>NC_080854.1:19911241-20229361 GCF_030435755.1 Ochotona princeps | reverse complement strand
GGTAAAAAATTCTATAAATGTCAACCAAGTCCAGTTGTTCTATTGTTTGTATGAGCTCTGTTGTATCTTTGTTGAGTTTTTGTTTTGTTGATCTGTTTATTGTTGTTAGTGGGGTGTTAAGATCACCCACTATTATTGTGTGCATATCTATGTCTCCCCTTAAGTCCGTGAGTAATTGCTTCACGTAGCTAGGTGCGTTTGAATTTGGTGCATATATGTTCACAATGGTAATTACTTCCTGATGGATCAGTCCCTTCACCAATATATAATGTCCTTCCCTGTCCTTTTTGATGTGTGTCAGATTGAAGTCCACATCATCTGAAATTAAGACAGCTACCCCAGCCTTTTTTTCTCGTCCATTGGCATGAAATATCTGTTTCCAACCTTTCACTTTCAGCTTCTTTGAATCTCTTCTGGTTAGATGTGTCTCTTGTAGGCAACAGATAGTTGGGTGCTGTTTGATAATCCATTCTGTTAATCTATGCCTTTTGATTGGTGAGTTCAGGCCATTTGTGTTAAGAGTTAAAATTGAGAGGTTGTGATTTTGCCCTGCCATACTTGTTTTTGTGGGTGTTGATATCTGTGTAATTGCCCTTCCTTGTATGGACTTTAGTGGGGAGATCTTCCTGTTTGCCATCTTTGCTTATGATTCACCTCCTTTTTTTCTGGATTTAGTGCATTTCTAAGGAGATTTTGTAGAGCTGGTTTTGTGCTGGCATATTCTTCTAATTTCTCTTTGCTGTGAAAGTATTTGATTTCGTTCTCAAATACGAATGAGATCTTTGCTGGGTACAATATTCTTGGTTGACAGTTGTTCTGATTCAGGATTTGGAAGATCTTTGTCCATTCTCTTCTTGCTTGTAAAGTCTCTTCAGAGAAGTCAGCAGTGATCCTGATTGGTTTTCCCCGGTATGTGATCTTTTCTCTGCTTCGTACTTGTCTCAGGATTCTTTCTTTGTCTTCATTGGAGTGGAACTTGAGCACCATATGTCTGGGTGAAGATCGCTTTGGGTTATATCTGCTGGGAGTCCTCTGACCGTCCTGGATTTGGGTTGGGTTCATGTTCCAAGTGTTTTGGAAGTTTTCCTGTATAATTTCGTCGAGCACCATTTGCATTCCTGACTCTTTTTCCGCTCCTTCAGGAAGGCCAATAATCCTAATATTCGATTTTCTGAGGTTGTCTTTCATTTCTTGTATGGTCTTATTGGCTTTGTTCAGACTTGTCTCCAGCTGTTTAATGAACTGGGTATGTTCGTTTTGTGTGTCTTCCGTTTCAGAGATCCTCTCTTCTGCTGTATTTGTTCTGTTGGTTAGGCTCTCAATTTTGTGCTCTAAGGATTTTACTTTTCATTTGTTGTATTTCTGAGGCTATGTGGTTCTTGAATTCCTTGAAGTCCTCCCAATTCTTCTCATTGTCTCTGACATATTTTAACATTATTTTTTTGAATTCCTTGTCTGGTAGATCTTCTATGTCTTCATCTCACATCTCCGAAATAGACATTGGCTTTTGATCCTTTATTGGTAGGGTGTTGGCACTCTCATCTGGATCATTACCTTTTCTGGTATTTCTTCCCATTGTGTTAGTGTTTCTTTTTTGAGAGACCTAGGCACCAGTGTGCTGAGGGGTCTCCAAGCACTATCCTGTAGAGATCGGAGTCTGCAGGCGTGGAGTAGCAGGGTGTGGGAATTTTCAAGGCACTTTTGGTGCGTCTCCAGAACACTGGACCTCAGGGCGCCACTTCCAGGGCCCAGCGGATTCAAAGCGCACTCTCAGCTCGTACCCTACAGGTATGCTACCACAGGGCGTGGGGGAGTGAAGGCACTCTCTGTGCGTGCCCCCTGTGCGCGCGATCACAGGGCTCGGAGGATTCTAGGTGCTTTCTCGGTGTGTCCCCAGTGCCAGGGACTGCAGGGCGTGGAGGTTCCAGGTGCTCTCTGGGAACGCCTCCTGCACGCGGGTCCGCAGTGCTCTCCTGGTTCGTCTCCCAAGCACGGGACTATAGGGCTTGGGGTGTTCCAGGTGCTCTCTGGAAGCGCCTCCTGCGCAGGCCCGCCCACCCCAGCTCTTTCAGGGGACCGACTGCCCCAGCGCTAGCACGGGACTGCCCAGCCCAGAGGCGTGCTTGGGTTCCTGTGGGATAGCACCGCCCAGCTGAGTGCCAGACCGCAAAGGCACGGGGGAGTATTCAGTATGCCTTTTGCCTTTCTCCCAGACACAGTTTTGGCAGTTTCAAGGCACTCTCCCGGTGTCTCTAGACGCTGGATTCTCGGGGGGGGGGGGGAGGGGCGGGGAGACGAGCACCAATTGTGTTCAGGCTCTGTGCATTGCCCCTGGGGGGCCAACTCCCGAAGCCTCCAACCCACCACTGTCCCCACCCAACTCACTCAAACCTCAGGTTCTTGCAGTCTGCCTCTTCGTCTGGTGGGAACCCTCGCCGCGGGTGCGTCTCCCGGCTACTGGTTGCTGGTCCCGGCAGGTGTAGGCGGGTGTAGGCGGGTGGAACCTGGAGGCTGCGGCGGTCCCGGTGGGGCTTGGCGACCAGGGTGGGCGGCTGCCGGCGGGTCCCGGTGACTCAGGGTCCTGGTGTCCGCAGCGGGTGGAGGTCCTGGCGGGTCCTGGTGACCAGGGTGAGCAGATGCCAGCAGGTCCCGATCACCTCCGGTCCTCACGGCCACAGCGTCTGCGGGTCCGTCGGAGGCTTTCAGCGTCTGCATTCAAAGGTGACTCAGTAGGTCAGGAGCGGAAAGTCGTCTTCCCTGCCCTTCGTTTCTTCCGAGTTGTGTGGATTTTTTTGGTTCCACACTGTCCAGGGAACTTCACGTTCTTCTCCCTGTAGTTCTATGCTGCTCCACTTACGCTTTTGTCGCGTTCTAGCCCTCTCTGTCTGTGAGCTCTCTCACAGTCTTCCTCCTATGTCGGCCATCTTGCGAGTCTCCCAAGTAATTAATTTTTAAGCACTTAATTGAAATACAGTGTACATGCCAAGCAATGCACAGAAGTGTAAAAATCAGTGTCTTGTCCTCTGATCTCTCTCACAACCATTGCCCAAGTTAAAGACACAACATGCCTGGGAACCCAAGAGTTCTGACGGTCCTGTCTCCATCTGTTTCTCTTCTTCTTAATGGGAGGAAGAATAATACTTTGTCATTTACATGGTATGATTCAGTGAAGTAATGTTTAAATAACTGTACCAAATGATATGACATGTGTGTACTTTTTATATGCTATTGGCTGACAAATACTAGAATCCACATGTTTGTTCTGAGAACAGCTTATTTCACTTAGCATAATGAACTCCAATTCTATCTGTTTTGCTGCAAATGTCAGGATATTATTTTTATGCATACCAGACTGTTTATCTAATCGTAGTTTATGGAAATGTAGGTTGATTTCAAGTCTTAGTTAATGTGCATTAAGCTATGAACATGGGAGTGCAGGTATCTCTTTGACATGCTACTTTCATTTCGTTTGGATACATTAAAACCACAGTGATGTATTACCTCATCCCAGGTAAAATATCATCCAAATATTTAAAAAAAAATTGCTGGGGCAGATGTAGAGAAAAAGGTTCCCTAAAACGCTGTTGTTTAGAATGCAAATTGGTACAACCATTATGGAAAACAGTATGGAGATTTCTCACAAAACTAAAAATAGTTCTACCAATTTACCTGATCATTTAAATTGACCACTGTTTGAGATTACAAGATGCATTCTACCTATCAGATCTGCTATTCACATTTGACTCTGGTTTCTCTGCCTGATCTTTGCCAACCTTTGCTTGGTTTGAATGACTGGGTTGGTCAGTCATCCACCAGCGCCGAGCCTCAAGGGATTGGTGACCGTCAAGCATTCGTTGCTCTTGGCAGGGACTGGGCTGTGCTGGCCTCAGCTGGAGCTGAGCCACGGGTGGCTTGCCCTTCTCCTTGCTCCCATAGAGTGTTCCAGACCTGCCCTAGGACATCAAAGATGGAAACAGAGAGTCCCTGTGGGGCCCTGGCTCCCCTGGCACTGTCTGCCACACCACAATTAAGGGTCGAAGAGTCTCATGGGGCAGGGACCATAGATGCTTGCTGTGTGGGGAGGGACTTCAAAACCACATGACAGGCAATCCAGGGAGGGGAGAAAAATGGGGGGTGTTCGTGCCATTCTCTGTCCTTGTTGACTCTGGGAAGCCTGCGAGGCATGTCAGTAAAATGTGACTTTTCTTTTTCAGAAAACCAGAAGCAATGGCTGTCACCTCAGTCTGGCAGACAACATTCCTCTTGCTTTCCTTGAGGACTATCCAAAGCGAAGGTAAGAAGTGGGAAGGGGAGTAATGAACGCAGTCACGCCGCGGCGAAAATGAAGTGACTGGGGAAAGGAGAATGACTCCTGTGGGAGTGTTGATGAGCAGCCCACGTGGGCACATCTGCCATGCTGTATTGTGGCTACAGTGATTGGGATGGGTTGTTTTCAAAAACCGCCACTTAACTTCAATAGTGGCATGATAGACTTATGACTGTTCATGAAGGACCACCCATTGTAATACTAGAGGAGAAATCAATGCGAGTTGGGGGGAGGAGGGACAGGAAATCTCAGAACCTATGGAACTGTGTTATGAAACAATAATAAAAAATTGGGCCTGGTGCAGTAGCCTAGTGGCTAAAACCCTCGCCTTGAACACGCCGGGATCCCATATGGGCACAGGTTCTAATCCTGGCTGTTCCATTTCTCATGCAGCGCTCTGCTTGTGGCCTGGGAAAGCAGTCAAGGACAGCCCAAAGCCTTGGGACCCTGTACCCATGTGGGAGACCCAAAAGAGGCTCCTGGCTCCTGGCTTTAGATTGGCTTAGCTCCAGCCCTTGTGGCTGCTTGGGGAATGAATCAGTGGACAGATCTTTCTCTCTGTCTCTCCTCCTCTCTCTGTATATCTGACTTTCAATAAAAATAAATAAATCTTTTTTAAAAATAATGAAAAAATCGTTTAAAAAGGAAAAAAAATTCCACTGATTAACCCTGACTTGTCATCCCAGTGCACTGGTCTTCATGGCAGCTCTGAGGGGATCTGTTGAACTTCATGACTGATTTATCTTATCAAGGTCGTGGCTAGAGCAGTTCCCTGTGCACCTGCTGAGCGGACACAGGATACGCCAGAGCAGTGTTGGCCACAGCTTAGAACAGGTGCTGATGTTCCTCAGCTCCGGTCACGGAGACACTGTCTACACTGCAGGGATCTATGAACAATGAAAGCTCTGCTGAGCCTCTTCAGGGTCATGTGCTAAATGCTGTCTAGAGATAACAACGGTAATTTTCATTTACCCGTTTCCGTAAGAGAGGGTATTTTGAAATAAGAGCTTTGTGGCTAAGGCAAGAATTGAATCCTGCTAATGTTGGGTTTGTCGATCACTGGTTTGAACCTGTTTAAAGTAGGTTAAAGTAAGTTGTCACTTTCCTCTGTTTTGTACATGTTTACATTGTCCTCTTTTCCCTGCTGTACTTTGTAATTTTTTTTAAGATTTATCTATTTTTATTGGAAAGTCAGATATATATAGAGGAGAGACAGAGAGGAAGATCTTCCATCTGTTGATTCACTCCCCACGTGGCCACAACAGCCTCAGCTGAGCCAATCCGAAGTCAGGAACCAGAAGCCTCTTCCAGGTCTCCCACACGGGTGCAGGGTCCCAAGGCTTTGGGCCATCCTCGACTGCTTTCCCAGGCCACAAGCAGGGAGCTGGATGGGAAGTGGGGCGCCAGGATTAGAACTGGCACCCAGTTGGGATCCCAGCACGTACAATATGAGGACTTTAGCCACTAGGCTACTGTGTTAGGCCTGCTTTCTATTATCTTTGCAACAGGGTACAGATGTAACCACTATAGTTTCCTGCCTGTGGATTCATTAAAATCTTGTAGGGAATTGTAGCATCTCTTGTTTGTTCTTAAAATTATATGAAAAAGTATTTGGAAAGAGAGGGAGATTTTGTTCTGCTAATGGCTCAGTTCCAGGATACATTTGAAGTCTGGGTTTATCTTAGATCCAGGTTTTGTAGAAAGATGCTCCTTATGGTTTCTTACGTTATAGCCTGCTTCCAGCATCTAAGACTGAAAGGTGTGAAGTAGAATGAATTGTATGTTGTCCATGGGTCTCTCGCAGTCTATCTCACCTGCCAGAATCTCAGTGTGATGCCACGGAGCTGAGTGAGTGGGCAGCCACTACGCTAAGAATGCTTAGGCCAGGCCAGAAGTCCTGATTCTTAGTCAGACCCAGTGCACCAAATCCAAGCTTTCCTGGAAGTCCCAGGCAGAACTCCAAGCCCTAGGCACATTTCCCTAGAGAAGTCTCATTGTCTTATCCAACAACTCGTCACTGCGTAGAACTCCTGGTGCTCCGAGTGCGCTCTGCTGCTCACCCAGACTTGGGCTGCTCGCCTTTTGTTTCCCTCTGTCAATGTGCGCTTCCCTCTTGGTCTCTTCATCCCTCTGCCTTTGGCCTCCAGCTTTCTCTGCCACGCACACTTGCCTTGATTGACGGTCCTTTGTCTTCACTCGTACAATGTGGATTTCGTGTCTCGCTGTCTGTTGCATCTGCCCAAATATCTACCAAACCTGCATCCAAACACTGCTTGGCTTACAACTCAGTCCAGCTAGCCAGATTCAGGTCTGGGGATCTATTTGAAATCTCCAGATCTGACTTCACCTCATTGATGTGACAAAACCAGCACTCTTCATTAATCCTGAACCCGTGTTTTTATCAAGCAGAGACACGATGGCCGCATTTTGCTGGTATTTTCCCCACCTTTGATGTGCAGAGATCTATAGGTTTAAAAAAAAATAAGTTATACTCTGTATTTATCAGGAAGACTGATTTTTTTTTTTTTTTTTGGTTACTTCGTACAACATAGGATGGGTGTTTTGCTTTGACAGTACAGGTTCTTCTAGAAATAACATGATATTTAATTGTCCCGTGATCTCCCTTCTGATGACTGGGCCATGATTTCATTCCTCAAGTCATGTCAGGGCAGTCAGGAATGGGGCGGGCAAAGTCATGCAGAGCCTGTGATTCAGTCCAGGTCAGTCTTTGCCCTTCTTGGCACACTCCAGCATTACAAAGAGACTGGACGGGAATCCAGGAGCAGTGCCCAGGTTCTGGTGTAGATTCAAGGTGTATTGCCTTGCCTTGACAAAATCACTTCCTGGTGTGTGTGTGTGTGTGTGTGTGTGTGTGTGTTAAACCTCAACTCCCTCACCTGAAAATGAATGGAATAGGATTAAGTAAGCTTTAGGGTCCTTCTGCTTTCTCTGACTTACCTTGGCACGTCTCACTGTTTCCCAAGGAAGTCCTGGATAGCTTTTGACCCAATTATTTCTGACTACAATTACTCAAGTGTTTGAATCATTCGGTTATTGTTGATAGCATATGCTGTACCAAGACTTCGCTTTTATTGAAAGCAACATGGGAGAGCGTTCTAGATCTTCCAAAGTTAAATTCAAACTGGTAATTATAGCTCATTCGTTTAGCAGCCAATACTTGAAGGTCTGTGCCATGACTCATGTGTCAGTAGGTTTGGTTTCTCTGAGCTGTCCTGGTCAGACCTTTTTTGGCTCACCTTCTACTGAAGACAAACCAGAAATGGATGATTCCAGCGGCTGGGACCCATGCAGAAAGCAAGAAATGAGGCAAGAGTGGGGCAGTACTGACATTCTAAAGTTTCATAGAGTTGCCTAGATCTCTTTTATGTGTATGTGTTTTCTTTTTCTTTCTTTTTTTTAAATTTTATGTTACAATTCCATAGGGCCTGGGGTTTCTCCTCCTGTATTCCCACCTCTGATTTTCCCCATATTATTACAGTAGTATAGTCTTTTAAAAGGAGGCCTGATTCCATCAGTCTGTTATTTAAGTGTGCCCCGACATTGCTGGTGCAGACAATGTCAGACAGTCCAGCATCCCATTGTCTAGATATGTCCAACAGTTTCACTGGGAGTCCATTTTTAATTTGGAAGTAGGGATGCATATTGCATTGTGTCTTCACATCTGGATATGGTAGTCTGTACTACACCATCACTATATATTCCCTTAAATGAGAAGCCACAAAACAAAGTCAACAACATACGCAGTTAAAACAACCACCACCACAACAGCAAAATTACAGCACCATGGAGTTGATAAAGTGCGCCACTGAATAAAGCAGTGCATGTGTGACAAAAAAAAAAAACACAAAAGACTCTTGGGTAAAATGATACCACTGTGTGATCCATGGGCCAGCAATGAATTAAACAAGAGAAAAGAAAATATTTGGAAGAAATGAAAATGAAATAAGAAACATCAAAACACATGGGATACAGCAAAAAACAATATGGAAAGGGTGTTTGAACTTACAGTTCACACGATGGCTTCCTTATATTAGAACATATGGTATTTGTCCTTTTGTGATTGACTTATTTCACTGAGCATAATGGTCTGTAGTTGGGACCATCTAGTTGCAAATGGTTGAATTTCATTCTTTTTAATGGCTGAGTAATATTCCCTGGAGTAGATGTACCACAGTTTCTTTAACCACTCCTCTTTGGATGGGCATCTGGATTGTTTCCATGCCTTTGCTATTGTAGATTGTCCTGCTGTAAATACAGGATTCTAGATCTCCTTCTCATATGCAGTTTTCATTTCCTTTGGCTATATTCCTAGGAGCAGGATAGCTGGATCATTTGGCAGGTTTATTTGCAATTCTTTAAGCATTCTCCATACTGATTTCCATAGTGGTTGTACTAGCCTGCACTCCCACCAGCAGTGAAGGAGGGTGCCTTTCTCCCCACATCCACATCAGCAGGTGGTGTTAGTAGAGTTCTGAACATAGGCCAACCTCACTGTAGTTAGGTGGAACTTCAATGTGGTCTTCGTTTCTGTCTTCCTGACGGCTAGGAAGCCTGAGCATCTTTTCACATGTCACTTAGCCATTTGAATCTGTTCTTTTGACAAATGTCTATTCAGTTCCTTTGCCTGGCCTAGATCTCTTAAAGGTGTATTTCCTTTTCAGACATAACATTTTGTGATTCTAAAGTAGATAACATGTTTCTAAAGAATATTTACATATTACAGAAAAGTGTGAAGAAAACTAAAATCTCTCAACTTGCCACTCAGAAATAATGATTAATATTTTAGTTGTATGTCATTTTATGACAACATATACTTAAGTATATGTATAAATATATGTATTATTAAAGTATATATAAACATATTACATATATTTAATGGAGTACATAGTACATTTTTAAGAAGCTGTGAAGAATCTCAGGAAAAAATGTGACAAATTTAGCATAGGTGTTGGTAGGGTTGTAGGGCCTTAATTTCTGTATCTGGATGTTTTTATTAGTCTCGCATATCTGAACTTCTTTTTCTCTTGAGGAGACATCCAAGTAGCTTTGCCTATAGTGTTCAGCCTCCCAGAGCCTCAGTTTTCATGTATGTTAAAGATTTATTTATTACTATTGGAAAGCTGGATATACAGAGAGGAGGACAGAGAAGATCTTCCATCCGATGATTCACTCCGCAAGTGAGCCACAATGGCTGGTACTGTGCCGATCCGAAGCTGGGAACCAGGAACCTCTTCCAGGTCTCCCACGCGGGTGCAGGGTCCCAAAGCTTTGGGCCGTCCTCGACTGCTTTCCCAGGCCACAAGCAGGGAGCTGGATGGGAAGTGGAGCTGCCGGGATTAGAACCGGCGCCCATATGGGATCCTGGGGCATTCAAGGCGAGGACTTTAGCCGCTAGGCCACGCCGCCGGGCCCAGTTTTCATTGTATGTTAAAAGCTTCCATCCTGCTGTGGGCAATGCCCGTGAAATACCACCAGTGCAGCACTGGCACTACCCCTGGAAGTGCATGCGCTCGGTTTGCTATTGCTCACTGTCACCTCTCCGTGGGCGAAGGGCACAGGGACCACGGCAACTTGGAGGGGCAGTTTCTCAGCTCTAGCGGTTGCTTCTGCTTTTGCTGCAGGAGGAGATGCGCTCTCGCCTTCAGAGCCTAGCACGAGTGGGTTGCAGATCTCCAGGGCCCCTGCCGTGGGCAGTGGATGCTCAGAGGCTGCTGTCTGGGTGCCGGAGGTAGCAGATACCAGCTGGCTGGGTGCAACCTCAATCCATGTGTGGTTTTCAGCCGTGGAGAGTTTTTGTTTGTTTTAACTCTGTCATATACTCTGAAAGTCTGTTTCCTGTGAGCTTGTCATGTCTCTCAAACTACATTCTTTCTTTGCTTTAGGACACAAGCATCTATTTTGCACCGAGTGTCTAGCGTATTTCTCATTCAAAGGGTTAAGTAAGTTTATGCTACAGATTTATTTACTTATTTGTTACTGGAAAGTCAGATATACCAAGAAAAGAGACAGACAGGAAGATCTTGCATTTGCTGATTCACTCCGCAAGTGGCCTCAATGGCCATAGTTGAGTCAATCTGAAACCAGGAGCCAGGAGTTTCCACCGGGTCTCCCATGTGGGCACAGGGTCTCAAGGCTTTGGGCCATCCTCAACTGCTTTCCCAGGTCACAGGCAGGGAACAGGATGGGAAGCAGGACCACTGGGATTAGAACTGGCACCCATATGGGATCTGGAGCATGCAAGGTGAGGACTTTAGCCGCTAGGCTACTGCACCAGGCCCGCTGCAGCTGTTTAAAGTTCAGTACAATGAAATAGATGTACACGGTCCTACCCAGATTAAAGGCATGCATATTGCCTTTAATAAGCAGGGAGATAGTGACCTTCAAAAGTGAAGCTTTGCTTTTTGATTTTTAGGAATATTAAATTCACAGCAGTTTTTTTTTTGTGTAGGTAGCATGACTATGAACTTGGAGAGCAGCTAGGTTATCCAATAGAGAACCGTGTTTAGCAATTCGTTGAGTTACTGTCAGAGTGTCGGCTATGGAAAGCACATCTGAGGGTCCTTCTCAGGCAAGGCAGTGAAGGTGCCAGCTGAGTATGTGCGTCTACTCCGTCATTCTCCTGCTAGTGGTGATTTCACACCTACTTGTCCTTTCAGCCTTGGCAGAACATTCATCCTTCACCCCCAGATTGCTGAATATCTCCATCAGTTCTACACATCAGAGTTTGCATTTACAGTGGACTGTGCCCAGCCTCCCTCATGAGGACTTCAGAATGATATTTCATGTACAGATCAGTAGATTTGAAACATCCAATGTCATCTGGGAGGTAAGTATTTTATTTTTGGCTCACTATTGAAAAAGTTTTTTGATGCCATAATTTCTTTGGTGAAATGTATAGATTCTCATTATAAAGACATACTAGCAACTTGAAACAACTGCACTTCTGTGCGTTTAGTTAAGAGGGTCCAGAAGACGGTAAGGGGATGACCTTGGATGTGTAGGAAGGTTGGGATGTATTAAAACATAGATTGTTTTCTTTAGCTCTGGTCTTCGCTCTAGGACGGCTTCTACACACAATTCACAAGGATAAAACCATTTGGGGTTTTATTCCGTGTCTTGTCTTTCCACTGCAGATTCAGCTAAGGAAGATGTAATAATTTGGGAACATTTTTATTTATTATTTTTCTAATGAGACTTCCTGCTGTATTGGGCCATAATGTAAAGAGTGAAAACTGAAACTTTCTGTTCTAGCCAAAACACTCTCCAGGTTCCCCTTGTTGGAGAGCCTGTTTTTCTGTTTCTGGCTTCAAATGTGGGTGTTTCTAAAATCAGGAAAACACGTAACTTTACACTTTTTCACTTGCAATTATTTGACATAGGGTTTGACTCACCTTTGTTCAAATAATTGTGTCTGTTTTGCCTGGTGTATCCCCCTCTAGTATTGGGACGTTAGTGGTTTACTTCCATCGCCACCCTGGGTGGGGGAACTTTGGTGTTCTGCGTGGACAGTGGTTTGTTCTCTCATTGAAGGGACCCTAGAATTTGCCTGGAGGTCAGGGTGGCACAGGGCGATGCCTGGGACCCCAGTTTGCCTGGTTGAGGGCACTGGAAAGCCTGCATATGAGAATCCTGCATGTTTGGTTTCTTATTAAAGTCTTATAGTCCCTAAATTTGAAGTCATCCTGTTATTTTCTAAATTCATCATTGAATTTGAGATCTGAGCAAGGGGCCTAAGTTAACTAGACTCTGCCCATTTATTTAGAATCCATACCAGGTCCGTAGCTCTGTCTCTCAACGATTACAGAGTCCCATGTTAACACTTGTGGGCTGATGTGGGCTGATGTGGGCTGATGTGGGCTGATGTGGGCTGGTTTGAAGCAATAGGGAAACTGTTTATTCCTACCGTCTTGCTGCCATTCTACACCATGCTATTAAGGCAGATTGTCTATCTGATTTACTTATTTGTGCAGCAGAGGAACAGACAAAGGGACAGGCACAGAGAACTCACATCTACTAGTTTATTCCCCAAATACCTGGGGGAATACCAAATACCTGGGTACAGCCTCAGAAGTTGTGAATCTGAAACTCAACTCAGGACTACCAGATGGGTGACAGAAATCCAGCCATTCGGTCCATTGCTGATTCTCGGGGTCTATGTTCCGTGGAAGCTGGAGTTAGGAACGCAGCCTAGATACTCCAGGAACGGGATATGGATCTGATGACCACTAGGCTACATGCCCACTCTGGATTTTTCTAGTTTTGATGAAGGATACACTGGTAGGTGATTAAGGCTCAGAAAATCACTGAACAAGAGTTCAGAACTGTCCTAGAAATTTGAGGGAAGTACTGAAGGAATAGTGCCAAAGGATTACTTGGGACTATTACCAAAAATCACATAAACCAGAAGCCAACGTATTTCTTCTTTCTTTTTTTTTTTTTTAAGATTTATTTATTTTCTATTGGAAAGGCAGATTTACAGAAAGAAGGAAATACAGAGAGAAAGCTTTCTTATCTGCTACAACAGCCAGAGCCAAGCTGATCTGAAACTAAAAGCCAAGAACTTCTTTTGGGTCTCCCACACAGGTGCAGGGTCCCAAGGCTTTGGGCCGTCCTCTACTACTTTCCCAGGTCACAAGCAGGGAGCTGGATGGAAAGTGGAGCAACCAGGACACAAACAGGTGCCCGTTGGCCTCTCGGTGATTACAAGGCAAGGATTTTGGCCACTAGGTTATCATGCCAGGCCCCAAGGTATTTCTTCTAAAAGCCAGTTCAGATCTGTAATCAGATTAGAGCAAACAGTAGGAGCCACAACCCAAATGGGATCCATTCTTTGTTTTTCTAGAAAGCACTTGACCCTATTGATCTGTTGTCCTGTTTGGTATCGTCCTCTCACGGTGAAGCGGAAGTGGCCTGTAGGACTCCCCTTTGTGAGCTTCTTGGGTCTGAGCGCACTTTGCTTTGGCCCTGGTTTCGTCCTTGTCACAGCACCTGGCCCACCCTGAGCTGCAGTCTGCAGTGCCCCTCCAGGCATCGTCTTCACTCCTGTGCCCAGACAGGGAGAATGGCCTTAGGCAACCTGCGCAGGCCAACAGCCTCTACCCTCCCTTCCCAGCTGCTGGTTCTCAATGCCAGGGGAAGGCAGAATCAGTCACTGCTCCAGCTTGGGAGGCATGGAGTGACAGTCACCTCAGTGACAGAGCTTACACGTCATGACTGACCGCAGTGTGATGCCTGTGGGCCAAATGAAAAGCAAGTGAGGGCAAGGAATTCATCACCAAGAGACTGGCTGAAGGGATGCAACAAATTCCAGGCGAACTTTCTCTCACTCGTTAGCAACAGGCTACCAAGAGCACAGAGCACATTCTGAGCTTGGACAGAACTGTACAAACTGTGCCTGGGAGCAGTGCGATCAAGTGGCTAATCACCCAGCAGCTAGTGTGACTGGGAGCCAGGGCAGGCACTAAGAAGGCGTGAGGGTAGGCTGGTCATGCCGAGCAGTGCTGTCAGAAAGAGGAGGTCAGCATGCAAATTCTGCTCAGAGCAGAGTGTGTGCAGATGGCTGACAGGCTCCGGGTGTGGCTACCAGTTGCTTCACTCGAGTGATTTCAGTCAAGGGCTGCTTAATCAAAAATATGAAGGGGATTGGAAGGGATTTTAGCTGGAGGGCGGAGAAGAATGCTCTGTGGAGGGTTGACAGGTTTAGTAGCTGCTACTGGCAAAGTTCTGTGAGCTCTTTCCTCAACTTAGTATGAAGATAAAAAGCCTGGAATCGGTTACAGGTGGAGAAATTTTATTTGCAAAGTGAACTTGAAAAGGAGGAGGAAGCACCTCTTGAAACGGATCCAGGAGATGAGGGGTCTCCTGAAAGGAGAGACAGACAGACAGACAGACAGACTGGGAAGGCAGCGGGGGTGGTGGGTGGATGGTGAGAAGGCACATCGGGAAGTGTCCAGAGTTTTTTCAGGGTTCGCTGACTCCTCTGGCAAACTGCAGAACACTTTCGCTATTGCTGATCTCTACCAATTGGGAAATGGTTGGGCAACTCCTGTGCTGCCCACTTGAAAATACGATTTCCTGGCTACCTGAAGAGGGACAAATGGTGGCTTTACCAACAAATGATGAGGTTCTCTTCTCACCAAGGTGTCCGATCCAGGGTTGAAATGCTATCCCGTTTGCGGGTACTGTGATGGCGGCCCAGGGAGAATGGCCACTTGAGGCTTGCCCTTGGACCTGATGCAGTTTAGTGGGCCTGGGTGGCCTCAGTGGCGGAAGGTGGGAAACTTCGAGATCTGAAAGCGGAGTGTGGTGCGCGTGCACTGAGCATGTGGGGCAGGTGGAGGGACACCTGAGCGCTCCTGTTTGTCCTGAGAGCAAAGCAGGAGGGGCGGAGCTGCTGGACATGCTGAAGCCCAGTGAGCCAGAGAAGGAAAGCACCGGGGACTCAGGAGAGAGGCAAGCGGGGCTGTACGAAGCCACAGTGGGGTCTGGCTGGCCAGAGAGGAGGAGAGGAAGTGGCTGAGGTTAGGGGAGCTCCAGGAGGTGAAATCTAATCTATGGTTTAATGGCAGTGTTAGAAGTCACCACCACTTAGTCCCCCCTCCTTTTGAACTTTCAAAAATATTTAAAATGTGTGCATTTGGCAGGTGTTCTCTGCGCCAGGCATTGCCTGTGTTTGAAAGTTAAAATACTCTTTTGGCAGCTTGTTCTCACTGTCTAAACTGTATTAAAAATTGACTGCCTGTTTTATTATTATTATTATTAAGACTTAAAAGTTACTAACTGCATTTTTCTTTAGTCTTTTAATTAATTTTCTTCAAAGTTAGATTTACAGAGAGAAGGGGAGGGAGAGCAGCCAGGATACAAAATGTTGCCCACATGGGATCCTGGCACATGCAAAGCAAGGGTTTTTACCACGAGGCTACCATGCCCCACCCCCGTTTTTTAAGGTTTTTTTTTTTTTTTATTGGAAAGGTAAATTTACAGAGAGGAGAGAAAGAGAGACAAAGATCTTCCATCCATTGATTCACTCCCCAAGTGGCCTCAATAACCAGAGCCAAGCTGATCTGAAG
Organism: Ochotona princeps; assembly: GCF_030435755.1. NCBI lineage: Eukaryota > Metazoa > Chordata > Mammalia > Lagomorpha > Ochotonidae > Ochotona > Ochotona princeps. Next base: position 20,213,944 of record NC_080854.1, on the reverse strand, counting down.
CCAGGAGCCAGGAGCTTCTTCCAGGTCTCCTAAGTGGTTGCAAGGTCCCAAGGCTTTGGGCCATCCTCTGCTACTTTCCCAGGCCACAAGCAGAGAGCTGGATGGGAAATGGAGCACTGGGACATGTACTGGCACCTATATCAGAACCCAACACTTGGAAGGTAAAGGTTTAGCCACTGAGCAATTGTGCCAGGCCTCAAATAAATAAATCTTCAAAAAATAAAATCACCTGTGCAACGAAATGCCGCCTAAGCATGCCCTCTCCAGGGATGTATTGAGCTCTGCCGTGGACAGTGGACGCTGGCAACTGGAAAGGGCACAGTGGAGTATGGCCTTCATGGGAAACTCCTTTGCTGTGGCAGCACCCCATCCCACTCACTAACATGGACCTAGAATCCAACCAATTTCCCCCCAGAAAGTACAAGGTGTCAGTTGTCTCCGTCTTCCAGTCCTGGGGGCACCCCAAAGGGGATGAGAGTCTGGGGCTGTGTGGGACACAAAGAAACTGAGTCAATGCTGAGTCGAAGCTGCGAGGCACCAGCAAGTCCCCACAAGCGTCCGGGACAGCAGCATGGAGCAGCAGATGGCAGCAGTTCAGAGGGAAGAGGAAGGGACCCTGCAGGAAGGAGCTGGGTGTACCCAGGGATTCGTGGCCAGAGTAGGGGACACCAAAGCAGGTCACCACGTGGATCTAACCACAGGGGTGTCAGAGGCCTGGGACACACTGCTCCGCTCAGGTAGTGTAGCCCCTGTATGAGATTGGTTGGAGCCGCAGTGTAGGGGCTGTTGGATCAGAGTAAGAAATAAAGGAGCCATCAGGCTGACTGAACTAGAGGAGGAAATGCCAGCATGTTAGATCAGGACAGATGCCGTGCCCAAGACCTGCTAGCAGGTGCACTCGGACAAACACTGCCTTCACTTCCAGGGCAACTACAGAACCACTGTGAGACAGAACCAGGTTCTTCATTGGAACTGGAAGTCGGAGATGCCTTTGGAATGCGCACCACACTTTGTAAGAATAAAGGCAAGAGTGGACAATGCCAAGTTCCCCAAACCGAATCTCTGGAGCAGCTGGAGTCCGTGGGAGAAAGTTGTAGGTAAGAACTCGGCCGGTGACGTTTGAGTGACCAGCATTTTGGAGAAAGAATGGAGATCATGAGAGAAGCGTGGCTTGAGAGCCGTGTAAACCAGACCCATCTGAATGTGGCATTGTTGCTGCCTAGCCATCGGGTCTTAGGGTCAGTCCACGTGTGCTGCTGTCGAATAACAGATGAGCCCGTGTGTTCAAACAGCACAGGCCTGCACATGGCTGGGATTCATGGGTGAAAAGCCTTTGCCAATACTGGTTGTTTGGCTCTCTTGTGAATAGAAGTTGACAAGAGGCTAAAACAGAACCCAGACAAAATGTATCAAGGGTTTAGGCTCCAGCACGTGGGAGGCAGTGCGGCAGGAAGTTTCTGCCAGCTGGCTCTCCTATGCAAGCTGCACAGGTGCTTCTGTGTGGGTCAGGAGGCATGGTGGCTGCTCGTGGTACCCACCCCTTGAGTTTGCACCCAGCTCCACATTGTCAAAGTGCTTTTCATGTTTAGCACATAACGGCAGCGTTGCTCATTCTCACCACTGTAGGAAGGTTACGTATCAGTTCCATCTGGCTCTTCCAGGCATGCGTGCTGGTTGGGGAAGTTACCAGGGCAGCAAATGGTCTTCTTGCGGTTAGACCCCCTTTGAGTGCTGCTTGCTCCTGGTTGGTTGGGAGCTCAAGAGGGGTCCGTAGTTGGGTCTGGAGATGGACATATGTCAGGTTGGGATGGCCTTGACTTCGTGGGTCCTGTTTACCGTGTCTCACTGCAGTCAGCAGGAGAACAGAAATGGTGCTGTTGCCAGCAGGAGCAGCAGCCGCAGTGGAATTGGTGCAGCAGTGGGAGCACTGGGGAGAAGGGTCATTTTGAATGACCCAAGGATGTAGGATCAGTGCAGGAATGTGGGCTCCTTAGCAGGGGCAGGAAGGCAGTTGAGCTTAAATTCTGAGTGAGATCCTGACTGAGCTGCCTTTTTTTTTAATCTTATAGCTCAGGATTCTCCAGGACCGAATGAACTGTTGATTTTCCCCAAAGATAAGCTGATAGAAGAAAACTCCAGTGTCACTGTTTGTTACATTTCCGGGATCAACCTAAAGAACATATCCTGTTATCTGGAAGGCACACAGATTCTTGGACAACAACTAGATGCCAACGTCTTTGCTTTCTCATTAGCTAATTTGCCTTTCATCCGGGTAGGGGGGACACTCTTCTATTGTGGGAAGAACAGTACATCACCAGAAGATGGCACAGTTCTCTTCGTCTCAAGTGAGTGCACCTGTCCACGGCCCTCCTCACTGCGCGGGAGAGCCCGGCCTCCTCTGCCACAAGCGAGCAGCTGCTTGCACGTCTTGGGCTTGTTTTGTTTGTATGTGTTCCAAGCTGCCTAGAGAAGAGAATGGAAATGATACCAGGATTTCCTGTTGTCCTCACTGACCATCTTATTCCTAGAATCCAACAGGGGGAGGAAGTTCAGGTCACGACCTGGGAATGTCCACTGGGAAATGTACTTGGCCTTGGTCTTGGTGGCATTGCCTCAGCAGACAGAAGGAGCAGAGGGGCTGTGCGTCAGACAACCAAAGGCCGCCAGGGATGTGAATACAAGATGTAGGTTTGACTTTCCCCTCCCTGGCTGGCTGAGTCGTCTTGGCAACTTTGCCTCTCCCAGCCACTTTCCGCTCTCTGTGAAATGGTGCTGTGGATAGATGTTGGGAGGGTTCAAGAGCATGTAATTGCCTGAGAAGTTCAGGGAACAGAGGTCCTGACTGCTCTGAACTGTGGATTATTGGTTTCAGTGGCTGTCTTGGTGTCATTAGGAATATTGTTAAGATATTCTGCATGGGTCTGAGTTTACGCACATGGGGCCGTCATGTGTCTTGTCTTGCTGTGGACAGTGCTGCAGCATCTGTGGCCTTAGCCTGGCCTCCAGGCCCTTACATGTGCTTTGCCATTCTGTGGGACTCCCACCACCTGGCTGTTGACTTTAACCACTTCACAGAGGCCAACTCTCTAATCTCCCCCAGGCATTCTGGAGGCTACAGGTGCGGAAACCCTGAGGAGGGATACAGCTTTTGTCAAAAGGGATACTGCCAACCCCACACACACTGCCTGAGCACCTGCCCCATGCCATCCCTGAGAATGGCCAGGGAAGGGAAGGGAGGGGGCCAAGGTGATGAGGCGCCAGGCAGGTGACTTCCTGGGGCTGTGAGTGTGCAGGCTTCTACTGCATGGTCCTTTCAGAGTTGCTCTGGGCTTCCGGTTCCAACAGAGCTTCCCCCTGCACCTGTCTTGCAGCAAAGGACTTAATTGGGTCCTTATTTCTTTGTGTGGACAGAAATACTCGAGGAACCCAAGGACTTTTCTTGTGAAACCCGGGACTTTAAGACTTTGAATTGTACTTGGGAACCTGGACCAGACACTGCCTTGGATTGGTCTCAACAGCCTTCCCAAAACTACATTTTGTTTGAATCGTAAGTTAACTCTGGCTATGTTATCCACAAACTCTTATTTAAGAGGCAAGTGCCAACGTAATAGAAGTTGCACAGATGTTTTAAAACAATGTCGGAGATTATGGGGTAAGGTTTTATAAAACATTTACTTGAAGGAAACAGTAACAGTAGGAGAAAGAGCAAGAGAGCTTCCATCTTCTGGTTCACTCTCCAAATGTCTGCAATAGGCAGGGTTGGCCAGCCTACATCAAGAAGCTTGGTCCATTCTGGTCTCCCATGTAGGTGGCAGGGGCACAAGTATGTGGGTCCTCTTCCAGTGTCTCCCAGGTGGATGGACTTGACCCAGCATAGAGATATGGAATGCTGCTGTTGGAAGGGGCGGCTTAGCCTGCTGCTCCGGGATGTGAGTGTTCAAGTGGTCACAGTGAATCCTGCCTTCGACCCAGCGTGTGTGGATTTGTGTTTGTGTTGTAAGAAAGATAGTTAGTGGTGTATCTTGTTCACATATAGGAAGGGATGCTGTCGCTTACCTAAAAGAGAATGGGAAATTCATTGTTAACACATCCCACTGTGTGTATCAGATTGGTTGAAACAATATTTTCACTATTGGTACTTGTTGGTGGGGGTCAGTCCCATTATGTCACACACATTAGAACACTACAGTGGGGCTTGTGGCTAGCAAGTCAAGGTGTTGCCTGCAATGCTGTCATCTTGCATGGGCACCAGTCTGTGTCCTGGCTGCTTTAATTCCGATCCAGCTCCCTGCTAATGCAACTAGGAAAGCAGCAGAAGATGCCCCCTGCCACCCACATGAGAAACCTGGATGAAGCTCCTGGCTTTGACATGGCAGTCCTGGTTGCTGGCAGCCATTTGGTGAATGAACCAGCAGTGCAAGATCTGTCTGTCCGTCTCATTCCTCCCCCCTTACTGTGTAACTCTGTTTCAAGTAAATCAAGCCCCTGCACGTGACTGAGATGCAGGACACACTTGTTTCGATACTAACGTAAGCCCTTTAACTACTGTCCTGTTTTACTTTTAAAGATTTTCCGGGAGACAGAAACGTTGTCAACACAAAGACTGGTGTCATTGGCAAATATATGGAGACTCGCAAGAAATGTATAATTTCACACTCTTGGCTGAAAATAAGTTAAGGAATAGAAGTGTCAGTTTGCTTTTCAACTTGTCCCACCGAGGTGAGACTCGCGTCGCGGTCCTCTGTGGCGCCTGACATCTCTTCGTTGACGCACTGCGTGGTGGAGTCGACCTGGTGTAGTTCCTTGCATCATTCACGTTTGCCTGAAAGTTCCGATTTACCCTCTTGTTCTTGCTGCCCTCCTCCTGGTGTCTCACCCACTAGTACGTGTACTACTCAGCCTCACAGCTAGGACTGTGGGTTACCTTATGTCCCGTTACAGCCCGCAGCCTCCTGGCTTGTTGCTTCAACCAAGGTCATTAACGCTTTCAACCATGTGGATGTGTGTGCAGTCTCATTTCCTATGCTGTCCTAAAAACATGTTGGTTTGGTTTTAAGGTCTAGAAATGACATCAAGTTATCAGTCATCTACTTAAATGTTATGTAATATGAACTTGCTAAGCTTTGTTCATATTGTTGAGTATTGTTGTAGTCCAGATTTCACTAGTAATTCATGTGGCATCTCTTCAATGGGTTTTCTGATAAAGTTGAGTTTTTGCATTTTGGGGTATGCTATTGGTGTGAGCAGTTTTATATGTCCAATACACATCTACAAATGTCTTTCTTAAATGTATACCTAAGAGTGGAATCAGTGGGCTTATTTATAAATACTTCTTATTAAAGGTTAAGAATTTCCCACATATACTTGTTTTTGTGTGTGTGTGTGTGTGTGTGCAGTAACTGCTAAAAAAATCTTCAAGAGTTTAAAATGATTTTAGTATATCTTTTCCCCTGTTTTTTTTCCTTCCTTTTGAAATTTTTAACTTTTAGTTTCTCCACGTTCAAAATTAGTTGTACTACATCTTTGTTGCCACAACACATAGACATTACTGTCCCCTCTTGGTAACATTTTCAGTTTTTTAGATCTGTACGTAACTATATGTTTAATGTTGACCATTAGGGTTAGTGAAAAAATTTTGTCAGTCTCCTTTAGTGGGTTGTCTGGAGTTTATTCTTTGCTGTAGTCTTTAGAAAGCGCTTGTGGGAACAACAATGCCCTATTTCTGAATGTCCATAAACGTTTGATTGTGTGTGTTTAAAGGTCAGTTTGAGTGGATATAAAAGTCTACAGTTACTTTCTCTAAGTACCACGAACGTCAAGGCTCCGTCTCCTTCTAGGATAAAGCAAGGCTGATAAAAGTGTCTACTGGTAATGGCACTTTCTAAATTTTCCGCATTGGAAGTCACTTTACCTTTTTGCTAGATGCCCAAAGAATTTTTTAATTTAGGAATTTTCATTGTTTGTCTTGGTGTTGATTATTTTGAAATTCTTGGTAAAGAGCTTTCACTTTTTAAAAATCCAACCAAGTTTTAAAAATAGTTTTCAGCATTCTTTTCAGAACCCCCTAATTCATGCAAGGAGTCTTCTAATAGTTTAATATTTGTCACTGAGTCTTGGATGTCGTTTCTCTCATTATTTGACTTTCATAATTTGCTCCCTTTGCTTAAGGAAGTACATCCACTGCGTTTATTTGAGCTTTTTTTGACTTCTTCCAGTTTAGTTTTTGAATTAAGTTTTCTTTTTGTATCTGTTTCCCTCTTGAGTTGTTACCCATTACTTTGTTCCAAACTTTACTGATGTTGTGCAAGGTCTTGTATCATTTGTCAGTGTGTTTTATTTTGTACTTTACCTGTGATACACCCTCTTTTCCATCTCTGATATTATGTGTTTGCGCTCATGAGTTGAACACTTTCTTTAAAAATATTTATTTATTTGAAAGGCAGAGTTACAGAAGGGGGGAGAGACAGAGATTGGTCTTCCATCTGCTTGTTGATTCCCCAAATGACTGCCACAGCCAGGGGCTCAGCCAGGCCCAAGTCAGGAGCCTGGAGCTTCCTCTGAGGCTACTGCTTGGGCACCGGAACTCAAACAGTGGGTCCTCTCAATGCCATGCAGAAGCCAGGAGCATGGAACTTCTTTCAGATTGCCCATGTGGGTGCAGGGGCCCAAACACTTGGGCTGTCTTCTGCTGCCTTTCTGGACACATCAGCAGAACCCTGGACCTGATGTGGAGCCGCCAGGTGGAGCTGGACTCTAACTGGTACCTTCTGGAATGCCAACATTGCCGTGGCTCAACCTACTGTGCTACAACACCAGCCTGTATGATCCTACTGAGATTTGAGAATCTATGAATTATTTCTTAAATTTTCCAATAGAAGTTTTTGTTATTCACTTCTGGTAGCATGAGAATGCATATGTGAAATGGAACATTTACTGAATTGGTTGAGGCTTATTGTATGGTTTCATGCCAACTGTCAATGCATAATTAATATGTGGGTCATAAGCGGCTGTCATCTGGGTGCTGTGGGGAAGTTCAGATTTTCGGGTATTCGACGGTACATGATGGATTGTGAATGCTGTCAAGCTTGTTAACTGTGTTTCTTTTATATTTGTCCTTGATTTTGTTGCATAATCTGTCAGTAATGGAGAAAGGAATACTAGAATGGCCTGTTTTGTTGGTAGCATTAACCTTGTGGTTTTTGTTTTATATATTTTGAGGATGTGCTATTGGTTAACAGTTACTATGTCTTCTGACTGTTACCACCTACATTTTCCACATTTCTTCCATGAGGTTTCATTTTGCTTATTTCAGTCTTGGCTCTGCCTGGTCTAATAGCCCTGCCCAATGGCCATTTGTGTGTCTCACATTTGTGCCAGTAGCCAAGTTGTACAACTGAACTCACCTGGTGTTTGGCTGGTGAGGTTGGATTCTCCTTGGAGGACTGACTGTGCAGTATTGCGGAAAGGCAGTCTCATTGGCTCCAGGCCTAAAGCAGGTGCACAGCCCAGGAGAGGAGCTGAGGCTTAGAAGCCACAGATCCCAGGAAACTAACTCATCAGTCCTTGATGTACCAGGGTCTCACCGTGAGCCTGGGGCTCCTGGAGAGGCAGCTTCCAGAAACTGGTGTAATCCAGCAGCTGTGTGTGGTAGGGGCAGCAGTGCAGGGAGAAACCTTGCCGGGCAGTGACTGCACCTGTTTGCTCAGCTCCCTTTCTGGTAGTGCTCTGGTCTTCTCCAAGCCTTCCTCTTAAGAATTCTTGCTCCAGGAGCCTGAGTTTTCCCCTGGGAAGGGGGTGTGGAATATCTAGATCACTCTGAATCTGGTGTTCTGGTAGTTTTGTTCCTTGGAGAGTGAGCCTCCTTCACTTCCTGCCTCATGCATCCTCAATCCAACAGTGGTAGACTGGCATTTGTATTGGCCAGCCAGGACCTGTCATTTATATCCAACCTGGAGGCTTTCTGCTTCAGCAGAATGACTGCAGGAAGAATTCTCAGAAATAAAAAACTGCCTTTTTTATTCTAACACCCGAACCAGACTAGTTTTAGATGGACACTGCTCTCCTGGTGTTAATGCAATCTGCAGTTACTCCACTGCATACAGATGCCTGTGAGATTGCCGTTCTTTGTGCGGATAGCAATGCTTGGAGTTCAGGGCCAGTAGGAAGCAGAGTGGTCGTTTAAAAAGAATGCATGTAGAGGTTGCTTTGGCAATTTATGTCAGAACTCTTAGAGTCTAGCGCCCCCCGGTGGCAGCCTTTGGTAGCCAGAGGCTCTAATCAGGTGAGGTTGGCTCTGGACATAGGTGATATTATTGAGTTCTTGTTTTCTTAGTCTTACACGCACTGTCTGGACCACATCTAGTTGAATGGCTTCCAGGGCCTTGCTGCTACCAAGGGCTGCACCAAAAGTTCTCAGCTTTGTGGGTCACCTTGGTCTCGGGTGGATACATGCCATTGCCAGTACCTTCACAGGCCTCCCAGCAGTTGCACCCCATTCTAATTCATGGGTACTGTCTTGACCAACACTTTTTATTTGACTCTTATCTAGAAATTTCCTGACTTCTATTCCAGGTGACCTTCGCATTAAGCTTACAATAGGCCATTGTTACTTTTCCTGCCCCCAAGGTCTTTTGAACATTCAAACTGGGCCGCTACCTTGTGGTGGGGAGACATGCAGCATTTTTAGCTGCATTCCATTCTGACAGTGTCCTGTTCTGCATTGAGCTGCAGTGCGCTGGAGCTTGGCACAAATGCATGTGGCATGTTGCTAAGGCTCTGTTCTCAGCCACGTGGGGCACATGCCCTCTGGGGAGGTGCCATTTCTGTGCTACAGCACCCCAAACCCTGAGGCTCCCCAACAAGGGGGCCAGGAAACCTGTCACCCCAAACCCTGAGGCTCCCCAACAAGGGGGCCAGGAAACCTGTCACCCCAAACCCTGAGGCTCCCCAACAAGGGGGCCAGGAAACCTGTCACATGGGCCTCAGTGTCCAAGAACACCAGGAAGACCAGAACTCTCCCCTTTCTTCCTGTTAACTTGACAGGGGAATAGGGCTGTTGGCTTCAGGGGACACCCCTAGATCTGTGTCCCCGAGTCAGCAGTACCACCTGGGTCAGTCTGCCAGCACAGCGAGGCTGTGGGGGACCTCTGGCCGCAGTCTCTGTGACCTGGCCTCCGTGAATCCCCCCAGCTGAGCAGGCCTGCCTCGCAGCTCTCGCTGCTTCCTCTCAGATGTCACAGTGCACTCGGCTTTGTTCCATTTCATATCCTTCAGGGTCCATGGGAGGACCTACTGTCCTGAGCTCTGTGGTCCTGGGAAAAGAAGTTACAAGAGCCTGGTGGCAGAGGGTCATGTGAGGTGAGCTCCCTGATTCCAGCCACTTCTTCCCATGCTGCAGTTCCTTCTTGGGCTGTGTGTATCAGTCTTTACTCCCGTATGCTTTTCTGTCTGCTGACAGGCTGACCTCTACTCCTGGCTGAGTAAGAGTTGGGGAATTGCCTTTCCTACTTCACCAGCAAGTATGAAGCTGTCATACTGGCTCAGTATGATTTTGGAGTTTAGCTTGGACATTCTGAGTGTTGTGTTGGAGTAATTTGTTTCACCTGACAGGTGACAGGTCTGGACATCTGCACTTGCCTGCCCTCGGGCTGCAGGTCCCAGGGCAGGTTGGTCCCTGGGGCCTCCGCAGTGCTTGTTGGATTTGCTTCACGTGAGTGCCACCTAGTGGCCGCTCTAGAAGCTGGGCAGTGTCTCTTGGTTGGCTCCTCCAATGAAATCAGATCCAGGTGTGCACACAGGGAAGCGAGCCCACTCTCCTAAATGACGTCAGGTAGTCACTTCACCAAGCGTCACCTCCTCTAGGATTTACCTGGTACTTTCAGTTCCCTGGGTTCCTCCTTTTTCATTCTTTTGCCAGGATTCTGTGACCTTGGGTTAATCTCTGCCACTCACTGTTCCTTCACCCAAGCCCCAGAGGCTTCTCGTAATGAGGGAGATCCAAGGCAAGAAACCAGCTCGTGGAGCACCCAGTTCCAGTCTGCAGTGCACCTGCCACTGCTTCCCGGCAGGGTTCTCAAGCAGCACTCTGCGTCACAGCTCTTGCACAGTGAAAAAGAGCCCAATGGGAGGCACTGTCTTCATTTTTCCCTGAACTGAGCTCCAACAAGTCAGTTTTTGGTTCCAGTGTTGTCTGTTTCAGTTCTAAAATTTTCACTTGCTTCTTTTCGATCATTCTTAGTTCTCTGCCGGGAAATGTTTTTGTTGCATTCATCGCGGTTGTGTTGATGTGTGCCTGTGTCTAACGCCTCTGGAAGTTGGAATCTGTTGATTATCTCTTCCTTGGGGAACTGGTGACATTTTCCTGCTATTTATATTGTTGTATGTCAAGTAATTTTGGATTATATCCTTGACATTGTTCATATTATTTTAGCTAGATTCTGGGTTCTTACTATAGTCTTAACCCTCTCCCCCCATGCAAAGTCTGACTTTTCTTCACAATTTGCCTGCTTATGTTTAAGTATTCAGATAATTTATTTTTGTATTTTTTCCCAAAGCTTCTAATATAATCACCAAGAAAGGTTGTAGTTGGGTTATTAGATCTTATTAAGTGCAGAAGTCTGGGTGTATCATTTTTTCTTTCCTAAAGAGATATATTTGAAAGGCAGAATGACAGAAAAGGGTGGTCGAGGAGAGGGTGAGATCTTCCATCCACTGGGCCACTCCCCGAACTGCTGCACAGGGGCTCAGCGTGGGTCTCCCATGGGGGTGATGGGGCCCAAGCACCCGAGCCACTTGCTCCTGCCTTCACAGATGCCCTGGCAGGGAGCTGGATCGGAAGTGGTTGTAAGTGAGGAGTCGAACTCCAATACAGGACATTGACATTTCAGGTAGCTGCTTAACCAGATGTGTTACACTTCTAGTCCTGTGTTTGCCATTTTCTTGAACAAAAATAAAACTGTTGAATGAATACTTGAAGTCACAAACTGATTTACATTTGGAATCTGCGCTTGAGTGTTTCACCTGTGTTTTCTGTCTTGGTAGTTCACCCAATGGATCCCCAGAGCATCCAGTTTGAAAACGTAAGTGCCAGACATGCCATCATGACCTGGACAAAGTATTTCATCAGCAATTATCCCACACTGTTGTGTCAGGTTGAACTCCGAGGCGAAGGAAAAGTGATACAAGTAAGAAAGCTGCTTCATTTTCTATTTTGGAATATTCATGTTGTGACACAGAGGGCTGAGCCACCACTTGAATGCCGTCTTCCCACAGCAGTGCTAGTTCAAGGTCTGGTCGGCTCCTCTCTAATCCAGCTTCCTGTTTCTTCACTTGGGAAACAGCAAAGGATGGGCTCAAGTACTCAGGCTCCTGCTACTCGTGGCGCAGACAGGTGGAGTTCCAGACTCCTGGTTTTGGCATGACCATTTGGGAAATGAACCAACAGACAGATGGAAGATCTCTTTTTGTCCGACTCTGCCTTTCAAATAAATTGTTTATGTCCTGAACAGACAGCCTGCTGCATACAGTCACTGTAAACCTCTCTGAGTACAAATGGTGGGAATTTTCTGTTTAAAAAAGGGCATGACATTGTCTATACCTGCAGTGGCAGGATACACTTAAATAGCAGCATGATGGACTTATGACTGCTTATAAAGGACTATTCTATTATAACATGGAGGAAATCAGCTGGGTAGAGGGAATTTGGGGAGGGGGTAAGAGAAATCTCAGAGCCTATGGGATTGTATCAAAATTAAAAATAATACAGAAGCATGAAATTCATAATAGACTTTGGATGCCATTTTTCACCTCAAAGGGAACAGGTTGGGGGGGCTAACGTACTTGCAAATGAGTTAAGCACCACCTGCAACACTGGTTTGAGTCCTGGCTGCTGCTCGTATGATCTGGTGTCTGATGATGTGCCTGGAAAGGCAGCAGCTAACCCCAGTCCTTTAGCCCCTTTGCCCATGTGAGGAATCCAGGTAAAGCTCCTGGCTTTGGACCAGCTCAGCTCCTACTGTTGAGGCCATTTGGGGACCAAACCAGAGGGAAGAAACTCTGTCTCTCCCCCTCTGTAACTCTGCCTATCATATAAACCATTGTTTTAAAAAAAAGACTGGTGTGAACCCAAATGGATTTCCTGTGTCTTGAATCATTTAAGATTTACTTGTTTGAAAGGCAGACTTAAGGAGAGTAATCCTCTGTTTGCTGGTTCACCTCCAAATGGCCACAAGAACCTGGACTAAACCAGGATGGAGAGAGGATTTGTGAATTCCATCCAGTTCTCCCGTGCGGATGGCAGGGACACAAGTGCTTGGGCCAGCATTTGTTACCTTCCTAGGCACATTAGCAGGGAGCTGGATCGGAAGTGGAGCAGCCAGGACTTGAAACCTGGTGCTCATGGATGCCACCATCACAGGCTTCACTGGCTGTGCCACAACTCCCAGTCCCTGCTTTGGCCTTAAGCTGGGTTTGCTCACCAATGATTTTTTTTTTTTTTTCCCCTTTGTTCTCTTGATCAAGCAGCACAATGTGTCTGTCATGATGAACAGTGAGTATGTCTTAAGTGGCCTGGAGCCCAACACAGAATATGCAACCCAAGTACGCTGTGCTAGTGCAGATCACTTCTGGAAGTGGAGCAACTGGGCTCATCAGAACTTCACCACGGCTGAAGCTGGTATGGGCAAGCACCGTGGCACCTCACCTGAGGCTCAAGGCCTCAGGAGACAGGGGCGGGACGCTGGGTGGGGGAAGAATTCCCTAGTGTTGAAAGAGAATGGTACTATCTTTAAAAAATTGAGCTAAACGCCTAGTGATTAGGGGACTATAGACAAGCATGCGACATCAGTGTGTCTTTTGATTAATATTGCTGTGCCATAGAGTTTATTTGAAAACTTACTGCAATGCTATAATTAAAGTATTATGCTTACCTTACCTCTTAGAATTAACAAATAATTCCAAAATTCTTTGACACCAAAGTAGTAGTGTCCTAGTTAGAGGCTGCTGACCTTTTTCTAAAAGCACCTACTATGTGCACCTAGTGGGGAGTGAACAGACAGGTGGTGGCAATGCAAGTCAAGTCGCAGTGCAGAAGGGATCAGCAAGCCTCGGGCAGGACAGGTCGTCTTCATGTCCTTGACCCTTCCCGGCGAGGCCAAGTATGCGAACACCGTTCAGTGCCTGTGTCCTAACCAAGAGCTTTGGTTAATTTCAGCTCCCTCAGAAACTCTGGATGTCTGGAGGCATGTGATATTGGAGGAAGGACATCAGAATGTGACCTTATTCTGGAAGGTATGATGTGCAGACACCAAAGGTGTGGCTTGCTCTGCTGCAGCTTTCACTGTGACACAGCGGTGTGATCACCCAAGAAGGGTCTTCATGCAAACTCCATAGTTTCTTGCCGCTGCTGGTCATTTTTGATCATAGACCCTTCCCCTCTGAAACATCTACTCAGGCCCACCCCTAACACTCACAGTTAAGAGTCATGGGTCAAGTGAAAAAGTAATTCTCCACCATGCCCTCCTCTTTGGCCTGATATCCTACAGTGTGACCACCTGCAAGGCCAAGTCTGTGTTCAGAACCCTTTAAGTTGTTTAGTAAGACAGATGGGGCTGGGAGAGGAGGTCCCATCCAGAGGTCACCCCACATTTCTGCCCAGCAGGACTGCTGTATGTATATGTGGGCCACAAGTTAGTCTGTGTGTCTGAGTTCTACTCATGCCCCAAGCTGCCAGCCACTCCTGTCCAGGTCTCAGGTCACGGGAGGGGCACACACAAGGCACAGTCTGTCCTAGGAGGAGCAGGTCCAGGGACAGACTGCATGGCAGGAACTGCTGTGCAGCCCACAGCTGCTGTCGAAGAGGGCCTGCGAGCTCCGGGCAGGAGAAAGGCGCTGCTCGCGGGGAGCTGGAGGCAGGGACGCAGGCCCCTGCTCCGACTTGTGCTGGTACTGTCTCCCCGGCAGCTTCTCTCAGGACTTCTAAAGCAGTTCTGCAAGGCCAGAGTCTCCCATCCTCCTGACTTAGTCCCTCTTTTCTGGACACAGTAAGTGCTGCCCTTCTCCACTCAACTTTAGCTCGTGGTGTGGAGGTTTCTCTTTGTTGAACTGTTTGAAAATGCTTTGTGTCACACAACCTGAAAGATGGAAAATGCCATTATACAAACTCCTCCCATTGTAAAGTCCATTTTGAAGTGATTATCAATATTTTTTTTGCAGCCACTATCCAAACGCCAAGCTAATGGGAGGATCCTATTGTACACTATAGTTATAGAAAATTTAGACAAACCATCATCTGAGTCAGTCACTGTCCCTGCACCAGCCAATCACAAAGAGCTAACTCTTGGCCTGTGTTCTTACCAAATCCGTGTCAGAGCCTCGAACAGCGTGGGCACGTCCCCTGCTGCAGTCATTGTCATCTCTGGAGACCTCAGAAACAGTGAGTTGGTTTTTGGTTGGTTTTGTGTTGATTCTTTAGGGTAATGTTGATACTATGACTAAATATGGAGGGTAAACAGCAATGCTAGTAACTTGGGAAGATAGAATGGCTAGTGGCCACACACCGTTAGTTATTTTCTTAAGGGCCAGATGTGCCAGTGTACTTCAGTGGAACTGTCCCCCTCAGAAGGTAAGAAGGAAGATTCAGCCATGGCTCAAATATTGACTCATCAGCATACTGAGGAAATGGTCTCAAACAGCCCCTCACTGGTCATGAGGGATAAGCATTTCAGTCCTTTGTGAAACATGAGTGGCATTTATGTTGTAAATGCATAGGGATCGGCATCATTTTTCAAGAGGCACTTGGCCCATCTGGATAACTGGCTAATCTCTTAGCCTACAAAAGAGCAAATGAGGTGGAAATGACTTCAAAACTGTGCAAAATCAGTAGTGATATTAATTTCTTTCTTGGCAGTCAGACTGGATAAAGTAACCCAGTGATACGCGAGGTGCTGCACCATCAGGTGGGCACAAAGCCCTGGGCATCCAAGGTCCCTCGTGAGCCTTGTAATGACGACCCTTTTGCTCGTACCTAAGGAGGTCATGGCAGTTGTCCCACAGCTGTCATTCACACTTAAATCTGGATTGAGTGGGCTGGGTTTCTCGGGTGGTTGTTTTTAAAAAAACTCTCCAGTGTGTATCAGGAAAAGAAATTAGACTGTGGAAAACAAGTTAGTATTGTGCCACAGAAGAACATCTCTGGGAGTTGAGTTTTTGCTTTGTGAAGCACTCTGTTGGGTTCAGAGTGTGGGAAGCGGGCCTGTCACTGCGCTGGGGAGCTGGAGGGCTCGGAAGCTAGCCTTGCACGGGGCCAGCCCAGAGAGCTGCTGCTGCTTGGCAAGCTTCTGTTCTTGGGTTCTTACTACACTCTATCCTGCCTTCCCATGTCCTGCCTTCATCCCTCACCTCCCCCCCCCCCCACACACACTTTTCCATGCGAGGCTCTCTAGCCCTTACATGGTTCATATTCCTAAATTATGAATGTGTATAAAGATAAAAATCAATACAGTTGAGCCAATTTACACTACAGTGCGAATTAAAAAAGAACCCAACCTCCGTACCCTTGAGTTTGCCTCCATCTCTCAAAACTTCCTTGCAGTATTAAAGCAGCAGTTTGCTAGGAGTGAAAAGCCTTAAGTTTGGAGTCCAAATGTAGCATGAACAAGGTGAAAAACAGGTTCAGGGTGAGACAGATGTGTGTGCTTGGCTGGAGGAAGGTAAGGAAGCCATACGGTACAGGCATGGGTGAAGGCGTCCTGGGCCCCCACACATTCCTTTCGGTGTCTCCAACAGCATTGTTTCCCCAGGAAACGTAATGGCAGTGTGCGTGCCTCTGCTCAGCTATAACTAGTACTGCCACATGAAACACAGGCCAGTGAAATCTGCATTGCAGATCAGCCACAAACAAGATCTGGGTTGTATATATTGCAGTAGAGTCCATTTTTCTGTCTCCAGGTTAAGGTGTAGCCCCCCTGTCTCGAGTCCACAGAACTGGGAGTTTGAGGCCAACCAGGTCCGTTACCAGATGTTAGCACAGAACATACATTCCTAGTACACACCTGTACTGTTCTGTTCTTGCCCCCACCTCCATTCTTACCCCTAACACCATGGAAGCAGTGCTGGCTGAAGCATCACTCGTGAGACAGCTTGAACGTGGATCAAGTACCAGTCACAGTTTTAGGTCAAGGGTAACTTTTTGTTTTTTTTTCGGTAAAGGGACAGATAGAAAATATTTTAGGCTCTGAAGCTTACAGTCTGTCTCATACTCTCTACTTTCATGAATCCTGCGAGGTTTGGAGGTGAGGATCTTTGTGGCTTCAGGTGCCTTGCCGGGCAGCTGGCTGACGCGTGCTCTGGGTGGCGCCAGGGGTGAACCCGGCTGGGCTGTGGGCAGGAACACACCCATGAACGCTCACTTGCTCCATGCGCTGCGTGTGGATGTCTGTTTCCTTCTGCACTTAGCGTGATGCTTCCAATTTAATGAATTTACTGTTTCTTTAGGCACAAAAAAGGTTAAAGAAGAAAGGATTACAGGCACGGAGGGTGGGCTCTCTGTGTCTTGGGACCCCAGGCCTGGAGATGTCACTGGCTACGTGGTGGACTGGTGTGAGCGGCCCTTGGCCCCTCTGTGTGCTCTCCAGTGGAAGAACGTGGGTCCCAACACGACCAGCACGCTCCTCCCCTCAGGTCAGCAGAAGCCCTCATGTTCCAGTCACTTGCATGCGGTCAGTGCAGCTAGGCCTGCCAGACTAACTCGGGCTATTGCACGAAGTCACTGGTTTTAAAAGGACATCCCGTGTGGGTGTTGGGAGTTCGTTTTACAAGAATGTGTCACAAGATGTGACGTTTACATCTACCTTGGCACTTTCTGGACCCAATGTTGGGTTGATTTTCAAGATTTTTCATGAGGTTGACTCATTTGCATGAGTGGTGTTCAGTGAATGGCAGAGGGGCATTTTAACTGTCCAGGGGGCTTCTATGTTACGGACGTAAACAAAGCAGAAAAGTGTAGGACTTCGGGGATATTTTCAAGAGTTGGAATTGATGCCAAGTAATCACCAACTCCTATTTCGACAGAACATATGGGACTTGAATGCTCAGTTCTTAACACTGGGCTTGCCATTTGAAGATGGATCGCTTCGCCAAAGGCCAGGTTTATGGCTGGAGTAAAGGGCTGAATGGCGCCATCTACTGGCCGTTGGAAGTTTGGCAGAAACTGTCCTGGTTCCCAGGGCCGGGGATGCCCCTTTCAGTGGGGGGCGGGAGGGGGATTAGAGGCACCTTGCAGAGAAGCAGGTGTGAGGGGAAGCTAGGCAGTAAAGGGAAGCTTTTGATACCTTTGACTTCAACTGGGAGAGGGAGGTGTGGAGCCAGAGGAGGATGGGGAAAGGTTTTAGGCGTCTGGTCTGATTCTGTACTCGGTCTCCTGCCTGAGAATGCTGTGAAAGGGAGTTCAGGTGGACTTCCCTGGTGTGAGGCCACTGGGCCAGGAAGGCCTGTGACCTGGAGGGACCCCAAAGCTCAACAACAGGGAGACAGGGTGGAGATGAGCTGAAGAGACCCCAAGAAGGAAATGACGGAGGGAAGACAAATTCATCTTGCAGAAATCCTCTGCTGTTGCCTTGCCTTTCAGGAGGAGAGACTGTCACTCTGTTTTACTGACACTCCACTGACCAGTTTTTCTCTCTCCAGATGCTTTTAGACCAGGGGTCCAGTACGACTTCAGAGTTTATGGATTATCTGCGAAAAGAACTGATCTGCTAGCAAAAAAAACAGGCTACTCCCAGGAACTGGGTGAGCATGAGCACCTGCTGTCCCCCAGGCGATGGCTCAGAACAGGGGGCACACACCAAGCTTTGGGAAACAAGATCCCAACATGTTACCTAATTGTCCGTGTCCCATTTAGTCTGGCAACTGAGTTTTTAAATGACTTAAAAAAAATCATACAAATATAAAAAGTCCTCTAAGATAATTTATCAAATATCATATAAAAGAACAAGATGACATCACTGATTTTATTATCTAAAAGTTGATACCCAAAGGTAATGTTTTATGTGTAGACCCGGGAACTCCCTTCTCTAGACATTTAATAGAAATGGGATTTTCCTCTGCTGTCTGCGCAGTTTTTCCTAGTGAGATGTTCAGCCAGTGTTTTGTGATGGCCACGGGTGTCACTGTGCACGTAGCTCACCTCACTTGTTGCCGGATTTCACTTCCAAGTGATGCGACGCAACCCTGAGACAGGCAGGGACGGTGGATGGTGTGTGTGCACAGGTAGGTGTGAGGATGGAAGGATTCACAAATACTCCTGCCGTTCAGGGAGCCTTGCTCCAACCTGGGATTAAAAATCCCCCTGAGCTTCCTTAAACACAACCCTCACCTTCTCATGTGAACAGGTTCTCCTGAGTCGGTTTGGAATTCACGCACAGAAGGGGTCCGTACTTGAGCTGGTGATGCAGCTGCCTAGGTGGGCGCTGCGGTCCGAGTCCTGGCTCCAGCCCAGGGTGCGCCTTCCTGCCATCGTGCCCCCTGGCACACAGCGGGTAGTCGGGTCCTGACCACCCACAATGGAGGCTGAGTTTTCAACTCCCACTACTTGGGGCATTTGGAAGTGAACCGCTGGGTGGGAGCTGTCTTTGGGTCTCTGGCTCTCAACACGAACATATTAAACTGGAATGAGATTTAAATGACTTTTAGTCTCCTATGTGACTTTTAGAGAGACATTTATTTTTTTCAAAGAAACAAATGCCTAGAGAAATAGAATAATCAGAATGTGAAAGAGTTCCCCTTACTCTGGTTCCCCCCAAATCCCTACAGCTGCAGTGGCTGGGAACGCAGACCAGGTCTCCCACGTGCGAGGCGGGAATCCAAGTTTCTCGGGCATCACCGCTGTTGTCCAGGGTGTGCGTTAGCAGGAGGCTGCAACGAAGAGACAGGCCTAGAGCTGAACCTAAGCGCTCAGCTATGGGACAGTGTATTTGACCCCTACATTGAAAACACTCTCGGGCCCAGCGCGATAGCGTAGCGGTTAAAGTCCTTGCCTTGAATGTGCCGGGATCCCATATGGGCGCCAGTTCTAATCCTGCTGGCCCTGCTCCACTTCCATCCAGCTCCCTGCTTGTGGCCTGGGAAAGCAGGTGAGGATGACCTAAAGCCTTGGGACCCTGCACCCATGTGGGAGACCCAGAAGCGGCTCCTGGCTTCAGATTGGCTCAGCTCCAGCCATTGCGACTCACTTGGGGAGTGAACCATCGCAGGGAAGATCTTTCTGTCTCTCCTCCTCTCTGTATATCTGCCTTTCCAATAAAAAAAATCTTTTTAAAAAAGAAAAACTCACTCCCAGGGCACTCGTCTTGTCATCTGAAAGGCAAAGCTTGAATAAAATTGCTCCACCCCTTTCCAGATGCCCCAGCTGTGCCAAAGCCTAGGGCCCCAGGGACACAGACCCAGCAGCTGTAAGCCCTGACGGCCCCTGGAGCTGCTTAGCAGCATTCAAGCAAGCTCAGTAGAAGCAATCTAGAGCTCATGATTTTTCTTATCCCAAATTCCTTTCCTAGCTCCTTCACAAAATCCTCACCTGGACATAAAAAACTTGACATCCCATTCCTTCACTCTGACCTGGAACAACTATTCCACGGAATCCCAGCCAGGTTTTATACTCGGCTACTACGTTTATCTCAAGTTCAAGGCGAGGCAGTGCCACCCAGGATCTGAAAAGCAAGTTCTTTCAGGTGAGTAAATGAGATCTCCTTCAAAGAATAAATGAGCAAAAATTATTTGAAGCACTTAAAGTCATTTGGTGTCTTCAGAACTCAAGACCAATGACTTCTTGGTCTTTTGGCTAAGATCAAATGTCTAACTCAGGGCACCGTAGACTTCAGGGAACCCGGTTGCCCCCTCTGCTGGCTTGCTTTCCTTTCCTTTGTTAAATGGCATTACAACCTGTGCTAAGGCTCATCAACCCTTGCTTGCTTGCCGTGTCAGTGGGGCGCCTTGGCATCACCAGCCTCCGGTACTGAGCGGGGTTTTGGTTTTTTGCTTAACGGTGACATTTCCTGAAAACTATACTAGTGTCCCCACGATGGAATTTTTGCTTTATTAAAAGATATTGACAGTCTCAATTGATGAAATCCTCTCACAAGAGTTCTGCCACACAAGTTTATTCTTGACAATTTTTTAAACTATAGATGATTCAGTGTGTTGCAAATACAAAATTGACAACCCAGAACAGAAGACATTCCTTGTGGAAAACCTGCAGCCACAATCGTCCTATGAGTATCGCGTCACCCCGTATACAAGTGTTGGAGAAGGCCCCGCCGACCCCTTCAAAAGAGTTGAAACTCCAGATGAACACTGTGAGTCTGCCCCGCTGTAACGGGCAGCTGGCAGTGAACCAGCAGGAAGGGGGCGAACTTTCTCAGATTTTTGAAAGCATTGAGGATAAGTAAATGAACCAATCACTGCTTTCCTCTTCCCCTGCAGCTGACATGCTCATCCGCATCCTTCCACCCGTCATCCTGTGCCTCTTGCTCATCATGGTCCCATGCTACTGGAAAAGTCAGTGGTAAGTGAGGAAGCTTAGCCAACCACAGGAACAGAGAAAAATCAAGAAAGCAGTTTCAAGTTCTGAAAAGGAAAAGGCTTAGTGAAAACATCAGGTTGATACACAAGGAAAATAATAATCATTGCAACTACAGATGGTGAGAGGTTACGCAGTGGCTAATGTTTGTAGCTTTCAGGCTTGCTACTGTTGTACAATACTGTACATGTAGTAATTCAT
The DNA here is from genome assembly GCF_030435755.1 of Ochotona princeps. Lineage (NCBI taxonomy): Eukaryota > Metazoa > Chordata > Mammalia > Lagomorpha > Ochotonidae > Ochotona > Ochotona princeps. Next base: position 20,193,174 of record NC_080854.1, on the reverse strand, counting down.
TCACTCCTAACCACTGTACTTTAGAGCACTGAACAGATCAGGACATGGAAGCACGTGAGACTTAGGAGCTTGCTGAGTATGTCACAGAGCAGGGACTAGAACCCAGGGCTCAGACTCCACCCCAGTCCTCCTTCTGATCTGTCCCACTGCAGTGTGACATTGTCTCATTTTTTCCCCTCTAGGCTGGAGAAGTGTTATCCTGACATTCCAGACCCTTATAAGAGCAGCATTCTGACAATAAAAAAATCCAAGGTAAATGAATGTTGGGCAATTGCTACCAAGGCCTAATCTAGGGCTGGGACTGCTGCTTCCTAGACCTCCTCAGGAAAACAGAAATGAAAAGCCAGTTCTGCTTCCACAGATGGATCACAGCAGTCTGGATTTCTTCTCAGGGAAAATCCACAGTTACCTGAAGCGCTAAGTGTATTTCATGTACTTAACACAGTTACATGCACCTGTGTGTGTGTATATATATATACACATTTAATGTCTCAATGACACATGCCCATTTACATTGTTTCTTTCCCAGAATCCTCACTCAGCAATAATGAACGTCAGGGACTGCACTCCGGATGCTATTGAAGTGATAAACAAGCCCGAAGGGGCCAAGGCCCAGCTCTCAGGCACCAGGAGGTCACTCGCAGGATCGGAAGCGGCCGAGCACACCTACCTCTGCATCCTTCCAACAGAAAAGCGTTCCTCTGGCCCCCAAACCTGCATCTGCTTTGAGAACCTTACCTATAATCAAGAAGCTTCGGCAGCAGGTGTCTGTGGCCACATCCCTGAAATCCCTCCAGATGCGCCACGTCGGCGAGGACCACTGGACTCCTCTGAGGATTTAACGAAGGCACTAGAGAGAAACTACATGAATTCTCTGGAGGAGAACCCAGCTGCAGAAACTTTGAACTATGTGGCCCAGGTGGCTTCACCCCTGCCTGGAGACAGGGAGAGCCTCCCGACAAATCCTCCAGTGGCAGCCTTCTGCTCAGAGTATAAAATGCAGATGGCAATGCCCTCCAGCCTGGCATCCCCTCCCCTCAGCGAGGGCAGCAGTGTCTCCTCCCTCACCCTCTTAGATGCAGGTGAACACTACCATTAACAAACGCGTGGGAGACCCGGAAGAGGTTCCTGGTTCCCGGCTTCGGATCAGCGCGCATCAGCCCGTTGCGGCTCACTTGGGGAGTGAATCATCGGACGGAAGATCTTCCTCTCTGTCTCTCCTCCTCTGTGTATATCTGGCTGTAATAAAATGAATAAATCTTTAAAAAAAAATGCACTTCTGAGCTTCCTGCTGCTGCTGCAGGTCCCTCAGAGCCATCGCAGCCAGCCAGCACAGCTGCACCTGTCCTCATGGAAGCCCACTCCAGTCTAACTTGCTTTGAGGCCACAGCTGTGGCACGTGGCATCCTTTCCCGGAGAGGGCAGCATCACGGGCAGGTGCTTACCTTCCTGCTGTTTGTGACCGCCTTTCCCCCACGTTGGCTGGCACCGGTCACTCCAGACATCCACTGCCCTCAGTGCTGTCTTCAGGGAGATAAAACACGTTTCTCATCTTAAAGTTTTCAGTAAAGCACAGAAGTTAACATGAACCTTCAGTGATCACAACAGTTTGCAGCACACTGGCCCAGCAGAAGCAACGCCCGGGGAAGCACAGACCTACCAGGTTAAGAACTGTCCCTTGACCAGTAAGATCTCTCGTTCCTCTGGCCTGCCTTACCAGTGCAAGAACAGGACGGACAAGGAACTCCTGACTCACTCGTCCTCAGCAGACAGTCTTCTATCAGAATTTTTGATGACCACTGCAGAGTAGAAAGAGGAAAATACATAGTCATTCACATTTTATAGCTCCTCCTCCCGCTGCCCAAAACTTATAAATGACCTGTTTTCACTTCGCATCCTTTGGTGTCTGCAATAGGTTGTCCAGGTCAGCACAGCACTCACCATCTCTATCACTGTTGGATGTAATTTACAGATGACTGAAAAATCTCAGTGACTGGGAAACTTTGGCCTCCAGGGCAACTTTACCTTCTTGAAACTAATATGCAAATCACCTGGCATATATTGCTAACTCCTTTCTCTTTCCTATGCCCATCAACCCCTAAAAGTCTGTCCCATATCAAAAGGATTAGAGAAGTGTTCCTTTTGCTTTCCTGAGTGTCATGTTCAGGCCACTTATCAAATATGCTGCACTGTGCCAGTTAACAATAAACAGAGACAAATACACTAAATCAACGTCTCCATGTGATTATTCATCCTAATGTACCTGCACAATCCAGTGCAGTTGGCAAACAATAGAAACTATTTCTAAATACATGTTGCAGAAAGCAAAACCTGAATCTACAGTAAATCCACGGGAATGGCAGGCTGCAGCCTCCTGCCATCTCCAGGGTTTTCGGTCTCTCCAGCACCCACTGCAGCATGGTTTATTAGACGTTTTCCATATATTACATAGTTAGGCCTATGATGATTCTATCTATGTGAGAGTTACATACTTATTTCTCCCTAAACAAAACAGCCACACAGCATTTGCACTGCACTAGGTTATTATAATCAAAAAGATGATTTAAAGTATTTGGGAGGATGGGTGCAGCTTACATGCAAAACACTACATTTCCCAAAAGGAGCTTCAGCCATCTGTGGGTTTTGACATCCAGGAAATATTGTTACCAGCTCACCCTGGACCAGAGAGACAGTATCTCTTGTTGAAGCTTTTTGATGTTTTCCTTACACATAACCCCGCCATCTGAGGAGAAATGGGCTGTGTGCTGCTGCCCTGAGAAGCACGTTGGTCCAGCAGCTGTGAGCGAGCGGGCAGTACTGACATTCATTCTGCTTATGCTCCTTCATCACAGTGTTTCACTCAAACTTACAAATCAGTAATCAAAGACATTGATGTTGCTGTATAAGTGTCCTGTGTATAAAGTAATCACAAACTTTGAAATTGTTATTGCAACAAGCCATAATTAAAAATTACATACCATTACACTTTATCTTAGTGAAATGAAACCAACCATTAATAAATTACTATACGGACTAAAAGTAATTCCTGCATCTCAATGCAAACATAATAATCAGAAATTCCAGATCTTATGCTTAGTAAGTTGCATTTTGCATCAGTTGCCATACATCAGGAATACACTAAGCTTCGAGTCACCAGTCTGAATCACACCAACAGGAAATGCTAGGCTATAAACCTCTGTGTATCTAATCTCATAATGTCCTACAGTTTGGACTTTAACATTCCTCTATCATGTTCATAACCAAGTTAAGTTGGTATCTAAAATTTTGGTTTTAACCACATAGGAGCATTTCAAGAAGTGTATAGGAAATGGCATTTAAAGTTCATATTGGGCAAAAATTTGGGGAGCCATGTAATTTTTTTACACTATGTATTGTCCCATAACTTTTTGAAGACCCCATGGTATACCATCTAAACACTGCCTTAAGAAACTCTGAAATTTTTATTTTTGTACCAGAAGTATCTGAATTTTAACCTTAAAATGTATTATGGAAAATTACAAATAGACAACAGTTAACCATACCTTCCACGAGCATCCGTATCCACAGCTGTTGCAGGCACCCAACTACTCTGTCCTTACATTGAGGCAAGCCATGATCTCCTCTGTGAAGAGCTGAGTTTTTCTGAGGCCTGGTTGTCATTTTCCAACAGCCACAGTATCAGTGAAGACTCACATACAAAACTAAATCAGTGACAGGCTCCTGGGGTGGTTGGGACTGGTCAGACTCACCTCTCAAGCTTGCACCAGCCTGCACAGCTCCAAGTGGCATGCCTGGTTCCTTGTGGGTTCTGACTGGGAGCAGGGACTTGTCACACAATGGCGACCGATCAGCTCAAGATAACCCACGCCAGTTACCATCAGCTTAATTATCTACTAAAAGGTGTACTAAGAAAATTGAATTGCTTCACTTACTAATATTTCTTAAGAGCTCTGTTGGAAGCTTAGCTAGCTTTCATCTTTCAAAACTCACAAAATCTGTAAAACGGTGCGTGACATAGAATTTGAAAGTTCTAACAGCAGATACAAAGCCTTCAGAATGGATACTTAAAATGCTGTCCAGGGCAGGCATCTGGGACAATGATTAAAATGTTGCATGTGGCACTTTCATCCCACACTGTGGCACCTGGTTTGAGCCCTGGCTCTACCTCCACTCCAGCTTCCTGCTAACAGACACGCTGGGAAGTGGCAGAGTACGCGGGAGGCTGCCGTCCAGAGGAGAGAATGGGTGAAGCTCTTGGCTCTGCCCTGGCCCAGCTCTGGATGTGTAGCCCTTTGGGGTGAGACCAGCAGATGGAAGACCCCTACCTATTCCCCTCTGCCTTTCGCTTGAATTTTCCTGAGTGATGCCTACACCATAGTAATTAGGTATATTCAGTTCGAAGGACTAAGTATATGTAGTTTCAGTCCTTTAAGAAAAATAGTACATTAACTTTTTTTTTTTTTTGGAAATCAAGAAAGAAGTACACACACCTTGACCTTTTAATTTAGGGTTATTTTTTGATGGGGCTGGGTCCCACTGAGGCCAGGAATCGACAGCGCAGCAGGGGCCTGGCGGCGTCCTCTGCTGCTCCCAGGAGTGGGTCACACACAGAGCCAGGATTCATCCCAGGCCTAACTCACTGTGCACATGCCGAACCCCTCAGACTTTCTGTATGAGAAAGTTTAAAAAAAGTGGAACCAGCTTTTTAAAGTTGAGCTAATTTACTACTTTCTTCAGAGACCAGCAGCACAATATTATCATCTCTGCTTTACAGTGTCTGTGAGGACCAATTACATTGTTTAATGACATATGGTAAAAGGTAATGCGGATAATGGCATAGAGAAAAATGTGCTTAAAGGAAAAAAAATCTGAAACAAATCTATTTCTTAATATGAGACTTTTTAACCATATTTTTCCAACTATAATAGACTCCAGGTTTGAAAACATAGAATTTATTTCTTCAGAACTGGCAATTTCCCCTGTGGTTTTTTTTCTTCCCACTAGGTGGCTGGAGGTAATCCTCACTGATCAGATCAGTTTATGCCTGGGACCAAGTAACTATCGGAACAAGTCACTACTGTCGCATCATCACTGTTTGTGATTTACCACCTTCAAATTCACAGCTGCTCTAAGTACAGATTCATACCTCACTCTATTTATAACAATGACTTTAGCTTAGAAATGAAATATAAAAGGTGTTACATTAAAATCTTAGGACCGGCATGGTAGCCTAACAGCTAAAGTCCTCACCCTAAACTCGCTGGGATCCCATATGGGCGCCGGTTCTAATCCCGGCAGCTCCACTTCCCATCCAGCTCCCTGCTTGTGGCCTGGGAAAGCAACAGAGGATGGCTCAAGCCTTGGCACCCTGTACCTGCGTGAGAGACCTGAAAGAAGTTCCTGGTTCCTGGCCTCGAATCGGTGCAGCTCCAGCCATTGTAGCCACTTGGGGAGTGAACCATGGGACAGAAGATCCTCCTCTCAGTCTCTCCTCCCCTCTGTATATTTGACTTTGCAATAAAACAAACAAACAAACAAAAACACCTAAAGACTAAGAAAGTGTGAGGAGTTGGAGTGGCTGCTCTGCATGTTACTGAGCAGCATGTCGGCCTGTGGCACCTCAGTCACCTTCCGAGGAAGTTCCACGTGTCACATCAGCTTGGCATGCTTCAATCAAGGGTCCAGCTAGGTTTTCAAATAAAACACAAGTTAAGAATTTTCCGTACATTTTATTAACAACGTATCCTTTTGATAAGATTATGCTTTAGGAGGCCTTTAATGCCCTTGACATAAACTGTACACATTATACAAAAAACAACGAAAACCACCACAACAACAACAAAAAAAATCAAGGTGAGCTAAACCATGTGGGGACAAGTCTTATTTAAATTATACACAACTCAATGAAATATTCTTACAGAAAATATAGAAATACTTTTTCTTTCTATGTTACAGTTATACAATATAAATCAGATTTCAATATCTGTTCAGTGACCTACAAATATCAGAACCTCCAAATATGTAGCAGCGTATTACTAAATAAAAAAGAACAAAATCCTGTGTTAGAGAACAGTAAGTCTGAGATCTTGTTCTGTTCCATAATCCTTCACCACTTTTCAAAGCAATTTACACCAGTTGTTTCACAATGCAGCTTTCGGGTTTCTGACAGGCCGATAACGGAACACTTCTCACCTATTATCTATGAGTCTGTTCACTCTCTCTATATACCCCCACAACTTTGCAGTTTGTGCTAAATCAACCTAGTTATATGGCAAAACTGTTAGGTTGGCTTTTTTTTGGCATAAATTATGTTTCTCAAATTAAATATTTTATAAAGAAAGTCAAACAAAATGTGCAATTTGTGCATGCTGTGGCACAGCTGGCCACCTCCATTACAACATACTCCAGCGGGGGAGGGGCTCTACATTCTGTGAATCAGGATAAACCTAGTAGGAGGGAAGATTACCCTGGGAACCTGGAACTAAAAGAAAAGGAAGAACGTTTCGAGAAAAATTCTCACAGATTTCTATGTTCTCTGATAAAGTACGGCTATTAAATTTCACCAGTAGGTTTCATAACAAAATTCTCACTACAGTGATACTCTTGAAAATTAAGATGGTAACAATATATATTGTGAATGTCAAGAAAATGGGAATCTTTCTTTACTTACATTTTGGAAAATGACACGTTTGTTTATTCCAAATAGTCCTTCTCATAAAAATTCCTCAATTCTCCTGTGCTCTCTCCCCTGTGATAACAGATGGTCAATCTGCGGCAAACTGGAAGCACAGGACTAAAGGGGAGAACAGCTCACTTCCAAAAACATCTCCCAAAGTAGTTACAAAACTCACCTCACGCAGAATTAGCACCTCACTCCTATCATGCAAAAATAGTTGCAGTTGTAATTTGAATAACAGACAATTTGGTTTTTATTGCTTAAAGATCTGTGCTTTACCATGGGGATAAAAGGCATCCTCTGAATGGAATGAAATAAAATTTTATATAAATAGCAGTAGATAAATGTAAATAAATTGCATTGACATCTTGTTATGGAACACCTTGCCTTTGTGACATGCCCTGTAAGACTCAGCTTTAATGATCTCAAGCTCCAGAGAGAAAGAGCTGGAAACTACTAAAGCTGCTGCTTTGAAGGGATCTGCAAGCATCATTGTGTTATCAGATCTGTGCACTTCCTACGGGCCTCCTTAATGTCAACATTTTACAGAAAGTTCTTCTTAGAAAACTTTCTTTAGGGAGAATAGGCTTCCCCCACTCACTCAAATTTACCTAAGAATAAATAGGAAATAAAGCACAATAAATTGTAGACCATATTTAATTACAAATATTAAATTTCTAATTTCCATTATTTATATTTACTTCATTTGTGAAGCTGAAATCTGCTTTTGCAAAAAACAAAATTGAATTAGAAATGACAATTTACAATTAGAAATTCACAGTTTACGGCAAGTGCGACTGCCCAGACTCCTTCAAATTATTAGCAATGTGACAAATTTAAATGGACTAAGATTAATTCTAAAATAGTGAAAAACTATTGACATTATTTTGGTATTCTATAATCTGGAAATATCTATTATTTATAGAAGATTTTCTCAATGATTTCTGTTACCACTGATACCATTCCTAATCTTTTTCACTACAATTTAGTATTTTTAAACATCTAAGTTAATCACTTGGCACTGCATATATTTTTCATCATAAAAGTCTACTTTTATACAAACAAGTACTCAAAGGAAACTTATCGGACCTGTCTGTGAAACCATGGATAAACCAAACAGCACTATGAGTGTAGACATCTTTTTCTTACTATCCTAGTAACGACAAGCTCTGATTATTTCCCCAAAGTAAGTGCTGTACAGGCAGACATGAAAACATGAAGACATAACACATCTTACAAAATAACAGTCCAAAAACTGTTCAGCCTAATAGTAATTAAGCCTTAATTGCAGGATGGATGACCAAGGGGGAAGGGAGGGTACAGAAATGGGGACGGTTGAACGCAACAACAAAAATCACTGTTAATTTTTAAGGGGTTAAACCCCAGATTTCTTTTTAGACTCTATGTTAACTGAGGTAGTGTTTAAAATGAATGTCTAAAATATTAATCTTATTTCTGAATAAGATTACTACATTGCTTCCTTTGGAGTTTGCAACCACTATTTGGTCTAGTATTTCTGACATTTGGTTCTCCGGAAAAGGCAGTTTGATTATCCAAGACCAAAGACCAACATGACAGGCAACGTTCTTACAAGTACTGCTGACACCTAAACAAACACTTGGGTTCAGTGATAAAGTTAAAAAATTATTTTATCTTCACTGGATTTTATGAGAGAAAATCTGAGAAACTGCTTGTTAACCTAAGCAGCAGCCTACAGCCCTTATCTGCTTTGTTTAGAATGTAAGTCGCTACACAGTGCACGTAAGAACGCAGAGGTGTTAGGGAGTGAGATGAAATGCATCCTCCCACGTGGAACTTTCAGTGCCAGCAAAATCAAGAAGAAAAAGTATCTCTGATTTTTTTTTCCTTTAAAGTTCACAGGGTTCTTTACAGAAATCTCAAAGAGCAAGCCTATTACAAAAAACGTCCATATGTAATGGGAAAATAGTAACCAATGCCTGTGTCTGAGCAGATGTGTACTTTATGCAAAAATGGCATAAACAAATGAATCTAAAAAGCGCCCTAATCAGTCCAGCTGGATCTTTTTCTGCTTATACTTACATATGTAGATAGACAGATAGGTCTCAAAAAGATATTCCTTTCATTTACAAGCATTCTAAAGATGGCCATGCTGTCTTATATACAAATTTGCATATATGTTTAATTCCTGTAATGACTTCCAAATATCTTTATACATATACAAATTAAACAAAATCTTGCTGTTATCAACTTGACAAACGTGATAAAGGCAACTACTGAACTCCAACTCACCTGCCACTGCTTCCAGCTTGTGCAAAACAAGAACACGGACAGAAACGTTAAATTACTGCTGCTGTAGAATTTGGTACTTAAGGCTTTTCACTACAATTTTTAATCTCACTGATATTTCACTAATGATTTCTTAAAAGGAAATATGGCTCTTATTTTCCCACGGAATGTGTACACTGTAAGATAACTTAGCTCTTCCTCAGGAGACCCAAAGTGTTATTTAATGCTTTCTTTTGCTTTAGGTCTGAATGAAACAACAGTGCTTGTTCAAGTTCTTGTTTACAATGACAACTTGGGAAGCTGATGGAAACAGAAGTCCAGTGAAAACACATGCTTGCTATAAACGGGGAAGATTTGCAATCCAATTAGAACATGATGTTCTGATTTCAGTCAGAAACTGTAGTGAAAAACCTCAATTGGTTCAAATACCCTAGAACAACCCACTGCAAACAAACTGAAAAGACAGAAACCAAGTCAAGAATAATTATGCAAGTGTAATAAAAAAATTAATAACTTAAATGTCCCAGGTTGTTGAGGTTCTTCTTTAACTTTGAGGTTGCAAACCTCTGAAGTAGTGTTAGAAACCTTACAGGAGAGTGGGGAGGGCCAAAGTTCCCCTCTGTAACCGGCAGTTACAGCACACCCCACTGTAGTAAGAGGATGCGGCCTTCAAGACACTGACTCCCGGTTGCCTCGAATGAGTCAACAAACTAGACATCCTGACAGTTACTCTAAGAAGCGGATTCTGAAATGACTGTGTGAAGGGTGCTTCCGCATATCCTATCACTGTTCCACTACTTTAGTTTTCAAATGGAAAGATAGAAAATCCGTGAAGATGTTCAGTGCTCGGCTCTTGCATACAATGGTAAGTGGAACTCTTCCCACTGGTCAAGGCCTGCGAGCGCTTCCCAGGGCCCGACAGGGGAGAGGGAAGCTGTTTGGTTAGGGATGTCAGCAGTTCCAACTGTTCGTGTACCAGTAACTGCTGAACAGTGTACAGAAGATACTCCCGTCAGCTGCCCAGTCAGCATGTTATGAGGCGTTTAGGAAATCCACAAGTATGAATCTATAGAGTCTGTTTCTATATACATCATAAATATGAGGTCACGATTCAGCAGATGTATCAAGTACAGGTTGCTTTGGTGGGATTGCCAACACAGCCTCTGCTTCTTCATGCATCTGGCAAAGACACGGGCCACCGTTAGGAACTTCAGGAAAACAGTAGACACTACAGATACAACCTCTTCTTTAATTCGAACCAATATTCTCAAAAGACAAGCTGTAGAAGTATGAATCCTGCTTACCTGTAAAAACTGTACATCTTGAAATAATTCTTGTATGAACCTCCGACACGGAAGTCTAAACGTGCAGTGTGACAGCAAATGGGAAACCTCAGAGTAAAGGCATATGTCATCAAAGGTCTGAGGATACTTCTCCTTAATTCTAAAATGGAAGATAACACTATGGTGTAACTAAAAACGTTCAACATGATTTGCCTATTCCTCCAAAGTATCATTTTCAAGGCAGTTTTCCCCTGAAATACTGATTAGAGAGCATATCTGAGGTGATACCTTAAGAATAAAAAACCTAAATCTCCCTTTACAGTACATTTAAATTACAGGTCCTAAAGCTTTTGTTCTTTAAGGTGATCAAGACTTGATAATCCCATAAAGTCAAAATTATTCTTTATCACTGGCATGAGAAAAATATATCAGCTTAGGATGACTTACATATAGTTAAAATAAAGTTTAAAGATAGAAATGTATTTTAAAGTAACACAAAGCTATTAATATCATTGTTAGGCTGGTTTTTATCTTCTAGCATTTCAAACACTGACATGCAGATAAGAAACACCTGAGTCAGCACAGAGAGTGGAGGGTCGTGGTGTGAAGGAAGGTGAGGGCCTGGCAAGTGCGAGGCAGGGGTGCCGGGGAGGGAGTGGGCGGTGTGTGCAGGGAAGGGGTGCTGGGGGGGCGTGGACTGTGCTGTGTGCAGGGCAGGGGTGCGGGAGAGGGTGTGGGCCTAGTCGTGTGTGGCAGGAGTGCCAGGGAGGGCATGGGCTGTGCGGTGTGCAGGGCAGGGGTGCGGGAGAGGGTGTGGGACTAGTTGTGTGTGGCAGGGGTGCCAGGGAGGGCATGGGCTGTGTTGTGTGCGGGGCAGGGGTGCGGGAGAGGGCGTGGGCCTAGTCGTGTGTGGCAGGGGTTCTAGGGAGGACATGGGCCGTGTGGCGTGCGGGGCAGGGGTGCGGGAGAGGGCGTGGGTCGAGTCGTGTGCGGGCTGCACAGGTGAGGGCTTGCCTCCTACTGCCACACTGCAGTACCACTTCAGGTCCTGCAGCATTTCTGAGAAGCCCTAAGGGGGGCCGGGAGGTGCGTCTCCTTTGAGAACAACTACTGCAAACAGTACAAAGGTGCTGCATATTCAGCATTAATTGTTATAATTCTAGAGAGGTTTAGAGAAACAATGAATAACCTGGAACTTGTAAGAGAACATGGGGTGGATATTCAAGAAAGTGCCATTGGTTTCACATAAGCCCGCTATCCTCAAACTATCAAGGATTTCCAAAAGCCTAGTGTGTGTGTGTATTAGACCTTCAATCATTGCTTTATTAAAAATCAAGAAATTTTCCAAATATTAGCTCACTTTTTAAGAAGTCACTGTGTTATAGATAATATATTTTAATGAAAAATAACTATAATCTGAAAAGAAACTTTTACATTTTTGTAGTTTCTCTAAAATCTGGCTTTACAGAACAGAGTAGCTGGCTGTGATGTCTGCTTTCGCATTCAGTCTGATGCCACAAATCAGTTCAGTTCAAGTTCAGATATAAAGAAAATCTAGCTTCATACAGACACGCAATGCAATATAGAACTATTAACAGAAGCTACTCTAATTTACGAGATGTTTCAAGTATTTTTTCAGCCTAAAAAAAATCAGACCAAGCAAGTAATATTCAGGCACTTGGTTTACTCACGTTAGAAGTCCAGTTTCATGACATTTAGTTGAAACTGAGCTACTCAAATTAACAACTAATCTTAAAACTTCTTTGCGAAGGAGTATACGGCACATTGGTGTATCATCTGGAATTGTTTTAACACCTAAAAAGAACATTACAATGTGACATTAAATATTTTACCTCTTTCACAATATTTATATATGTATATATACATTTTTAAACTTCACCTAAAGATCCAAAATTGCATATGATCCTGTTAATTATTTTAGGAAACAAAACTTTTCAATAACAGTAAGCAGTTAATATGTATTAATGGTTGATACAGGTGCTAAACTGCTCAACTGAAATTGATTTGTCACAGTTTTGATGCAATTTTAAAATATAGTATGGGAGCCACTACCATGGCATAGCAAGTTAATACTCTGCCTGCAGCAGTGGCATCCCATAATTGGGCCCTGGTTGAAGTCCTGGCTGCTCCATTTTCCTAACCAGCTTTCAGCTAAAGACCGGGGGAAGCTGCAGAGGACGGCCCAAGTCCTTGGGTCCCTTAACCCAGTGGGAGACATGGAAGAGGCTCCAGGCTGTTTGCTTCAGACCAGCCCAAATGTTGCAGTCATTTGGGGAGTGAATCAGAAAATGGAAGATCCTGTTTGTTTTTTAAACACACACAGTGTGTATGAAACAAGGGAAGTAGCATAGTCTCATTGCTGTTCCTTGAACGGGATCTGGACTCACCCAGGAGCAGGTCTGTGCTTCTGGTGCTGCCTGCCGAGCCCTCCTGCGACACGCCATCACTGCAGCCAGAGATGCCTGAGAACTTAGAAGGAGCCGCCTCTAATGGGTTGTGGATAGGCTGCTCACACCAGTCAGAATATGGGATATCTTGAAGGTCTAAGGAAAGAAACAAGTACTTCCATTATAGCATCAAAATTCCTTTTGTGGCCCTGCCTACTCTAAAACAGAATAATTCCTGCTTACTTTTCAACAATTACTCCTGATGAAGATTTTCAAAGTACGTTTAGAATACACAGAAAAAGAATGCTAAAGTTGGGAAATTTGTTTAATTCAAAAGATATTTATAAATGAGACTTTATTTTCCCAAGGAACAAAGATACAGGAATAGGTGGTGATTCTAAATATCCAAGTACAGATGTACGTAGGAATACAAGCAAAGGTACTCAGCCAGGGTTGCTTTCAGCAGCGCCGCCCCACCAGTGTGTCCCTCTCTCGGCATGTCAACGCCACCAGAAGTCATTTCAGACACTCCTCCGCTTTCAGTCTCCAGGATCAGACTACACACTGCTCTAGGACTCGCCTTCTCCATCCAGCTAATAGTTACAGAGAGCAGAATCACACATCCTGGCCTGACCTGGCGCTCCGATTGTCCCTCAGGATGAACTTTCCTAGAAACTCCTTTCTCACTGTCCGCCCTGGAGTACCGAAGTCAATGTTCGGTGTGCTTAATGCCGCTTACTGCTCCATCCTGGCACATACACTAGGATTCCAATGAATGAAATCAACAAGTCTTTGCTTATCTTTCTAGGAAGTAACACTGGGCAATCTACAAAAATCAAATCATCTCAGTGCTTTAAGAAGTTGAAATTAGTTAATGGTGAGATAAAGAAAAAAAGCCACGTATTTTTTGAAGTTCAGAAATTCAGACAAATGTTAGCACAACTCTATCTTGCTTTTTTGCTGTGGTATAGTGAGTTAAGCCACTACCTGCAGCACAGACATCTCATATGGGTGCCAGTCAACTTAAACCTTGCCTCCCCACCAGTGTACCTGGCTCCTGTACTCGTGTGGGAGGCCTGGAAGAGGCTCCAGGCTCCTGGCTTTGGCCTGGCCCGGCCCTGGCTGTTTGGGGAGTGAAGCGCAGATGCAAGTTTTTCTCTTTGCCTCTGCCTCTCCCTCCACTCATCTCTGGCTTTTAAATAAAACAAGTAATTGTTTCTTGAAAAAAGTCAGTAGAAAGAAATACATAAAACTAGAATACAACAGGAGCTATCATCAATTGAGAATATTTTTTAAAACATCACTTCCTCATCTCACCTCCAAGCACTTCCTGAGATTCCTATTTACATAACGCTAAACAGAAGCCCGCTTTAATGGAAAAGTAGATGAATAAAAAACATAGTATTGTTTTAAAACTCTGGTGTGTTTAAGAAAATTACATTTCTTTCAAGCACTTAGAAATGCTACTTAAATTAATTTTGATATAGTATAAACTGATCTTTAACCTAAAACTACTGGAACAGGTATTTGAAAATGAAGGACGTACAGCAGCCACTCCTCATCTACACCTGAACCCGCAGCTAGCGTTATATAATACACACACAGGGAATTTCCTACACATATATGCCTAGAATAAAGTTTAACTTATAAAGTAGGCACAGGTAAGTTTTATAGCAATAAAAATGCAATTATCATCCCCTGCTATAAAAATTAGCACTATCATTACTCTTTGGCTTTTAAGTGGTATTACGAGGTTAAACAAACACTACAGAACCATGACAGTCACTGCTGAGACAGCTAAAATGTAGGTATCAAATACAGCTATGAGAAGGAATGACTCATGTTCCTGCAGGACACAGTGAAATTTCATCTAACTACTCAGAACAGTGCACATTTTAAAACTTACCGCTTGCCTAGTCCTAAAATTGTCCATTGAATATTTGTCAACTGCACTTAACTTCACATACCAGTGAAACCATGGATAAGAAACGACATTGTACTCTAAAATGATTTGCCCACATGACTCTCTTCAGGAATGCTGAGAAACCAGCCACAAACGAATGAAACGTCACGGGATCATGGGACAACCCTACACAGGTGAGAGGATCACACTGATTTCTTCAGTAGAGTTGTTTCTTAAACATGTTACAAACTTTTATTTGAGGATCTCTCCTGGCCAGTGACAACTCCTGAATTTTTTTACTTGTTGGAATCACATCTTATTTCTATAAAGATGTATCCAATGTCTTCTTTTCTTTAAGATTTATTTGTTTTTGATTGGAAAGCCAGATTTACAGAGAGAAGGAGAGACAGAGAAAAAGAATTCCCATCCACTGGCTCACTCCCCTAGTGGCCACAATGGCCAGCACTGAGCAGATCCACAGCCAGGAGCTTCTTTCAGATTTCCCATGTGGGTGCAGGGTCTCAAGGCCTTGGGCCATCTTCTACTGCTTTCTACACCACAAGCAGGGAGCTGGATGGGAAGTGGAGCAGTCAGGAAATGAACCTGTGCCCATAGGGGATCCAGGCACTTGCAAGGCGAGGATTAGTCACTGAGCCATCGCGCTGGGCCTCAAATATTTGTTTTCATTTAAAAAAATCATTCCTGGGCCTGGTGCTGTGGCCTTGCGCCTGAAGTCCTCGCCTCGCACGCCTGGGATCCCAGATGGGCATCAGTTCTAATCCCAGTGGCCCTACTTCCCATCCAGCTCCCTGCCTGTGGCCTGGGAAAGCGGTCGAGGACAGCCCAAAGCCTTGGGACCCTGCACCCACATGGGAGACCCAGAGGAGGCTCCTGGCTCCGGATCAGCGCAGCACCAGCCATTGAGGTCACTTAGGGAGTGAGTCACCAGATGGAAAATCTTTCTCTCTGTCTCTCCTCTCTGTATATCTGCTTTTGCAATAAAAATAAGTAAATCTTTTAAAAAAATATCATTCCTGTTTCTAAGCAATGCTCAACAATAATGTTCCTCATCTGGATATAAAAAGCATCTTCATAAACTGGCAGGATAGGGGTAGGTTTGGTGGGTAAGAGCTTGGGGTACTGAACCCTATCAGAGTGTCAGGGCATTCTGGCTTTGCTCCTAACCGCAGCTTCCCACCGATGCACATCCCAGAGGGCAGCCGACCAAGCTTCCCAAGGACAACATTGCCTCTCACGCTGGAACAAAACAATGCATGAACAGTTGTAGAAGTTATCACGACACATAACAAAATGCATTAGATACTTATGTTTTGTTTTCTTGAGCTTTAACTTCAACTATCACCACCAACAGATTACAAAATTTTACAGAAACAGGAATTAGCACAGTAGGTTTAGCTAAGCAGCACCTAAAATCCCAGCAAACCATACATGCTGCAATTTGCTTACTGGCTGCTCTACTTCCAATCCAGCTCCCTGCACCAGCGCTTGGACAAAAGAACACACACGGGAGACCCAGCTGAAGCTCCTGGATTCAGCCTGGCTCTGCTCGGGCCACCGCAGCCATCTGGGGAGTGAACCAGTGGATCGAAGATCTTTCTGTGTCTCTCCCCCTGACTGTACTTCTTTCAAATGAATAAATCTTTAAACAGGAACTACTTTTTAGTTGTCATGGATACTAAGGATGTCTTTTTTACAAAACACAAGACACTACGGCTCCACTACATGAAAAACTAGCAGTCTTGCTCATGTTTTGTTCTGCAATTTAAAAACGCATCTGCTTCTTTATCATCACTTTACTGATAATGCAGGGGAAGAGCTCTATCCACTGATTGGCTCTCCCAGTGTGAGAGCAGCCAGGAGCCCAGAACTGAACCACGGTCTCCAAATGGGTGGCAGGCGCCCAGGAGGCCTTCCCCTGCCGCCTCAAAAGGCACGAGTTAGCAGAAGCCGGGTCAGACACGGAAGAGCTGGAGCTTAACTTAGGCACTGACAAGAGATGTGGGCAACCCCAAACTTTTGACCACTGCAAACGCCCACGTCTCCACATTCTGAACAAACTCTCCAGCTGATCCTGCTGGCGCCCTGGCCATACTCGGGGTTAGCCTCTGCCTGTCCTCCTGGCCTCAGTGGCAACTCCTGCCACAGGTACTCTTTCAGTCTCTCATCAGCAAATCTATGCTCAGCCATTTCTTCCAGTCTTAGTTTTTATTCATTCTCTATAGCACAACTCATTAGAAACTTCTGAAACCTCTTCAACTTGTCTACCTGTCCTTACCCAGCTCGGTGTACTTTATTCTTAATGGCACTTGTTACAAATGCGCTTTTAAGTCTGCATAATGGATTAATCAGTTGATCAATACATTTCTTTCAGGCTTTGGACTAAAGCTTAGAAAGTGCAGAATCAATCCTTTCAATGTGTTCTTTTCCTCCTCACAACTGCTTTCCTTGTGTCTAGATGACACATGGCTTATGTGAGTGTATAACAAATGTCCTGCTGAGTTCATGAACGTCTGTGAAGGTTCAATCAGCTTCCTTGCCCTCCACTCTCCCCACGGTAAGGCAGCACAGGTAAGCTGTTAACAGCTTCAAAAGCTAACGGTTATACCCGTTCTGACGCTCCTCACGCCAGCACTGTGAGGGAATAAACACTGGGCTGGAGCAACGTGGCACAGCACATTACGCTGCTGTCCATAACACTGGCACCCCGTACAGGTGTGGCTTTTGGCTACTCTCTTTCAATCCAGCTGGAAGACAGCAAGACCTGGGGCTCCTGCCATCCACGTGGGAGATACCAAGGAAACTCCTGGCTCTGCTCTGAGCCACCCCCCGCCATCGCGGCTATTTGGGGAACGAAGCAAGCGATGGAAGATCACTTTCTCTCCCTCTTTCTTCTTTCAAATAAATACATTTCAAAATAAAAAAGAAAACACAAACTGCAGGGGAGGGGCTCAGAGGGTGTCCTGCTGGCCATGCGTCTCTGCAGTGAGCCTGCTGCTCCGCTGCAACACTTCCCTGCTGTAAACCACAACTGGATTAGGGAACTGATCAGTCACTAATGACAGATGTAACAGAAAGTATTGTGGGCTGGGCATGAACAACCAGTAAAGCACTGTAAACGGTTTAATCATGGGCAGTACTATAAAGGATGAACTGGAAAAAGCAAAACCACAAGCTGAAAAACTAACAGTTCCTTGAGGAAGGTGCCAAGTGAATTCAGGCACAGCTAGAGGCTGGAGGCACCAGCCACCGCCGCTGGCGGAGGACTTGGGACAGGATGGCTTAAAGTCAGGTGGACTCATCTCAAAGGATGCAATCACTCACCTGAATGACTACAAACTGCACTTAGTTGATGACTGGGCTGAAAGCCGAGGATTTCAATACAGACGCAGTACAGGCAGTTGTCGTCTGTATGCTCCTGCAGGCCGGTGTCCTCTGTACTTTCTAAAATCATAGAAGCATCTGAATGGATTGAATTCATTATTTCCGTAAGACTCATCTGCTGTCGTAGCAAGTGAAAAGAGTTTTTCACAAGACCTCCAGTTCCAGATGGAAGACCTGCATGTAAGAAAACACAAAACACAATCCAATAAAAAATGTCAATGACAGTGTTTTCAAGGTGCCTCAAACTATGAAAAACTTTAAAGGGAAAGCACAGAAGACAACCAAAATTCTATCATTCAAGTCTAATAGAGAAGAAAAAGGAATAATTTGCTTTTAGGTTATGTCAAAACTGAAGTCAACAGATATACTAATATTACTTTAACATGGAGTCTAACAACATAAAATGGGGAGCCAGTGTTGTGGCACAGTGGATTAATCCACTACTTCTGACAAGAGCAATCCATGTTGGAATGCTGGTTCTAATTTTGGCTATATTACTTCCAACTGAGCTCCCTTCTGGGCTTGAAGATCACAGAGAATGGCCCGAAGCAGCCACACTGACTCTGGGATGCAATTCTGAGCTCCTGGTGTTAGCCTGGAACAATCACAGCTGTTGTGGCCATCTGGGAATAAACTTGCAGATGGATGGTTTCTATCTCTTCCTCTCTCTGCCTATCAAACAAAATTTTTTTTTAAAAAAAAGGGAAACTAAAACTATATAATCAAGTATTCCAATTATCCTTAATATTTTCTCAAAGAAAAGTACTAACACCAAGCTAAAGATGTACTAGTTAAAGGAAAATTAAAAAATCAAGGTGCTGGCATGTGGCGTAGGTGGTAACCCCACGGCCTGTGAGGCTAGCCACTCGTGTGTGTGCCAGTTCATGTCCCAGCTACTCCATTCTGATCCAGTTCCCTACTCCTGGCCTGGGAAAAGCAACGGAAGTCTGATCAAGTATTTGGGACCCTGGTTGCCACGTAGGAGACCTAGAAGAAGCTCCCAGCTTTGTCTTGGTCCAGAACTGGCCAATGCAGCTATTCACCAAGTGAACTAGTGGAAAGGAGATCTTTTCTTGGCCTCTTTCAAGTAAATAAATCAATCTTTTTAAAAAGGCAGAATATATGATCCTAACAATTAGTTACACTGAACATCTTTTCCTGTGCTTATCTGCCATTTATCAAGATTCTGAAGCTCTGGAGTGGCTCATGCGCACTGTTCACAGCAGAGGGCGACAGCGCGGGACACACTCTCATCCCTCTCCTCGTCTCTGACAGCTGCTCCGTGGGCCTCTGAGGACTGCTGGGCTACATTTATTCTGAGCTACTTTTTAATGCTGAAACAACTTGGCTTTCTTTTCTTGAGAGGCTGGATGCTTAGTTCAAAATATACTTTTAAAACTTCTACCCACAAAACAATTTTGGTTTAATTTTAAATTGATCCAAATAATTACACTGCTATAATTTTTTGACCCAAGAGTGGGTACACCTGAAGTTTTTAATATCCTCCTACTACAAAGAACAATTTCTTCTCAATGGAAAGAGGAGTCCGGCAAGGACCAAGAGCACTTTACCTCCAGCATCATGGGTAAACATTCTGGAGCCTCGTTCATCTTGTGGAGGTAGATTTTTGGTCTGAAAATAGGGAATATCCTTTACCTAAATTAGATACAAGTCATAGTTAAAGCCTACTATAAAAAGAACTCTATGAATACTGGAAAAATCAAATGAAATATATTTCAAGAAGAATTATTACAGCATATGAACCTACAGTTTGTTGACAGTTACATCTAAAAAATATCCCTAGAAGTTTTCATTGTATACATTGAATTAAATGGCTATTAAAAAGATGACCTCAGTGTTTACTTAAAATGCTTTTAGACACTTGAGTAAGTATGTAATGTTCACTTCTACACACTATCTGGAGCTGCATGGATCTCACATCCCCCTTGTCTCATCCTTTTTTGGGTCAGAGTCAACTCATAAAATGACATCTCCTGTGGATGCTCCTCCCTGTGACAAATAAGATCAAAAATAAAAAACAAAAACCAAAACAACACGCCCCCTCCCAACAAAACACGTTTAGAATAAGTTCAATGTGACAAGTAAGCAAAGTTAGGAATTCACTAAATACCTACAGAGCACACCTTCATAAACATGGTATTTATCAAGCACGGGGCAAGAGAAGGATACCATCACTAGAGTTATTCAACAGGAAAATACAAAGTAGTTAGAAAAGGTGAAATAATTTTCATCTTAAAATATCTTTAAATAAAACTGCCTTAAAAATTCATCCACACCATATTAATTATACACTCTCAGTAATAATGTCAAAAGCAGGACATCAATTCAGAACAAAACAATGTATGGTACTACCTGGAATATATCATTGATGTCCACGGGAAGGGCAAGGCCAATGTAGTCATCTGAACCACCGTACGTAGCACTGGACACCATGGACCTCACCGAGGAGGACCGCTGCAATGTGTTCTGATTAATAGGACTTAACAAATCTTCCTTATCCAATGATGCATAACTTAAAGCTTTCATGAACCTATAACAACATGGAAAAACACACTTGCATTAGTCTCCTGGTTTATAATATTAAACATTTCAAGAAACAATGTATATTTCCTCCTTCAATAAAACACAAGTGAGCTAGTCAAGTACTAACCAGCATCATCTTGTTTACTGGAAATACATTAATACTTCATCAATTGTTAATAGTGAAAGATCACCAGTAATGTTGATTGCTACCAACAACAAATAAAGGTGAAAGAGGCCACTCAGAAAAACTCTCAATAGGCAGAAGTGAAAATAAAAATAGAAACCAACCTCAGAAATCATTAGAGGTATGACCCAAAGGCCATCATGAAGCAGCTAGATTTATCATTTAAATAAGGGTCTCGCTATTAACTATTTAGTTATGCTTATAAAAAATAAGATCAATTACTTATCATTCCTTATATGATAGCTACCTTAATGCTTTTGTTATTAGTGTGAGATTTACATATCAAAGCAAGGCACAATATAATAAAATGGTATCAATATAATCTTACAAGAACCACAGATATTTCCACAATGTACACCCTACAAGGGAGCTGATAACACACAGCATATATTGATATTTCTGCAAAGCACACCTTTCTCAGCTAGATTCTTACTGATGCAAAAAGTAAACTAAAACATTTACTTGACATTTGCATTATATTTACAAAGCACTATACAAAGACCCACATTCTGGGCCCAGCATGGTAGCCTAGTGGCTAAAGTCTTCCCCTTGCATGTGTCGGGATCATATACGTGCAGCGGTTCATGTCCCGGTGACCCGCTTCCCATCCAGCTCCCTGCTTGTGGCCTGGGAAGGTAGTGGAGGACAGCCCAGAGCCTTGAGACCCTGCACCCGCATGGGAGACCAGGAGGCATCTCCTGGCTCCTGGCTTTGCATTGGCTCAGTTCTGGCCATTGGAGCCACCTGGAGAGTGAATCAGCAGATGGAAGATCTTCCCCTCTCTCTCGCTCCTTCTGTGTATCTGATTTTCCAATAGGAGTGAATAAATCTTTAAAAACAGACCCACAATTTTTTGGAAAACAAACTCTTGTAAAATATAACGTAGCCTGACATTAAATTTTAAAATAATCTCATAAAAATGCAAAGCAAATGTTTTATTAACTATTAAGAGAGTAAAAATCACTCATAATCTCCACTAATTTGTACCAAAAACCTCATTTTTAAAAAAGATTTACTTATTTTTATTTGACAGGCAGACTTTACAGAAAGACAAGGAGATACAGAGAGAAAAGCCTAAGTGTTTGTTCACTCAGCTGGGCTGAGCTGAAGCCAGGAGCCAGGAAGGAGTTTCTTCAGTCTCTAATGTGGGTTTAGGGGCCCAAGGATTGGGGCTACCCTCCGCTGCTCTGCCAGGCTACAGGCACAGAGCCAGATCAGAAGTGGAGCAGTCGGGACACAAACCAGGACCCATGTGGGATGGTGGGGCCACAGGGCAGAGGATCTAAGCCATTATGCTGGCCTCATATTTTTTCCCTAAAATTCATTTTATTTTTATTTGAAAGGCATATTTTACAGAGAGAAAGTCTATCAAAAAACGTTTAACTAAGATTTTCTATTTTCATCCAGGAGGTTGTCAAACTGTCCTGCTCTCTCTTCCAAACTCTGTGATTTTCTTTAAACAACTAATGGAGTAGTGGGAATGAGCGACTGCATGATTCGGCTGCCCAACCAGCTGTGGTTCCATTTCTTACATATTCTGCATGCCTGATTTTCCACTGATTCTATTTTGTGTAAAAAAAAAAAATAATTAAAAGTTTCTCTGCTTAAAAGCACTCTTTTAAAAACCACTGGTCCACCCAGTATCCCTAGATGAGGTAACTGGGTCCTAGACACTTCAAAATTTCTTTACAGCACAGATCTGTAACCATGAGCTATTGATAGGGGTTTCTGGCTTTGCTTTGGGTTATTAACAGTGCCAACGCCAGTGAGCTCCAAGTAGACAGGACATTATCAAGTAACTCACTAAATTCTACAACCGAAACATAACCCATTACTGGCCAATGGGAAAGCCCTCTACTCACTACGGGAAGATTGTTCAATGTTATTAGAACTCAATGCAGAAGCCAGTTGGATTACTTTAACCATGACGATGGTAATCCTAAAGGTTGAGTCACTAAATGCTTCATATTGCCAGACATTCTTCTATACACTTCACATATAATTAAGCCTTTTAAATTAATATAAATAAGTAATGCAAAACTAAGCAAGGCTGTTTAGAAACATTTGCCCCTATAACAGAAAAAAAGTTATCAAGATTTCTGCAACAAGATTGAGGATCTTTTAAAGGTAAAATATGCACTGATCACTGTTACCAGGCTGATAACCTAAACGCAGCACAGAAATTCCTGCTAAATCCTGAGAACCAAGCACATTCAGTGATTATTCGGTTCCTATGTAATAAAACACAGGTACTTCTGAGAAACTGAAAATTGACATTTTCTGTTATCCTAAAAAAAAAAAAAAAAGCAGCAGCAGAAGAGGCCAGTTTCTGGCGCCTTAGATCGACCTACCTGAAAAGGTTGTTTGTTATTGTAGGTCTTAAGCTCCTGATTCCCCCGACATGCTTCTTTTTAAAATCGATCCTTGCAGAAGCGAGAAATAAATAAAAAAACAGCTTGTGACTGGTGTGTCTTTCTAAAGCAGTCATGGCTTACTCTCAGGACCTAAAGGAGTTTTGTTTCCCCCCTCGCAGCTGCAAGAATCCATTTCAAATCATATCGGGTAACAAGGAGCTTATAGCCTACCAGAGTGAACAACTGTAATAGGTCAGTTCTGAGCCTTATTCAACCTAAAGCCAGGCTAATGCTTTGTTTCAACTTGCTAAAATGCAAACATTATTGTCCATTTCC
This sequence comes from Ochotona princeps, assembly GCF_030435755.1. Classification (NCBI taxonomy): domain Eukaryota; kingdom Metazoa; phylum Chordata; class Mammalia; order Lagomorpha; family Ochotonidae; genus Ochotona; species Ochotona princeps. Next base: position 20,169,816 of record NC_080854.1, on the reverse strand, counting down.
AAACATCTCCTTGCTCACCTGCTTGGTGTTAATCTGGACTCAAAACTGTTGGCTTTCATGGTGATGGTGTCAGTGAACAGCACGTCTTTCGCTGGAGATGCCAAAGCTTCAGAATGGGATAATGATGGATGCATCCTCTGTTGCTGTAGTCTTTTCAGTGTAGCATAGCCAAAGGCATCTCTAGAACTTGTGTAGCTAAAGTTACAATCTGCTAGACTTTTAATTGTAGCAATTGAGGGTGCTTTAAGGGACTGTGCTCTTCTGGGAAGCGTATGACAAGAACCTGGAGGCACCAGGGACACGGAGTTGGACTTGGAGAGAGACAGATGGTTAGTCTGTGGTGTCAGATAGTGACTTGTCTTAACAGTTTTGGTACTTACCACAGTACTCATACTCCCACAGTCTGTGTCCACAGTGGTGGCATCTACACCTACTGTCTCTCGAGAAGGACTAGAACTCATGGAACTAATGCCACTTGTTGTAGTGTCTGTATTAAAACTTTGGCTCCGTATCTTCATGTGTGAGCTCGTTGAACTTTCTACAACTAACCTTTCTCGGCTTGTGTTTTCCCTGTGGTTTTCTGTGCCAAAACTCTTGGTAAACTTTAAGTCGTTTTCTCCGATACTTGGCGTACTACCAGTGTCTTCCACGTGCTTATTCCCAACAAATGAAGTCTCTAATTGTAATGTTTTCTGCACTGTGGACACAGGTGTGAAATCATCACTGTGATTAAAGTCCACACTGGGCTCCGTAAGTGTCCTGATTCGTCTGTTGCTTGTCTTGTTTTCAGATGACAGTTTCCCTCCTTTCGGATCGCTGCTACTGCGATGTTTTTTATTAGGCAAAGTAAGTGAATTTAAGATACGATTCTTGACAAGCTTACTAGAAGCAAAGAAAGGGAACGAGTTTTTATCCTTTATGGGTCCAGGTCGGTCATAAAACGACGGCTCTGCATCCTCATTGATGTCAAGGAAGAATGTGCTAGTAGAGCTGCTGCCAAATCGGTCATCCTCCAGGGTGAACATACCTGCGAGCAAAGGGTAGACGAGAGAAGCACACCGTGTAAGTGCAAATTCATGGGAACGACTTGTGACATGTTTTAGGAAAATTAATAAGAAATAATAATCTGTAGAAAAAAAATTAAAGATAAAGGGTTAGGTCACTGTGCCAGATGAAAAGGGTTTCTTAAAACACACAACTTGGATTTAAAGAAAATGTAATATCACATCATTATGAAGAGCTCCTATTATTTACAATAAAAATTACAGGACTCATGGTGACACATTTTATAGGGACTTTAATTCTGTGAATATTTAGGATGGCATTAAAGAGAAAAAGCAGATTTGGCCAACCACAGACTTAAATTAAGAAAAAACTACATCTCTACTGAACAGACTTTTTCTCATCTCTTATCATTACTCCTTAAATAGAATACTAAACCTATTTATATCAAATGTACATATTATACACTATAAATAATCCAGAGATGATTTAAGTACATACACATAGGAGGATATTCATTAGTTACATACAAATACTATGCCATTTTATGAAAGGATTTTTGAGTATCACTGGATTCTGGTGTCCATGGGGTTCATGGAAGCAGGCCACCAATGGATTCTGGTGGACAACAAACAAGTAAGTCATGACCCTTTAAATTCTTGTTTAAGATAATGTCTGGGGTGGGAGTCTAACCTACTAGTCCTGATAATTACAACCGCCCTGCAGCATTGCAGAGCACCTGCATTCCACAGTCAGCTCTGGTCCCGACTCCAGCGAGCTGCCAACACAGGCGCTGAGAGGGAGCAAGGATGGCTCAGGCACATTCCTGCCATCCTGGGAGATCTGGACTCAGCTCCTGGCTGCTAGCTTCAGCCTCCCCCAGGGCACGCCACTATGGGCATCGGGGAGGGAGCCAGCTGATAGGCACTCTCTGTGCCACTTAAATAACTTAAGTATATTATTTGTTTTCCATTTTGCCTGGTACTACAAAATTCATCCACATTTAGTGCCTAGCTCTAACAGAACAATGAACCCAGGTACCTAATGACAGCTATGGGACTTTACTGTTTTGATTTCTCAACTTTTCTGTTGAATAAATATAAACTACTTCATACATCTTTTAAGAGAAGATAAATCCTCAACAAACCTACATAGTTAATTATATTTCTACAATTTTTCAGTTCTAAGATGTACACTTATCAAGTTTAATTTTTCTAAAAATTAGAACGTGTTTTGCAATCAGTATTATGATCTAGCCTATCTGGTAACTATTCCTTTTTTTCTGGTGTTACATAAAACATCAGTGTATCTTGTAAGTCATGCCATCTTAGATTTGGTGACATATAGCCTCATGAATGCCACATTATCTTCTTCAAAAGAACTGTCTTGAACAGTTCCAGACCTCTGGACATACTATAGGGCAGTGGTTATCAAAACAGCGTGGTACTGGCACAAAGATAGAGAGGAAGACCAATGGAGCAGAATAGAAACGCCAGAAGGAAACCCACACAGATACAGCCAAATAATCTTTGACAAAAAGACAAACGACAACCCAGGCAAATGGGAAGGTCTGTTCAATAAATGCTGTTGGGACAACTGGTTGATAGCCTGCAGAAACAAAAAAATAGATCCACATCTCTCACCATACACTAAGATCAGATCTAAATGGATAACAGATCTAAACCTACATCCAGAAACCTTCAAACTTTTGGAAGAAAATGTTGGAAACACACTGGAACACTTAGGGGTAGGCCCTCACTTCCTAAAAAAGACTCCAGATGCAGTAGAAATCAAGACCAAAATAAACAATTGGGACCTCATCAAACTAAGAAGCTTCTGTACAGCTAGAGAAACAATCAACAAAGTAAAAAGGCAACCCACAGAATGGGAGAAGATCTTCGCACACGACATAGGTGATAGAGGGCTAATATCCAGAATATACAAAGAGCTACAAAACAACCAAAATGTCAAAACAAGCAACCCACTCAAGAAATGGGCACGGGAAATGGGCAGACACTTCACAAAGGAACAAACCCAAATGGCAAATAAACATATGAAAAAATGCTCAAGTTCCCTGGCAATAAGGGAAATCCAAATTAAAACATCAATGAGGTACCACCTAACGCCAGTAAGACTGGCCCACATGAATAAAAGCACCAACGACACTTGTTGGCGAGGTTGCGGGGAAAAGGGAACCCTACTCCACTGCTGGTGGGGCTGCAGGCTGGTACAGCCTCTATGGAAATCAGTATGGAGAATATTCAAACAACTCAAATTCAACATACCGTATGATCCAGCAATAGCACTCCTAGGAATATATCCAGAACACTTGTTTTATGAGAAACCAACATGCACTCCTATGTTCATAGCAGCACAATCAGTAATTGCAAAAACATGGAAACAACCAAAATGCCCATCAACAGAGGATTGGATAAGAAAGCTATGGTTCATCTACTCCATGGAATACTACTCAGCTATTAAAAAAAACAAAATGCAGTTCTTTGTGGCCAAATGGGCCAAACTGGAAACCATAATGCTAAGGGAAATGAGCCAATCCCAAAAGGTTAAATACCACATGTTTGCCTTAATTTAAGATGATATGATGTTATGTATAACATGTTATGTTTTGAATGTTATATGTTGTGTATAAACTAAAATTGAAGTATAGGTGAGGTGGTCACAGAAGGTGGCTGGGAACCCGCATTTACTTTTAACATATTGGTTACTCATTACTATGTCAATTAATTCCATAATGATGTAAATTTTTGCTGATGGTATGTTGGAGCTTTCAATTGACTGGGATGATACTCTGCTGGCTCTGTCATCAGACCAGAGAGGGTATACCTAAGAAGCCGTTGAACTTGACGGACAATAAGATGCTGGACTCTATGTTTGGTATACGCTTGCAATGGGGAAATCTCAACTGAACTTGAGCTGTGGTTATGCAATAAGGTGGAGGAATCCACCATGGTGGGAGGGTTTGGGGAGGGGTGGGGAGAACCCAAGTATCTATGTAACTGTGTCACATAATACAATGTAATTACTGAAGTTAAATAATAAACAATTAAAAAAAAAAAAAAAAAAAAAAAAAAAAAAAGATGCTGGACTCTATGTTTGGTATACGCTTGCAATGGGGAAATCTCAACTGAACTTGAGCTGTGGTTATGCAACAAGGTGGAGGAATCCACCATGGTGGGAGGGTTTGGGGAGGGGTGGGGAGAACCCAAGTATCTATGTAATTGTGTCACATAATACAATGTAATTACTGAAGTTAAACAATAAATAATTAAAAAAAAAAAGGAAAAAAAAAAAAACTGTCTTAAAATACATGTACCTAATAGCACTTAACACAGAACTTAAAACCACAAATTGTTTGATACATATTTATGATAGTCTGCATTTCAGTAATTCTGCTATTTTTTTTAAGATTTATTTATTTTTATTGGAAAGGCAGATATATAGAGAAGGAGAGACTGAGAGGAAGATCTTCCGTCCGATGGTTCACTCCCCAAATGGCTGCAACAGCTGGAGCTGAGCCTATCCGGAGCCCGGAGCCAGCAACCAGGAACTTCTTCCAGGTCTCTCGGGTGCAGGGTCCCAAGGCTTTGGGCTGTCCTCGACTGTATTCCCAGGCCACAAGCAGGGAGCTGGATGGGAAGCAGGGCTGCCAGGATTAGAACCGACACTAATATGGGATCCCGGCAACATGTTTAAGGTGAGGACTTTAGCTGCTATGCTATAATGCCGGGCCCCAATCCTGCTATTTTATAATTTAGCTTTTACTCTAAAAAATTAAGACATGAAGTTTTTAAAAATTCAGTGTGGTTCAACAATCTCCACACTTGAAAAATGACTAAGAAATTAAGTAAACAAATGAGGAACTATTTGTCAGCCCTGCTTTTCTGAAAACAAAACAAAACAAAAAGAGCTGTATCTTGTGGTAGAGGGTTTTTTTTTTTTTTTTTTTTTTTAAAGATTTATTCATTTTATTACAGCCAGATATATACAGAGGAGAGACAGAGAGGAAGATCTTCCGTCCGATGTTTCACTCCCCAAGTGAGCCGCAACGGGCCGATGCGCGCCGATCCGAAGCCGGGAACCTGGAACCTCTTCCGGGTCTCCCACACGGGTGCAGGGTCCCAAAGCTTTGGGCCGTCCTCAACTGCTTTCTCAGGCCACAGGCAGGGAGCTGGATGGGAAGTGGAGCTGCCGGGATTAGAACCGGCGCCCATATGGGATCCCGGGGCTTTCAAGGCGAGGACTTTAGCCGCTAGACCACGCCGCCGGGCCCGGTAGAGGGTTTTATCATGCATCTCTATATGTGGGATTTTCCAAAATCTATTTAGAATACAAGTAGAAAAAACAACGTAGGCAGATGGCTGTACTGGGTATTGTGGAAAGATAGGCAATAGACAGGAGGCTATCAATACCAAACAAATGTGGTTTTAAAAAATCAGGGATGTAGCAAACCTACTTAAAGTTTGAAATCACAGCGTTAATGCTGGCTACCTTTGTAGGAGTGTGTCCCAGTACTCACTTGATGGTGCAGATTCACTTTCACTGTTATGTCTAGAGCTGGTCGACTCCGAGTTCAAACTTAAGGTGCTTGGGATAGATGAGAGTTCGTTACAGAGCTGATCCACATCATCAGGAACCACTGGCCACAGCTGCCTGCGACTATGCCGCACAGCATCCCAGCTGTGACATTTTAGGATATCACAGCCTTGTTTGGTTTTAGCTATGAGCCCAAGTACATATACACACGTCCTGTATGTAAACGGCAGGGTGATAACAGTTCATAATTCCAAAATAATATTTTCAAAGTGATGACAGAAACATAATTAATTTGCTATAAATACATTTGAATTTCTTTTATAAGCCATTAAAAACAATTTATAGTTTGTGGGGAAAATGTATTAAAACTAGGCTAAGAATAAATCAAAAATAAAAAAATTTCCCAATAAACAAAATGAACAAAACAGAGCACCGTACAGTCTTAACAAAAATGATACTCACTTTTCTAATTTAGATATTGAAAATCTGAATGATTACGTTACTGGACAATTTGGATACACATTATGCTTTCCCATGTACTTGCAATATAAACTTCAAGATGCTTCCTAATCCATTTCAAAGTCTTTAGAACAGTTATGTTACCAGGAATCACAAAATACATTTCACTGATCCACACTGTGATGAACACTATGCATTAAGACCGTTGAGTTAAACGACATACCCTCTGATGGACAAAATACATTTCACTGATCCACACTGTGAGGAACACTATGCATTAAGACCGTTGAGTTAAACGACATACCCTCTGATGGAAAGCACCTCACAATGCTTTGCAAGTTTAAGTATATCTGGAATCACATTTTCTTCCTGCAGCAAGTTGAGGCCCCAATTTGATGAGCCAATATTTCCCTGAAAGAATAAAAAGACATTTATTTATAGTAAACAGCTAGTTACAAAAGGGTTCCTCCAAGAGATCTGAATAGCTACCAAGAAACACAAATTTCATCTCATCTATGATAGAAGAAAAAAAGTGAAAAAATTATTAAGGAATATTAGAAATTAATGTTCTGTTTCTCTTAGTAAGAAAATCAAAGTCATAAAAAGTAATAACCACCTTTTCTTCAGCATGAAAACAATATTTAAATTAGTATCAATAACCCTGGTATTACTCTAAGAACAAGTTCCTAATAAAGGTTTTTATTTATTTAGTATTAATAAGAAAAAGAGTCTGAAATTTGCAAAGATCTTACAGAAGTGCTTATTACAAACCAAGGCCCAAAGAGATGCTTTCAGTTTTTTAATATCTTCCCATTTATCCAAATCTGGAGTCCGAACATTGTGACATAGTTCTGTAATAATATTCTAAGAAAAAAGAGAGTAAAAATAGTGTATTGTTTTTAGTATATTTCTTTATTGCAACACAAAGCCTTTAAGGTTTGCTTTTAGTCATTTTTGTATACTTAAGATTTCAAGATAATTTTACGTCAAATTTCTTAAGACAACATTTAGTGCTTGGGTCCTAAGTGTACTTTCCAGAGTTCCTTATTAGTCATGTGGCCAGTGAGTAAATTACTTAAATTCCCTATGTCTTAATTTCTTAATCTCTAAAACTGGGATAATCACGGCATCCTTCTTGTACATTTCATGAATTAAGAAATTACTCCAAAAAGTGTTTAATGTACTACCTGGGACCTTCTAATATTACAGAAAGAAATGGGAAATATTTATCTTAAATATAAATTATTGGTAAGATTTTATATTATGTAAGTAATGACACTGAGCAAATAATTTCTAGTGAGTTTCAAATGTTAACACAAAGACACTTGCTCTCAGTCTTTACACATACGGAAACGCATACACTACAGTGTACGTTTATGCAAAAGCTTGTGCTCATGAGATGAGCATGGACGCAAGAAACTGCTATAAGCTTTGTTGCTCTTACAACTTTTCTGCAATTATTTATCTCTAAAGTAACAGAAATTCTGTACTTTTAAAAAACATCTGCTTGAAAAAATATGCTCACAGCCATAAATGCAGTGAGTACTTCGCAGTACGACAACACGTCTGCCCCTGCCTACCACGGCCCGGGATGCGTGTGCGGGCACGCAGGCCTCACAAGCAGCAATGTCTGACTTGCTGTTGGCTACAAACAACCAAATCTGTAGCAAGAGGAAGGAAGAAAGCCAATTTTTCATTTTTGCTTTTAAGGGGATATTAATTTTTCCAACAAACCATAAAGCAAAGAGTTCAGACTTTCCACTGTGTTGTTTATTCTAAAAAAAACAAGCCAGTTCTTCAAAGGTCACACCCATGCCAGGGAAACACAGGCAAGCTAATGATATTTCTAAGGATTACAAAAACAAAATGCCTAAGTCAAAGCATAAATGATGCTACTAAGGTTTTAACAATTTTTTTTCAGAGATTTTTGGCAATATTAAGATTTATTTTTGCTAGTATAGTAAAATAAGCAAATTCATTTTTACCTGTACTTCCAACAAATGGCAGCCTGTTTTGTGGTGTACCAGTTGTCCATAAAGATGTACAGGCAGGTACACATGAGGACGCTGTAACCTAGCAGAACAAAATGACTGATGTGATTATTGGTTCATTTCGCTTTGCAATGACTTAAACTAGGTAGTAGGACTAAATACACTTCGCCGGCATCAACAGAAATCAGGGTATGGGAAGGTGTCATGATTCCTATAGTTCATCAGGTCTCACAGTTCTGGCAGGAGAGCTGGGGCTAACAAGGTAGACCGGGGGAAGGCACATGGAACATGTATCAGTAAGAGCTTCAACACACTGTGAAGGCCAACAGAATGTTTGGGTACTCAATCAAGGTTGTACATTAAGATTTTTTCCTATTGTCATTGCATGTAACAGAACACACAAATGCTGAGAAAACTTTCTAAAGTACTGATTAATCAGAAGATGATTTTTAATCTGATACATGGGATGAACAACGCATTAACACAACATACCTTTGATTACTCCGACGAACATAGTTATCACCATCAATAGGCTTCCGATAAGTAGTAAGTGCTTCATTCAGTTGTTCCTCAATCAAGTCAACATACTTTGAATTATATTCCTGGAAGACAACAGTTTTAATTTTATGTAACATAATTTCATTCACAAAGTTTATAGAATGTTAGGTACTTAGCATATCTGAGAGGAAATACATGAGAAAAATTTTAAAACACATGTATTATGAATTAAATATTTTAACATATTAAGGTGCTTTCAGTTTACATTTTTCCCATTTTATATTAATATCCTGGGGGGTCCAAATTAGCAAGTAAATATTTGAAATCCCTTCTCATTAAAAAAAATTCAGCTTATTTAATTCTTTTTCTAAAAATCTAGCTTCTTAATAACACTGAAAATAGCCACTAGAAATTTTCAAATTATTTTAGCAACTTCAGTAAAACACCTTTCCCTACCGATTTAAATAAAATCAAATGAAACCACTGTCACTTGAAAAACTCCTACTTAAATGCTGTAAGCTATAATTCTCATTGCAAACAACTCTACCTCAAAGTTTAAGGAGGAACTAGTAGAGCCTTTTTGAATAACAATCCAGCAGTATTTATAAAATAATTAAGTCCCCAGGCCCAGTGTTGCGGTGCACTGCCTGTGATACCAGCACCCATATGGGTACCAGCTCAAGTAATGGCTACTACACCTCTTCGCTGGCAGTGGCCTGGGAAAGCAGTAGAAGATGGTTCAAGTGTTTGTACCTTGACCATCTTGTGGGAAGTATCTAAGTCTACACCAGGCCTGTATTCGATGTGAGAAATGTTACGTTGACTGAGCAGAATTTTAACAGTACATTGACCTCAATGTTTGATTCTCTTGAGCAGGTAATAAACTGTTCATCAACTGATAAAGCATGGAGAAGTAATCACATTCAAGAGCTTCTATGAGATAATTGCAACAACTGTTCCTTTTCTGCTCTTATTTCCAAATCAAACTGCTACAGCCAGAATCAGCAAAAGACTTGACCTACAAGACGAAATCAAACACTATCATAATAATATTCACAAAGGCTATATCTCCAAAGTTCTGAGACATGAAGCACTGACGGACAGGAACAAGTGAAGAATTGGATTTGTACTGGAACAGGGTTGTAACTGCCAATTCCTGAATTAAATCAATCTCAGATGCAGAATATCTGAATGAAATCATTATACTCTAAAATAATCTTAATTGAACCAAAAACTATGAAATCAATTAACCTCTAGTGGGTTGAAAGTACTAGGAAATAGCTTTCATTGAACTCCAGAAAAAGCAATTCTTCTTAGGTAACCTGTTACTGTGTTTACACCACCATCAACACAAGACTCAACATCCAGGCACAGACAGCTAAATCACTTCAGTTTAGTGTATAAGCAACAGAAAGAAAATTCACACACATCCTAAAGGACGGCTCTGAATTAGCTGAGATAGAAAGCATAAAGGTTTCTTTCTTCCCATCTTCAAGCTACCTTACATGGTCTCCATACTGGATTCTCTTTCCCAGAGGAACTCACTTGATGCCCTCAGACACGCACACAGGGTGGAAGGTTAGTCGGTCATGGCACTGTACCAGCCTCAATCACATTTATCTCAATTGTGATCCATTTTTACTTAATTATTGTGTTAAACACCATATGAGTAAAGTTGGACACCTCATTCACTGTATTGAATCAACAAAAAAATTTTGTCCATTTTGTTTAAAAAATGCCCAGAAAAAAATGTGTCCTTGACTATCTAACCTCTACATTACCAGTGAAGTTCAAGTTCTCAACAGAATTGCTAATTAACTTCTTCAAACTCTGTCCCTCTGGATCACTTTTATTTTGTACTATTTCAAAGCACTACACCGAAGTTTCTCGTATTATAATCTGCCTAACAAGGTAACAATTTCCTTTTTAAATTCCATCTTTTTTACATTTTCCATTATTTATATAAGGGAAACAATGTCATGTATTTCAGAATGCAGACTGAGGAGAATGGTGAAACTTCCCCGTGTCTCCTCCCTCTCCCTGCATGCCCCAACGGCCCGCCTCCTTCCTATTTATGTATTATTGTTTTGTAATTTTTACGTTGGCATATTTTCAGTTCACTTTACGATCACAGGTTTAACACTCCATTTGGTGAAGAATTTAACAAATATAAGGCAACCTTCATGCAAACTATTAATAGTGCCCTTTTCTGCTGCAACTCATGGGTTTTGATAATTTTGTTTTTATTTTCATTTCCTCAAAATAGTTTCTTTCCTCTTACTAAATTCTTCACTGGATTCATAGATCATTTAGTAGCATAACTTTCTCTGAGAAGGTTGTTTTTTCATCTCTTCATCAACACACTGGTTACTTAGTAGCATATTATTTAACTCCAAGGTGTTGTAACTTTTTTAAACTTTATTCCTGTTGTTGATTTTGTTTTATGGCTTTTAAGTGAATGTATAGTAACTGTGTAATAGACAATCATATCCAGATGTGAAGATACAATGTAGTATGCATCTCTACTCCCAAATCAAAGATGAACTCCCAAAAAATCTTTTAAATATATCTTGACAATAAGATGGTGGACTGTCTGTCATTGTCTGTACTCATAATGTCAGGATACACTTAAATAGCATAATGATGAACTTATAACTGCTTATAAAGGACTATACTACTATAATAATATGGGGGAAATCAGTTGGGGGAGAGAATTTGGAGGGGGAACAAGCAAAATCCCAAAGCCTATGGACTCGTATCATAAAAATAAAAAAGGGGAAAAAAATCACATCTTGTATCAGTTCTTCAAGATTTCAATATTTAAGGACTTCATGCCTGAAATGGTACGCTTTAAAGTTTAGTAAATTTAATAAATGAGAACACCTTGGAAAATATATTTCAATACAGATAATATAAACATCTAAATAAGGATAGATTAAATTAGGACAATTACAGATTGAATGATCTGAAATGATCTAAATTATGGGAAATAAGAAATTTATAATGATTTATGTAATTTTCATCATGGGTTTCCAAGATGTTTTAACATTTATTGTGTTTCAAAGAAAACAGTAAAACTTCATTGATAACCAACTCCACAACAGTTGGGAGTTGAAGAGCCTTCTGGGTGCTCTGTTACTGCTGGGTATCTTCTTACCTATAACAAGTTTCTCCTTAAGTTTATACCTAGCAGTGTCCTAAAATAAAGTTATATTGAACAATTAAATTTGCTTGGGTGAAAAAGCTCCTGACCTTTCACCCAGGAAAAGTACTTCTGTTTTGGCTTCAAAGGTTCATGCAAAGTTGTAGCCTTAAAAAAGACACAGAAATAAAAGAACTGATACCAAATAGGGTTGATAAATTATAACAGATTATAAAAATCAACTTCTGCACAGACTATTTTAATTTAATTGCAACTTAAAACTATTAAAAGGGCTGATAAACACTAGTAGGTAATCCTTCATGAGTAATCTTGACTTTCTACAATGCAGAAACACTTGATCACACTAATTTCAAAACATTAATGATATAAAATGTATCCTCCAGATTCACAGATGCTGCTTTCCAAGATAAAAATATTCAATTTTTTTCAGTCCAAAGTTACCTTGTGCCACTTTTCCAACTGTTTGGCTACATAACCCCTTTCATTCAGATAGGAAAATCCTTTTGGAATGGAGAGAAATCTGCAGATATAAAGAAGCAAGAGTTTAACCTTGAGTCTAAAAAAATTTAGCAACATCTCATTGCTGAAATACAACTATAATTTATTATAACCAATTACAAATTGTCATAATCTTTGCAAAAATGCACAAATCCAAAAATAAGCAGCAAAAATAAGAACATAATTGAGCTTTAAGATATACTCCCACATTAAATAAAACAGAAAATACATTCAGTAATGTTCTATGAGAAAATTACTTTGCATGACATTTATTTACTTTATATAGAAACAGGATACACTATAAAAAAAGAAGGAAAAAAATTTTACTTGAAACTCACCTCAGGAGGAGAAGTAAACCCTTGTCTCCAAGGTGGGACAGAGCTGGTTTCATCTGAATAAGAGCATGAAGGTTGGCCTGAAAGAGATCAGTGGAAAAATTAGTAACTATACCAAAACAGTCGATTCTTTAATTAGAAAATGTGCATAGAAGTAATACTTCATTATAACTATAAACTAAACACAATAATTAGGGCTCACATCTATGTGTTTCACTACGCGCGCGCGCGCACACACACACACACACACACACACACATAACTTTCACCTTGTCTTCACATGCTTCATCCAGGATATCCAGAGCTTCAGAAGAAATCGTCTTGTTTTTATCATGTAGCTGAGTTACTAACAACTCAATTCCCCAATTATTGAAGAATTCAACATTAGCTCTAAGTAATACCCTTAAATGCTTTGTTGCATACAGCCGGCAAGCCTGCAAAGATAAATGAAAATGTCAAAAACACTCTTCACCATGAGTAGCCCGCCTGACTCCAGCTGGGGAGAGGTTCTGCTACGCACAGTATCAAGAGGACTGGACTGACAGTCCTCTCATACAGGGATGTTTAATTTTTATTATTTTATTAATTTTTTAGTGGTAATACCTTTTATCTAGCATTTTCTTTTCCTTGATATAGAAGTATGGGTACAATATATCTTTCCTTAAAGGAAACAGAATTTTTAAGCATAATTTCCATTCCATAATTTTAGAATTTACAATCTATTTTATTTTACTTAGCAAAAAATCTGTCAGGTTTGCTAGCCGACTATAAAACACCATGTTGTGGGCCCAGCGGCGTGGTCTAGCGGCTAAAGTCCTCGCCTTGAAAGCCCCGGGATCCCATACAGGTGCCGGTTCTAATCCCGGCAGCTCCACTTCCCATCCAGCTCCCTGCTTGTGGCCTGGGAAAGCAGTCAAGGACGGCCCAACGCTTTGGGACCCTGCACCCGCGTGGGAGACCCGGAAGAGGTTCCTGGTTCCCGACATCGGATTGGTGCATACCGGCCTGTTGCGGCTCACTTGGGGAGTGAAACATCGGATGGAAGATCTTCCTCTCTGTCTCTCCTCCTCTCTGTATATCAGGCTTTCCAATAATAATAAATCTTTAAAAACAAAACAAAACAAAACAAACACCATGTTGTTGTCTGTGTTGCACTCACATCAGTGGCTGCGGTCAGGATTTTGGAAAGGATAACTCTGGCCAATCCATCTCTGCTATAGTCCAAGCTGGAAACAGTCAGTTTCAGCAAGTGATCTTGGTTTTTCAAGGAGCAAAGATTAAGGAGGCTGACCAAAAAACAAAAAAGAGGAAAACATCAAGTATTAAATCAACAAGTGCTTTTTCCCAGCACTGCTACCACTGACAAAAACTGAAAATAGTCCAAAGCACATGATGATCTCTCTCTCTGTCTATATATATCTATCTCCAAAATTCCATTTGAGGAGGAAATTGCAGGTGAAAACAAAATTATTTTAAAATTCCAACATAAAGAAGCATTTCTGAGGGGAATTACTTGATTAGAAAACCACATTAACAAGGAACAACACGGCTGCAGCGCCCAGCAAGCTTGGGGGCTGGGAGTGCAAACCCAGTAGCAGGGGGTGGGGTACTCCAGGGGGGCTGCCCTGCTGGGCCACTACTCCCACTGGTGAGCATGAGAGCTGGGATGGGGAAGACCAGGCCAGGCAGGGCCACAACACCTGCAGGCCTGCACGTAAGCTGGATCAGGTGAAAGCCAGGCTGGGCTGACTGTAACTTTTGGTGCATACATAAGCCAGAGTGGGTGCGGGTGGGTGGGTTGGGCTTCGCCACAGCATTAGCTGGCAGATGTTGGCATGGGGGGACAAATTCTGTCGAGCTAAACAGCAGAATCACCTGGAAAGTACAAGATCCGGGAGAAGGAATGGGCCCATTAGAGAATTAGCAGGTACTTCCCTCTTGGGTTGCCACATTCACTGGTGAGCATGACAACCAGGAGTAGGGTGGCACCCACCGGCACCAGTACGAACTGGATTGTGGGGCTGGTTGAGATGAACTAGATAGGCTTCAATGCCCATTGACATGTACAAGAGCTGGAACTAGTCAGCTTTACATACTGGCAAGCATGGGAACCAGGGCAGGGGCAGGCCTGATGGGGGTTACTGCGGTCTCTCTGACTAGGCTGCAACACCCATTGGTTTGTGTAGAAGACAGGGCAGGAGACAGAACTGACCCAGCAGTTACAACTAACAGTGTGTGCATAGGCTGATTAGGCAACAGACTGTGCTCGATCCTGTATTGGCAAGCACACACAAGAATCAGGTCTGGGATCACCTCCACCTCAGATGAGGTTTCCTTATAGATTCCGCCAACTGAACCACTGGACTCAAAACTTCAACCAAGGAGAGAATTGCAGGCTCCACAGTCTGACCATGGAGTGCATATGTCAAACCTGAGTCTCTTCAATGGCTTGGATGGACCAGTGCACAGCATATCCAGGTGCACATGGAGGATATGCAAGTACATTGCAGTCTGCAGAGGACACCGTGGTACCATAACAGAGTATGGAGGACAGAACAAACTGATCAACTACCCCAGCCAAGCTTTGGCAGACAGTATCTGGGCAGAGACTCTAAGGTGGCCTATGTCAGTCAGTGGATTCTGGAGAGATTTCATCGTGATTGGAGTGGCAGGATCAATAGCAATTCAGAACTGTTGAACTATTAAAACCATTTGAGCAGGACCCTCGGAGCATGCCCCACATTGGGGACTCCGGGATGTGGCTTCTCCCTTTCTCTCCACCCTTCGCCCAGATACAGGAAGCAAAAAAGAGAATGTGGAAACAAAGGTCTCACCCACTTTCCTCTAGCCCTTGACCCTTTGCACCCTGATCAACTACGTAAAAACCATCAAAAAAATAAATAAGATTTTAAAGATAAATAGGGGGAAAAAAGAACAAGGCATTAATACAGCTCTAACTTTTTCTCAAAAATAAAACTTACGTAAAATAAAAAAAAGCTTGACAATCATGTTCATAGCCAAAAAGAGAATAACACAAGCACATTAAAACTAAACTTTAAGTATATGCTGCAACAGAATCCAGGCATGCTTACCACTGAAAAACACTGCATTTTTCCAACATCTTGACTCCATGAGGGTGGCAAGAAAGTGTCCCAATAAATAAAAAGTAGTGTTGACTAAGAGTAGTTAATAAACCATTGCTCTGAAGACTTCTTTCAGGCTTCATTCCAGAAGCAGCATTCAGCCACTGGACAATATCCTTAACCAGGTCTTCCAAGTATCCTTGCCCATCCTGAAAGCAAATACATTATAATGTTGTTGGGAAAGCTTTTAATATCTGTAATTAGAAAAATCACCTTTAATCAAGCATAAAACACTTAAGAATGAAGAAGTAACTAATAACCAGCTAGCAACCACTAAGTCTGTTTTCTTTTTAACTCTATTCAACACAAGGCTGTATGAGACGGCCCTAGCTTAAGAGGGAAGATAACTTGCCCAAAGTCTCAAAACTAGTTACTAAGTCAGGATTTCAATCTAAACCTAGGCTCATTTCTTAGGTTTCTAAATAAATCTGATGAATGTTCAAAAATAAAAAACACAGAATGGAAACAGAAGGTGCAAAACAGGGGAGAATAAAAAACATTCGTTCTGGAAAATATTCAGAGTGCTTACCTCTTCAGACTCTAGAAGAAATTCTGTAAACTGGCAACCCACAACTGTGAGCTGTTTGGACTTGGCAAAATCCAAATCCAGGTTGGCATATAATTTACTACTGGGTTTGTAAAAATAAAGTAGTCTTCGTACAAACCTAGCAACAAAACAAAATTAGTGACAAGGTAAGAAAACACACATTATCTAGAGTTTTAACTGAAGCTTATGCTACAGTAAGAAGGCTTTGACTCTGTCAGGTTGAATCATTGGGGTAAATGGCAACACACTTATTTGGTATATTTCTCAATCACACAGACACACCATCTTCACTTATACTTCACAAGTTCTATCTTTGTAGAATGGAAATTTTATGGTGAGATGCTTACAAAAAGAACCAAGATGCTAGCAGGAAGGGTAAATATGAGGAATTCACCTGGTCACATTTTTTTTGCCTCTGGAGCCTATGAAGAAATTCACACCACAACTCTATATATAATCATATACTAGATAGTTGTGAACTACCACACTGTGATTTTGTTGACAATCAGGCAAAAGGTTAAGCACAAAAACTCCAGGTAAAATTTAGGCAAACAGATTGATGAGTATAATTTTTATGACATTTCAATGTATCTTCAATATTATATTCTAAGGCTTCACTTAATTTAGTTAAATATCATATATGAAAACCCAATACAGTACAGTCAGAAGATGCAGGAGTTGGGAAAACAATGTTGAATAAGACAGCTTTATCTTCAACTTTTTATACACTAATAATTTAACTTTCATGTTTCTTTTTAAGATTTATTTTTATTTGAAAGCAGATCTACATAGAAAAGGGGAGAGAAGGAGAGAAAAATCTTCCAGCCACTGGTTCATTCTCCAAAAGGTCTCAATGGCTGGAGCTGAGACTATTCAAACCAGGAGCCAGGAGCCTCCTTGGGGTCTCCCACCTGAGTGCAGGGTCCCAAGGACCTCGGCTATCCTCTCCTTTCCAGGCCACAAGCTGAGAGCTGCACTGGAAGTGGAGCAGCTGGGACTATAACTGGGGCCCTATAATTATGGGATGTCAGCCCCTATGTTTTGTATATTTCTAAAAAAAAATTCAATATAAAATTACATATTCTGAGTAGATGAATAACAATCAAATAATCCATTAATAACATGAGCTTTATGAATATAAAGTAGGGTCCACCTATCCAACAAGACCAGCTCTGATGGGCAGTCTAACTCAAGGAGGGGCTGGTGCTGGGCTTACAAGGCAAAGCTGCAGCCTGGGGTGCCCGCAGATCACTTGGGCAGCAGTTTGAATCCAAGCTGCTCCACTTCTAATCCAGCTCCCTGTTAATGTGCCTGAGAAGGCAAAGCAAGCCGGCCCTAGCGCCTGGGCCCCTGATACCTACGTGGGAGATCTAGAAAAGGCTCTTGGCTACTGACTTCAGACTAGTCCAGCTCCAGCCACTGCAGTCATTTGGGAAGTGAACCAGGAGATCTACCATCTCTCCATAACTCTGCCTTTCAAATAAAT
The DNA here is from genome assembly GCF_030435755.1 of Ochotona princeps. Taxonomy (NCBI): domain Eukaryota; kingdom Metazoa; phylum Chordata; class Mammalia; order Lagomorpha; family Ochotonidae; genus Ochotona; species Ochotona princeps. Next base: position 20,152,140 of record NC_080854.1, on the reverse strand, counting down.
AAAAATCTTTTCTTTTAAAAAATAAAAATTAAAAAAGAACATCTATTTATTCAAAAATACTAAGCAGGAATAAAACTGCATGAATTCAGTATCTTGAGATATTTTATATACTATAAGCACTGGTAGGTTTTATAAAAGGTGTGACTCAAGGAATGAAAAAGGGAGTAATGGATAGTGCAGATATAAATGGAAATAGAAGCTGTATATTAAAATGTTTATCATATAACACCCCCGCAGATACGTTAGAGCTAGAGCCATTCCCCAACTGACTGTATCCCGCTGTGAGAAACCTTCATCTCAATGACCCCATCTGGTCCAAAGGTAGAATACAATGTGAATCACCAGAAAAAAAGTTGTGTTTTGGTTATAAAACTACATACAAAAAGGTATACACCTATCTATTGAACAATTATTAAAATGTTTATGTCTTCAGATACCAATTATTACTTCTAGTAGACATATGAGTTATAATACAAAAATCTAAGTTCCGTAAATTTAAATGAAAAGTAGATGTTACATACCTGTGTAATTGTTCATCTTTATAGTTTCTTAGATTGACATTTGGCCACTAGAAAAAATTTTTAAAATGTTTTATATGGATCAATTCCCAAACATATTAACTATCAATCATTACGGTCAATAATCAAATCAAGCAATCACCAAGAACTATTTTGTTATACCTTAAGAATGGTCCCTATGAGATTCCAGTTCCACTCAAGATTCTCCTTATGCTGAAGGACCTGGCTGTCTCTGAGGTTTGTTAGAAGAGCTTCTTCTGTGTCCTACAACGATCAGAAATATAGACAACTAAGACACTGTTCTCAGCTCAGAACATCACTCCAGCACCTTGCCATGCAGTCCCTAGGACACAGCGGTGACTGCTCACAGGACAGGATCCTGCCCTCACTCATGTAAGGAACCTGGAGTGAGTTCCTGGGCTCCTGGTCTGGCTGCTGCAGACATCTGGGTGTTAACCGCTCTCACATGCTCTTTCTCTGTGTCTCTGAAATAATAATAGCAAAAAAAAAAAAAAAAAAAAAGCTGTGATTTTACAGCAGTACCTTAAGAACAAATATATCTTTCTGAACTCGAAGATACTCCCGCTTCTGGTGCGTTGCAATTGCTTTTTGAATAATGTGATCTAAATGAAGGCTATAAGGCTTGGGTCCTCGCTTCTTCATTTCATGGAAACGTTTTAAACAGTTTAATGCCGCACTGGCTCGCCTAATGAGAAAAAAAAAAGCCTTCAATTAATACTGTAGCAACAGAGGCATAATCTTAAGGAGATCACACTGGTAAATTACTAAAGGTTGTATATATTCAAAGGCAAAGGTCATTACTAAACAGTGAACTATTAAGTAACCGTGGGGCACAATTTTTTTTTTTTACGGATTTAATTTTTATTTGAAAGACAGATTTAGTGCTCGCTTCAGCAGCACATACACTAAAATTGAAAAACAGATTTACAGAGGACAGAGAAAGAGAGACAATTTTATCAAGCTTCCCTCTGCTGGTTCACTTCCCAAATGACCATGAACAGCCAGATCTGAGTTGATCTGAAGCTGAGAGCCAGTCAGGAGCTTCTTCCAGAACACCCGTGTGCATGCAGAGTTCAAAGGCTTTTGGCCGTCCTTTGCTCCTTCCCTACGTCACACGTGCTGGATGGAAAACACAACAGCTGGAATACAAACTGGCACCCATATAGGATCCCTGTGCTTTCAAGTAGAGGATTAACTAATTGAGCCATCGCAATGGGCCCTGAACTGAGATTTATAGCCGAAGTCTGATCAAGAGCTTAAATGTATTTTCTTGGGAAATGCATATCTCCATCATAAAACGGTCAATATAAAAACAAAGCTGGGACTAGAGTGGTGGCAGAGCAAGCTAACATTCAGCCTGTGGTGACGACGTACTATATGGGCGCTGGTTTGATTTCCAGCTGCTTACTTCCTATCCAAGTCCCTGCTAATGGTCTGGGAAAGTAGAGGATGGACCAATGCCTTAGACTCCTGTACCCATGTGAGAGATCTGGAAGAAGCTCCCGACTCCCAGCTCTGGCCACTGCAGGCATTTGGGAAATGAACCAGAGGAAGGAAGATCTCTCACTGACATTCAAATAGAGTAAGTCTCTAGAATTAAAATAAATAAATAAATAAAAATAATCCTGAAAGCTACCATCACAAAAATGAGATGGCTCCTGATAGTTTCGGTTTATAATACAACTTAAGTTGTTATTTATAGTTGCCAGACTTAATATACAAATTATTTAAAGTGAAGTGTATGGACATACTTTTGTATTATCAAACCTAACAAAATTTTTGAAGAATGTATTGTAACTGGTAACAAAAATCCACAAATCTGATTAGCTAGTGAACTCCATATCAATAACAGCATCAAGATGAAACCAAACGGGAGGGGAGGGAAGGGGAGGGGAGGGAGGGAGGGAGGGAGAGAGAGAGAGAGAAAGAAGGGAAGGAAGGAAGAAAGAAAAAGAAAGGAAGGGAAAAAAAGGAAGGCAGGGAGGGAGGGAGGGAAAGAGAAACGGAGGGAGGAAGGAAGGAGGGACAGAAGAAATGGGGGCTAAAGTTACAGTACAGTGGATTAAGCTACCAGTTGCATCACAGACATCACACTGCAGAGTGCTGGTTCAAGTTTTAGTTACACGGCTTCTGATCCAGCTTCCTGCTAATGTGTCTGAGCAGGCAGCATAAGAAGGTCAAAGTGCTTCGGACCCCTGCTACTCCTGTGGGAGATGTGCAGGCGGCTCAGGCTCCAGGATCAGGCCAAGCCAGAGACATGGAGAAACGGCAAATGGACAATACTGTCTCTTCGTGTCACTCAGCTTTTTAAACAGATACAATCAATCTACAAAACAAAGAGCGGTGAACCTCAAGAACCTTGTATATAAGGTTTTTGTAATCATAACAGCAAAAGAGAGAGAGAGAGAGAGAAACAGAGAGAGAGAGAGAGAGAGAGAGAGAGAGAGAGAGAATAAAGAGTTGGGCACCACATGAGTGGACAACACCGACATTCCCGGACCTTTGGCTCTAAATTGAGTGTTTACCACACTGAACAACAAATCCTGACTCGTGTAACCTAACTGAGCTTCTACAGCTTTACCTGTCATAGATCACATGTATTAGTATCAGTGCAAGTCTAGCATAGCTAGAGCTGCAGGGCCACAGTTTTATTTGCAAATCCTGTATTTGCAAAGAGTCCTTCAAAATTAAGAGTTCAGTTTACCAATATACATGTAGTACAGGTTACTAAATTTTAGCATTTTTAATCACACATGCATGCACTTAACCACATGTTATTTTAACCACAGAATACACTGGCACTTTTGCACTGTTGGTTTGAAATAATTCAGGCATACAAAATGAGCCTCTATTACTGCTTAAAACATAAAATAGTCCAAAGAATCTCTCTATCACCATTTTGTAGCAAAGTGGTGGAAATTCTGTTTTCAACCACAAACATGCCAGAAAAATGTGATTTTATTATACTATTACTTGTGGCCTTAAATACACTCTCAACATTCTGAGAACAATTTTTCCTCTTATCAGTGAGACTTTTCTAAAAGAATTTTCACACTACCTGCATACTGTACATACCATCAGTGCATACTAACCACACTGAATGTCAGTTTTGCTTGAGGTGATACTTACAGTCTCTTTTCCTTGGGTATATCAAATGATGCAGCCATATTCATTAGGGTTGGCAAGCAGTGTAAATGATGGCTGTGTGAATGAGGAAGAATCGTGTTTGCCTGGAAGAAAACAATTTAGAAGTAGAAGCAGAAAAACTTAATGTTACAGATCATGCACAGAAATAACACTGTATTCCAGATCATTAAACATCCCCGAGATTTTTTGATGAAATTTGATTCCAGAATTTTCTCGATCCACACTTATAAAATACACAACTTTTACTATAATACTAACTTATGACTTGAGTAGCAACCAACTGGATTCAATTCTTAAATAATATGGCAGGATTACACATCAAAACATCAAATTACTGGATCTATGTTAACAATATTTAACACGCTAGGTGCAATGACCAACTTTAAGCAATAACAAGTTTTGAAAACCATTTTCTCAGATAACAATAATCTTTAAAGTGCAAAATTTATTAATCTTTTCTTTCCAAACTAAATCACATTATCCAACCTACTTTATACCAGTGAGGACAATTAAATGTGAAAGACAGAAAAGGTAAGAACAATGAAATAATATTACTACATTTGACAAGATAATTGCAAAATTCTGGGGCACAGAGAAAGAAAAGATGCTTAAAAGGAGAACCTTTTATATGAAAACAATTTTGGATACTGTTATCCTTAGTGAAAATATCCCAAGAACTGAAATACAAATAATCAGAGGATAGAGACTGCAACACTCTTTGTTTCATAGGTGGGCAGAGAGCAAACTCAATGAGTAGCTGATCACTGATGAAAAAGACAGTTACCATTAGCTGAGGAGTGGGAGTTTGGAAGAGAAAACAAAAGTGAGAGGGAAAAAAAAAAGGCAAAAACACCCTGTCAATAACAGCAGGCCATGACATTATTTAAAAGATTTGCTATTTTAAAAAAAAATGATTTGCTATAGCGGCAGGCACAATGGCTCAACTGGTTAATCTTCCACCTGCAAGTGCCAGCATCACATATGGGTCCCAGTTGCTCTATTTCCCAACCCGCTCCCTGCCTGTGGCCCGGGAAAGCAGTGGAGGACAGCCCAAAGCCTTGGGACCCTGCACCTGCGTGGAGACTCGGAAGAAGCTCCTGGCTCCTTAGCCATTGCGGTCTTGTGGGGAGTGAACCAGTGGATGGAAGATCTTTCTCTCTGTAAATCTGCTTTTCCAACAAAGAATTTTTTTTTTTACAAAATAAAATTTGCTACTGAGTCACTTTTTTAAATTAATGAGTTCAAAATGTTTCTATTTACTAAGTCATAAAAGGGATAAACGCAAATTTCTATTGTGCAAACTATTACAGTTCCCTCTTGCTTGATTTTGTAAGAGTAGAATAAAGCAGATCACTGTAGTAACTACTAGTTTCCCACTTACTGACATCGTAAACGCATAGTAAGAAAAATGAAAGCAACTACAAGTTTACAAAGAAGACCACAAAGTCCAAACAACACAATTACATTCAGAATTTTTGTAGGAAGCCTTCTAAATTTCAGGCACTACGTTCCAGGCATGAATCACACTCCCAGGTGACCGAGGTAGTATCTGCCATCTTGTAATTTCTTGTTTTTTATGTCATGGGAAGTGTTTCCGAGTACAATTAGGATTTCTAGAATTTGGGCCTGGTGGCGTGGTCTAGTGGCTAAAGTCCTTGCCTTGAACATGCCGGGATCCCATATGGGCTCTGGTTCTAATCCTGGCGCAGCACCAGCTGTTGCGGTCACTTGGGGAGTGAATCATCGGATGGAAGATCTTCCTCTCTGTCTCTCCTCCTCTCTGTATATCTGACTTTGTAATAAAAGGATTTCTAGAATTTAAAATATTCATAATTAAAGTGAGTGTAAAATCAGCAACATTCAGTATTTTGTGTTTTCTATATTTGTTTCATTTATAAATTTCTGATCCAGATATACAAGTGTACTTTGAAAAAAGTTCATGAGAAAAAAAATTAAGTTTATTGTGGTGCAAAAAGTTTAATTTTATGCTTATAAGTAAGCTTCAAGTACATGGAAAATACAGATTGCCAAAATATTCAAGTACAGAATAAACATTTTTTGTACCAATAAACATGTTTTAACTGAGTTTTTCATGAATCCCATTTAAAATTTATTTTGATTTGAAAGTCAAAGTTACAGAGAGAGAGAGAAAGATCTTCCCTAGGCTGCTTTACGCCCTAGATGGCTGCAGCAGCCAGGGCCGGGCCAGGCTGGAGCCAGGAGCCACCTTCCACACTTTTCCCAGGCCCTAGCAGGGCGCTGGAGCAGAGTGGAACACCTGTGACTTCATCTGTTCTGCCATAACGCTAATCCCGTGAATTCTTTAATGTATCCTCATCTATATACACATATCAGGATAAAACTTTACAATGCAATTACACATACTTAGGAAGAATTTTTAAAAAGTAGCATTATTAAAGTTGCTTGCTGTATAAAATAAAACATTCGCAGCAAGGAACATCATCAGAAGGTACTGAACATACCATATGCAAAAGCTCTCCTAGAAGGATGGTGGCTCGAACTGAGATGTGGTCATCACTGTTGGTTATCACTTCAACCAAACCCTGGGAAAAGAAACAAGTCACTGTAGCAAAATAACATATGAGAATATATTGATGAATTAGCTATTTTTTTACTCTGAAAAAAATCTGCTGGGAAAAATTAAAAATAGAATAAAATAAGGTTTATAATGATTTACCTCTAAAAGTCCATTACGAATAAATGCAGACAGTATCAGTGCCAAATAATTATCCATGAGATCCGGCCTAGAAACAGACACAGCCAGAAACAACCTCAGTAACATTTCATCCATCACGCAGTTTAACATAAAAATAATCAGTGTAATAAACTTGAATGCTTTTTGTACTTCAGTTCTACCTGGATCTGGCACGATGAGGAAGAATAGTTTTTGCTTCAGCTGCTACAAAGCCATCCGAAAGTCGCCAGCTGTCTTGGAACCTTCCTGGATCTGAAACAGTGTAAAAATTAGGTAATGGAAAGAGGGGGAGTTATCACTGAAACTCTTCAGGTAACCATGGAGTCACAGCCAGAACACGGAAAACTAAGAACCCGTAAACAAACCACAAATACACGGAGAGCCTCACAAGCTATGTAAATGCAGACAGCTTCTTTAAGAGTCTCTCAGACGAAAAAGAATTATATAGGTTTCTAACTACTTCCTCTCTACTTTGGTGGTTCATCTTTTTACTGCTTTTACTACTCATTTACAAGAGACAGGGTGACAAAAATCTCTTAGCATTATATACTGATTTTATCAGATACTAAGAAAATGATGTTCAATATACAATTTTTCACTGTTTAGGGATATTGCTTCCACTTAAACGAATCACTGTATAATCCCAACATATGAACAGATTCAATGCACTTGAACGCTTACCTACACTGAGTAGTGCTTCTATGAACTCCTCAGTCACAACAGGCAAAGGGAGACGGAATATATCATAAAGCACTTCAAGCAAACCTCGCTGTAACAGTAAACAAATACAGTTCATTTATTTCTACAGAATATATCTTTGTGTTTAAAATATCTTCCTCAGAAAACAAATGCTACAGACAGAAATATTGTGTCAGGTCTACATAGGAAGAGAGAACTTGACTGCCTGCTCCAACATCATTTAATCTCTTTGATAAATTTTCCATCATTCCTGTGGTGCACAATATATGGATTTAAAAGTTAAATTTCTCCAGGGAAGAGTCAAATTCTTGTCATTCTCGAAGACCAAGGTAATTCATCTTCTCACCTCAGATGATGAAGCCAACAAACTACCCCAAACTTCTGTTTTCTGCTTAGGGATCTTGGAATTACCAATTCTATCGTTGCATTTTGAATCTTTTTTAAAAAAATTACTTGAAAGTCATAGGTACAGAAAGAGAGAGAGAGAGACAGAGTGATCTTTCCTCCTCTGGGTCACTCCCCGAATGGTCACAAGGCTCAGAAGGGAGCTGGTCTGAAGCTGCTTGGGGTCTCCCCTGCGCATGCGGGAGCTAAAGGCTTTGAGCCCCCTCCACTGCTCTCCCAGGCCACAGCAGGGAGCTGCCTTGGCAGTGGGACGGCCAGGACACAAACCAGCGTTCATATGGGATACTGGCACTGCAGGCTATACCACCGAGTGACCCACCAATTTCTATACTTTTTTCGTTCACATTTTAAGCAATGTACATCTGGCCAATATTTTCTAGTAACAATTTTCAACTTCAGATTTGATTCTTAGAAAAAAGAAATAGTAAAGAGGTAAAAAAAAAAAAAAAGGAACAGAATGAAGAAAAACATTATGGAAAAAAGAATTACTTGAAGAGTTAAGGTTTTTTCTTTTTTGCTCCAAATTCATTTTAATTTAGATATTTATTACAAATTCCCTACTCACTAATTTAGAAGTACATCTAACAAGTAAACTTAAACAAGCCAATTTTAGTGAAAACCACTATAATAAAAGTTCTTATTAAAATACAAAATTAGAAGGTATAGATATAAAAATTTTACACCTACTTTTTATTAACTATATTTCTAGTCCTTGAACCTTTGATAGTAAGAGGACTCTTCTATAATGTCTGCATGTTTTAATGAACAAAGTAAGCACAATAGCTTCATCTTTTCGATTCAATTTAACACAATGATTATTCCTAACAGTAGTATTTTATGAGTCACAGTATACTTAGGGTTTATTTAAGCAGCAAGTATTTATTCAAGCATTTAAAAACATCCTAACATACACATTAGCAACCGAGAAAAAAGCATCACTTGAAATTATCCTTTAAATTTATTTATTTTTGCGTATTTGAAACAGCGGAAGAGCACGACTGTCCGTCTGCTGGTTCACTCCCACAAACGCCTGCAAGCATCAGGGTCGGGTGGGGCCAACGCCAGGACCTGGGACTCCATCGGGTCACCTGCCGAGTCACGGGAACCCCAAGTTCTGCAGTCATCCCCAGCTGCCCACTGCAGGGCACATTCACAGGCAGCGGAATCTGAAGCAGCAAGGCACTTGAATCCACACACTCCAACCTGCCATGTGGGCAGCTAAACGGTGCCTTAGAACGCTCACCTCCTTACAATAATCATGTTTTAACAGCTAACCTCCTCTGTTAATGGTTCAGTAATGAAACATTTGCAGTAACTTTAACCTACCCGTATTTCCATATTTGGTATGCAAAGTACTCCAATTAGAGACTGGATTCCAGAGTTTCCAGGTTTACATAAATTAATAATACCTAAAGAAGATGAAGGAAAAAACAACCACTAACTTGAAGTTCAAACAAATTTCTCTAATAGCATATTTTAAAACCTGATATTTTTGAAGCTATATAATACTACTTGGTTATTATATATAATATTATACAAGCAAAATACATTTCAAACAATCCTTATTTTCCTAAGGATTAGCAATTACTAATAATTTCATCATCAATATTTTTCAATTTCTGCTTCATTTCAAAAAAGCTCATCAGTCTGACTCCATGACATTACCCTGTTGGCATGCGAACCTTCCCCTATTTAGTGTTCCTCAGCCTAATACAAAACACCCTGTTTGCTATTTGTCTTTCAGAACTTTAGTTTCAAGATTTATCACATGAACACTAAGCAGAAGCAACAGATTTGAAATAAAATATAGGAATCAAAATGTTTAAGTTACAAAGCTGAGCCAAACAATTGTGGACATTAAAATTACACATCACAGAAGTATGTGTCTAGCCAATAAACATATGCAAACTGCTTGATACACCTGAGAAAATGATATGGCATGAGGTGTACAGCTGGCGCCGACAGTGCCACATGGGTGGTAGCTTGAGTCCCACCCACAGGAGTGACCTGGGAGAACACGGCACGTTTAGGGGTGTAGAACGGCTCAGCTCTGGCCACTGCAGCCATTTGGGGAGTGAAGCATTGCACGAAAGATGACTTTCATTCTCTCTCTCTCTGTAACCCTACCTTTCAAATAAAAAAGTAAATATTTTAGAAAAAAAATCTTGAAATACTATTATACCTACCTACCAGGATAGCTAAAACTAAAGACTCACTATGGTAAATAGTGTCTAGAACCAACACACATTGATAATGAAAGGATGAAGTATTATATATTGAATTCTAGCTAATAAAGTGAAGGGTACTGACGTCATCAAGTGTCTTCAAGACACATTAAAATTGCGGGAAGCCCCCAACGGGTCAGGCGTTTCCGCCTAAGGAGTGGGTACATCCCCTCCAGTTAGCCAAAAGGAAAAAATAAAACAAAATTTAAAAATTCTTAAAAATGTCTTAACACATTTGACACTGGTTTAAGATCACAGGCTAAGGTAGTTGTACAGGTTGTACTCTAAGTACACAGCATCACTGGGGTAAACCTTGTGCTTACAGCCACGTTCTGTTCACGCTACCCTTCCAGGTATCACACAAATCAAGGAAGAAGGTAACCATCAATACGAAAGAATATAGAGTTTGTATTAAGAAAAATATTGCTTCTTACTCAGTTCAAACATAAGATAGGTGTAACTCCTATTAACTTTGGGACTACTAGTGGCTTCTACTCCTTTTTCATAACTCATGACAATACTACACTACTTTCTGGTTTTTATTTTCCTTCCTGTTTTTCTATTTTTAGTTTTGATATTTGCATTTTATTTGACATGTAGAAAGAGAAAGAAGGTCTTCATCCATCGGTCCTTTTCCCAAATGCCCACATCAGCTCAAGTTGGGTCAGATGAAAATCAAGAAATCCTGGCATCCTGGAGCAGAAATGCAAAGTTAACTGAATGATAATCTGCAGCCACCCCAGGGTGTTCATTAGTAGAAGACTGGATAGGAGGCGCACCCAGGGTTGAACGAGGCACGGTGACACAGGACGCAGGCTCCCCAAGCAGTGTCTTACTCCCTGCATCAAACAACAGACGATCACACTGCTTTCAAAGGACAACCCTTACTAAAATGTACAGCTAATGCTCAGGCTTGTTCTCATTTCCTTCACAGATCATTTTCATGCAATTATTAGCTCAGAGACTTGGAAATAATTCAATATGCTTAAACTGAAGACACGACTAGCTGCTTCCTTCTAATATAAACATTCTCACTGTATTTTCATAATTTTGTACAAGTTCCATTTGCTCGAATTAGACATCAAGAGTAGATTAACAAAAAACCTTGGTGCTGAAATAGTAATTTTAACAATTGAAAAAATGGTCATGTTTTTCTTCTTGGATGTTACAAAGCCACATCAATGAACTTACCTGCCCATGACCGGAATGTTGCTATGATTCCCATTTTACTGGCCAGAAACCGTGCTTCTCTGTCTTCCCTTATGGGAAGTGACAGGACAAGAAACAAGGTATTAATTTCAGTAGCTTTCTTTTGGTTACCATGTTAGAAAAGAGCTATCATTAGTTAGTGCTTAAATATTTGCATGTGAAATTAAGATATTAAGAAAACAAAGTTAAGATCTACTTCAAAGAAATTACTCAAGAATAAATTGACTCCAACTTCAAATTCACAATACGCTTTAACAGTAAGACACAAATTGTACTTTTCAACATTCAGTTGTTTCAGCTGTTCCTGGATGAGCTTTAATTAGACATTAGAGAGAATACCAGTCCGTTTAATAAGTTTCTGTGTCTCAAAGCAGATCCACAGCAAAGAAAATTACCATATAAACCATTTTTTCCCACTTCAATTCTCTTTACTTCAAAAGCTTTGTCCCAAATTTATTAAAAATTTCCAGTGAGGAAGCTCAACAATTTATTTAGTCCTTGGAATGTTATTAAACAACTATTATCAATATTACCAGCTACTTTCCTCCATAACTACATATCCAACTACCTCACTTTTATCGACAATTGTGTTAAGCAACACAACTCTTGTTAAACATTTCCCAAGATTGGCTTGTGATCTGTTTCAATATTTAATAGATATCGTGAAACTTTATGCCATCCAACCATCATGTGCACTCTATGAGTACATTATTTTTTACATGTTTTTTCTTTTTTCCTTTCCTAGTTAAATACTTAATGGCTATGAATATACAGAGAACTGAGGAGTAGAGCAAGAGGAGCAAAGTTAAATGGCAGAAGATCAGGATTGGATAATGAATAATCAGTCTACAGAATAAAAAGTTTACAAAAAGGTTAAAAAAATAAAAAAAACTGAAGCTTCATAGAACCAGAATATAACAGAATATATTATATCATACTATATATCATATATAATATATGCTATATATTATATCATACATCAGAATATATTATATCATACTATACATTATATCATACTATATATATCATATATATATATATAGCAAATATAGTATTATGTGAGAATATAACAGAAACTAACATAGAATGGTATGAAGTAGAAGAAAGGATACCAGGCACCTGCATGATTCTGTTTTCAGCATGCCTTGTCTTGGATGACATTCTTACGCTGATTGCCTGGTAACTCTTTCCTATTATATAAATTTGCAATGTTTCTGTATAATTCATTTCCCAGTTCCTGGTAATAATCTATCCTTATTTGGCCAGCTATTTATCTGCTTACATCCCTGAAGCTTAATGGAAAAGAGAGTCAAATAAGCAAGGATGTGAGTGGCTATCCCACAGCCCCCGACTTAAAGCACACTCAGGCTCATCTCTTCTTTGCTGCACTAAGTACAATTCTAAAAGTGGTCTTCTGTGGGATTCCATGACCTGATCACTGAATCCGGTGACTGTCATGAGACATCACGGCATGAGTGTGGTTATATTTATGCTAAACAGCCCAGCAGAATGTCAGAGAAGGTGATAATCTAGCAGACGATCTAACTGGAGGGCTTTCTCTAGCAGGTCCCCTGAGAGGGAGTCAGGTAGATTGGAAATGCCAGGACAGCAGGCACTGTCCCTCCCTTCGAAGATAAAGGAAATGTGGGTGGTTCCAAAAAGTGAAATTCGCCCCAGTTGACAGCCCACAAAAATTGAATTCTGTTTAAAGTCCAAATGACCTTGGAAATGGATTCTTCACTGCAGCTTCCAGACAAGAGCTGGCACAGACTTCAGACCTACAAACTGGCAGCAGATAAACTAATTTTTGCTGTACTTTGTTGTGCAACAACAGGAAACTCATATTTTCCATCAATCAGATAATTCTGAAATTTCCTAAGAGGTCAAGTGATTTAGGATTTCCAATCCATACCTAAAATTGGCAGTAAAAAGCCTCGGGTATCCTAGTTGACACCCGTTTTGACTTCTTAATTCAGAGTGGTGAAAAGTCCACAGGGCCCGGCAGCGTAGCCTAGCGGCTAAAGTCCTCGCCTTGAAAGCCCCGGGATCCCATATGGGCGCCGGTTCTAATCCCGGCAGCTCCACTTCCCATCCAGCTCCCTGCTTGTGGCCTGGGAAAGCAGTTGAGGACGGCCCAATGCGTTGGGACACTGCACCCGCGTGGGAGACCCGGAAGAGGTTCCTGGTTCCCGGCATCGGATCGGCGCGCACCGGCCCGTTGCGGCTCACTTGGGGAGTGAATCATCGGATGGAAGATCTTCCTCTCTGTCTCTCCTCTGTGTATATCTGGCTGTAATAAAATGAATAAATCTTTAAAAAAAAAAAAAAAAAAAAAAAAAAAGAAAAGTCCACAGTAATGGATATATTTTAAAGATAGGGAAACAGGATTTTAGTTCAGGAGAAAAGCAACATCAAAAACATCCTACTACTAGATAATTTTCTAATACTTAATCTGAAGATGTACTATCTTTCAAAATAACAGAATACGCCTGCAGTTCCAAAGCCCTACAACAGAAAAAGCTCCTCTATTTAATGGAATTGCTCATTTGCAAAATCTCAGGGTAACCTAGTACCTGACCCCTAAATCATTTTAATTATGATATTACCTTTGAACATTCGGTGTATATGCGCCTTTCCGTACATCTATGGAAAATCATAGTGCAATTCCGGTAAATAATGCGTACCGCACCCCCACTGCCTGCCGAATCGATTTACTATCGAAACTCTGCGTGTCATGCTCTTCTGTTGACTCAGAAGGAAGCGACCCTCACCCTGCACCTCGCCTGCCCTGTTATTTCACCGCTTCAGTGCCGTGTCAGCCTTTTTCAATATGATTAATACAACTAAAAAAGTTTCCTGAAGCCCATCTAATGTGTTTCAGAGATTAAAAAATTATCCTTAAGTTTTTTCAAACCACAATTATGGAAGAAAGACAGTATTATTCCATGAAGTAGGAAACTTACATCAACTCACATTTTTTCTGGCACTACACGCCATCAGGTAAATGTGAAAGATTTAATAGTAACAAACCACCTGATAAATTATTAGCACTCAAGGGTACTTACTTCAGCTGTCCTTCAGCTGTATCTGGACTATGTCTGTAGTGAAAATCAGTATAGGGTGCTAAAATGCGCTAGTTTAAAAAAAAAAGGAAGAGAGTTTTCATTATAAAATGCACGTTTCCTGTAACAGACTAAAATTAATTCCATTTCTCTGTAGACCTGAGTTTATTGTTTCGGTACTTAATTCCTTGAATTCATTAAGGAGAATGCTCAATAGGGTAATTTTCTTTAATACTGAAACTCAAAAAATTTTTTAGCTTGAGGTACAACAGCAGTCTTTAAAACTGCACAAATCATGAATATACAATTCAGTGAATACTTAAACACAACACACTCTTTCACAGCATCAGAAAAGTAAAACATTACGAGTCCCCAGAGCCCTGTCATTACCTTAGTAGTCAGTCACCAACTAACCCCAACATAAGAATCACCCTGATCCTTAACTTTATACGTTAATCATAACTTTTGTGAAAATTGGGTAAATGGCTTCTATTTTGTGAATTACATTCTTCTTTTGTATCTCAAATTAAAAAACATACAAGTACTGTTTGTGTGTTGCCTTAATGACAAGCAATCTTGTTACAATGCACCCATTACTTTAGAACTATTGTTCCCCAGTTACCAACCCTACCCTCTAACTATAATACTCCTTTGGTCATGAGTTGTAACCCTAAATATATTTTAAAATTTAGAAGACACACCAATAATCGGTTGTAAAGGTTAGGACTGACATGCAGTCATACAGTTTTCCAGTTCTCCTTGTTACTTTCTACAACCTGCTCCCTGCTGATGGCCTGGGAGAGCAGTCAAGGATGGTCCAAGTCCTTGAGATCCTGTTCCCATGTGGGAGACCCAGAAGAAGCTCCTGGCCCCAGTTCGGATCAGCCTGATTCTGATCCTTGCAGCCATATGGGGAGCGAGCCAGCGGATGCAATATCTCTATTTAAAAGGCAAATTTTACAGGGAGAAGAGAAACAGAGATAAATATTTAAAGAAAAACAAAGGGCCGCAAATAATGATCTTTTGTAGAGGGTGGTCATCCTTGTCCTTGCTAGACAGGCAGAAATACAGGGATGAACACTTTCTCCTCAAGACTGGTTAACTGAGACTACACTGCATACGTGCCGACACTGAGCTAAGCTCCTAGAGTACGCCTAGCCAGCGCTTCCAATCGAGAGCTCATCAGGTACTTGTCTCCTCAGCAGTGAAGCTGTTTTCCACATATGTCCCATGTTTTCGGCTGGGATCATTACCCGCCCAGACAGCTTCAGAGCTGGGAAGCTGCCCATGTGCAATCAGCTATGAAATACCCACTTTTTCCACTCTTGCTGCCACACAACTGCCGAAAGCTGTTCCTATTTTTCTGATCACAGTGAAGAGCACACCTAAATTCTCAGCTTTTAACTACCCCTAATTAGCAAAACAAACAAACAAAAACAACAACCCCAAGAGAGAAAACCAGTGCACAGAATGAGTGCAAGTTCATTACTTCTGGAGTCCTTTCCATCGGAGTCCAGGACTCCTCCTTTGGTAAGCCTGTTTGGGAGAAAGGAAGGGTAGAAAATCTACCCACTGTGGCTTTCAAAGGTTTCAACAATGTAACTTCTGCCCTGAGGGAACTTCTGTTTAGTAAACATCTGGAGGCTGTAGCAGGCTCTCTAGGCGTTTCCACATCTCCAGGTCACTGCATTCACCGGGGTTGCCAGTGCTCCAGCCTCCTACCCAGACCTACCTACCTACCAATCAGCCCTAACTCATACTTAAAATCTAAGCGCCAATTCCTCCAAGGACATCTGTAGAGCTTTGGCTCAGGTTTCAGAGAACTGTTCATTTCTAATTTCATTCCCTCTGGTCCTCATTGTTTTCACAGTTCTATGCTGAAGATATGATTTTTCTAATGACTGAGCTTTCAAGATTTCCACAGCGGATGCTGTGAAATACTGTAGATTGTCCACATTTTGTTCAAAAATGTTTATTTAAAATTTAGAAATTATGGCCCAGCACAGCAGCCTAGCAGCTGAAGTGCTTGTATTGCATGCACCAGGATCCCATAAGGGCGCCAGTTCTTGTCCTGGATGCCCTGCTTGAGGTCTGGGAAAGCAGTCGAGGACAGCCTTGGGACCCTGCACCTGGTGGGACACCTGGAAGAAGCTCCTGGCTTTGGATTGGCTCAGCTCTAGCTGTTGTGGCCACTTGGGGAGTGAACCAGCAGACAGATCATTCTCTGACTCTTTGTCTTATGTATTCCGATAAAAATAAATAAATCTTAAAAAGTTAATAATGAAATAAAATAAAATTTAAAAATTACAACTTAGGAAATTGGTCATTTGTCTTCTAAAATCATTTTATTAAATTTTAACTTTTTTTCTGTGTGGTCAAAAAATATCACACCAATAAAAGCCAGAAGCAGGATAAACTAGAAAAAGGACTGGATTATTATTAAAAATTGGATTAATTGGGTTTCCCATTTTTAACAAAGGAAAGATTTAGTTCTGACCACATAAAGGTAGTAGCACTGAAAATAGTTCATTTGCATGTAGAAAATCAAAGTATCTGAAATTACAAACAGATAAAATACAGCAAGAATAATAGTCTTCCAACAGTAGATTCAAAGCTGAAGATAGTGTAGATGACAAAGAATGATATCAAGGCAACATTTTGTTGAATATTTATGATATGCCAGATAGTACGTAAAGCATTTCATACAAACTATTACATGTACCTGGAATATTGTCCTATTCTCAACACTTCATAACACTCCCCTACGCTGCATGAACGACAGCTGCTACTGTTACTAATACCATTCTTATTAACACTGATCATTCATATGAGGGCTGATTCGAGTCCTGGCTGTTCCACTTCGGATCCAGAAGAGTGGCAGGCAGCAGAACCTGGCCCAAGGACTCCTGGCCACCCATGTGGAAGATCTGAAGAAGCTGCTGCTTCCTGACTTGGTTCTGCCCTCGCCCTGGCCCCTGCGGCCGTCACAAGAATCAACCAGTGGATAGAAGACCCCTCTTTCTCTGCCTCTCTCCTAATTCTGCCTTTCAAATAAATACAAAAATCTTAAAATTACACAAACACACATATACATAATGCTTCTAAATCTGTACTGTGCAAAATATAAAATCTAATTTAAAATAAACTGAAAAAACATACTAAAAAATTAAAAACAAATAAATAAGCAAAATGTGGTAATTCTGTTCCAACATCCACTACATTTTCACAAAAAGAATAAGTAGTAATTTTTTTACACTAACCATAACAAATGGTATCTGAATTAATTAAAATAAAATCAATGTATAAATTGACATATGTGGAAGAGTGCGGAATGCACACGTGCCCCGTGGTCAGAGCAGTAAGAGCAGGAGCTCTCACCCACGGGCTTCTTTCCCCGATGCCTGCAAGCACTGGGCCTGGACTGAAGCCCATGTGAGAACACAGCCAGGGCTCCCACATGGCATGGTGACAGCCATTCAACCACATGAGCCATCACCACTGCCTTCTAGTAGTCTGAATCTGGAGTTAGCCCGGGAACTGAACTCAGGTAACTCTTGATGTGAGATGTGGGCATCCTAACCACTAAGCTAAACATAAGCTAAACAATTGCCAAGTATGTGGGGATTTTTTTTTTTTTCAGAGAAAGATTGGCAAGAGACTGATGTGGCAGCACAGCGCACTAATCCTCTGCTTGCCATGCCAGCACCCCCCTCCTAACACAGGCACTGGTTCATGTTCTGGCTGCTTTGCTTCCGACTCAGCTCCCTGCTTATGGCTGGGAAGGCAGCAGCAGATGATGGCTCAAGTCTCTGAACTGCTACACACAGGAGGGAGATTTGAAAAAGGCTCATGGCTTTGAATTAATCAGTTCAGCTCTAGCCACTGTGGCCATTTGGAAAGTAAAAGAGCAGGTGGAAGATTCTGTCTCTCCTCTGTCTATATCTGCCTTTCAAAGTAAATCTGTTAAAAAGATTGGTATGCACTTTATTCATGTATTTATTGTAGTGGCTGACAAGTACTTCAGTACTTCCAAATTTAGGTGATATTCATGACAATTAGTGAACAGCACACAATTAGCAGGAGCTATTCCAATAACACTAATGTAATAGTTATTATAAACCAGTCTTAATGTAAGCTCACTTTTCTGACTCCCTTAGCAAGCTTTTCACAAATAACACAACAACAAGCTTCATTCTATAGGCTGACAAACTATTCCTGCGAATTATTTCCAAGTCAGTCCAAACTGAAGCGAGCTGGGAATAGGCCACGCTTATTCACTTAGCATTGGACAGTTGATATTGCACGGTATCTGTTAAGTTTAAAATTTCAAAATAAGAGTATATACTTAAAGTCATATTTTATCACTAGAAAAAAATAGAGCTCCTACCTCTAATTCTACATCAGCTCGCACATACTGTCGGGTCTTCGGGTGGTTAAGGAGATGTAAAATCGTAGTAATGAGGGCCTCATTGATTCGACTCAACTGGCAGTCAATCACATTTTTCAAGATGGTGTTAAGTCCACCTCGAAGGGCCACCACTTCTGGATTCTGAAGTGCTAAAATAAAAAGAGAAAAACTTAACAGATTATATTGGGGATAATTATAAAACTATATGGATTTTTTTACTTTCAAATTTAATCTCCTTTCTGACTTCAGAAGCTTTATAACTAACACTGAAACAAATGGTTCAAAGGTGTCTAAGAAGATTCCCTGTACGTTCCTGGACTTCTCCCAGACCGGATTTCCAGGTGTCCCAACAGTCTTTTCACGTGTTTCGTCCTTACTTTAGTGGAAAGATTCTTCTTTGTCAATTGCAGGGAGTTACTGACATTGTGAGGACATTATTGTTTTCGTTTTAAAACTTTGTTTCATTTACAACTTTGCAATTTACTTAAAACTTATTTTATAATCTCTATTTTTACTTAAAAATTTTTATTATTTTCCAACTTGAATTTCAAAAAACACACTCATTTTAAAAATTTAATCTCAGAAACTGTTCTTCCAAAAATAAGGCATTTTTAAAAAAACTTATGAAAGAGTGTAATTCAGGTGAACTTCTCCATTCATATTTCAGTTTTGAAATTGTCAGGAACTTGAGCTTATTAAATTTGTCAGAAGGTTATACTTTATAATCTCTCAACTTTCTGTATAGCACAGTCTGCAACAACTGATAATTTTATACTTATCTCTTTCAATAATCTGTTCATTATACAAAAGAAGAAAATCTTTCCTTTCTCCTTCATTTATTTTTTCAAAAATATAACTGACTTGTCCACTAGTTTTTATTCTTCCATGTGAATTTAGAATGAAGTTTCTTCTATATTTTTAAACACAACGTGTAACTAAATACGATAAAAATACAGCTTTTGATGATACAGTTTAATCAATTTTGGAAATCTACACCTTATAACCAACACTGCACTCATCGTACAGAACTTCCATTGTACTCTCTAGCTCCTTCGTGTCACTTCACAGCGAGTCCTCCCCCACTGCACAGGCACCCACTGTTCTCCCCACAGGCTACTCGGATGTAACCTCTTGAGAATCAATTGGACAAACTCAAATGCTGAAAGTATTGCCCCAAACACATCCACAAGTCATACACATTTCTTACTACATTTGTTACAACCAGTATTCCTTTGAAAAAGTAAATTTTTTTCTACAACTGTCCCAACACGAAACAAGACTACTATTTCTATATTCCACTGTACTAAACTTAAGTTCTGCTTCTCACTTGATTCAGAATGTTCTAGATATGTGATTATTCACAAAATAACACTATTCATTTCCCAATATTTAGGGAGGAAAGGGGAGAGACAGAAAAAGGCCAATTTCCTACCCACTTGTTTGCTGCCCCAAATGCCCAGGAAGGCTGGGGCTGGGCCACCCAAAAATGGCAACAAGGAATCCAATGCATGCCTCCCACAGGGGCAGTGGGGACCTGTTTGAGCCTTCACCACCACCACACAGGGCCCTGCACATTAGCACGAAGCTGGAACCAGGAGCAGAGCAGTGACTTGAACCCAGTCCTGCTTATGGGAGTTGGGAGTTCCCAGAGCATCTTAACCTCTACAATGTCTGCTCTTCTCTTTACAAAGATCCATTTAAGTTTTATTTGAAAGGCAGGTTCACAGAAACAGAAAAAACAGATTGTGCATCCACGGATTCACTCTCCAAATGGCCTCAATGGCCAGAGCTTGGTGGGTCTGAAGCCAGGAGCTTGCTTTGGGTCTCTCACACGGGTGCAGGCCTCTAAGGCTCAGATCAGGTTTCACTGCTTTCCCCGGCACATCAGCAGGGAGCTGGATTGGAAGTGGAGCAGCTAGGACTTGAACCAAAGCTCTTATGGGATACTCACACCAAAAAGAGGCGCTTAACCTACCATGCCATGGTACCAGCCCCAGCTTTTTCTCTTGTGTGAGTCACAATGGTTCACTCATTCACTTTTTGATTAATTACAAATGTGCTTATGAAAGTTAACTATGAGAATAACTGTCTAGGCATCCCATACACTGACATGTAGTTGAATTTTATTTTCTAAATTTCCTTTATCACATTCATGTCTCTAAATCCATTGGTTCTGAAAATGGTATTTTAAAATCACTGCTATTGGGCTCGGCAGCGTGGCCTGGTGGCTAAGGTCCTCGCCTTGATCCCATATGGCCGTTGGTTCTAATCCCGGCGGCTCCACTTCCTCTCTATCTATCCGCCTCTCAGTATATCTGACTTTGTAATGAAAAAAAAAAAAAAAAAAAAAAAAATCACTGCTATTAAAGTTTGTTTCTCCTTTTGCTCCTTTAAATTTTACTATGAATTTACTTACTAATTTATGTATTAAAGGCATTAAGAAATGTGACATTCTTCCTAAAATTTTTGTACTTAAAGAAAATTCTGACCTAGTTCACAGATAATAGCAATGCATGCTCGAACCATTCTGTCTCTTTCTTGAAGTCCATCATTTCCAACTGCTATTAATGAGTTGGCCACAGAGCTAGGAAACAGGGAGGCATTCACGGTGATCATCTGCAACAGAAAGGAATCAGAAAAAGAAGTTACCAACGGCACAATACACTTTCAGCCTAAACTGTTCAAACCAAAATATTTTACTATAGAATAAATAAGGCACAAACTTTTATCTTATGCTTCCTGTGGTTAATTCAAAAGATTCATGTAAGAACTGATTTAACAAGTGTTAGTTATAATTACGATGAAAAATGTAACTTACTAAAATAGTCCATGCCATTAGTTGACCGAATTAGCCAATTAGCTTTAGTGTTTTGAAATTCTAAGTTACTCTATTACTAGTCACAAAGAAAAGAGGAGATCTGAATAATACACATTCGCAAAAGGCCCTCACTCTGGACCACGAGGTGAATTCAAAGGGAAACGGGAAAACAGCTAAAAAGTTCAACTCTCAGGATAAGTTCAGACATGTTACTATTAGCAAACACAGACTGTGGGATTCTCATTGAGTTCTATTCATGAGATCATATTACACAACAAAAAGAGCATTCCTTCATTGAATGTTCTCATAAGAAGCATTACGAATTACATGTAACATCTCACAACAGCTTAATCCTACACAACAGCTTAAAGTGTTTGTTCAACTGGATCACACGTAAATTCATCTTCAAAGCATCCTGACAGTTGGGTAATTTGCATTGGTTTAGTAGTATTAACTACAAGCATACAATTAAGAGAAAATCAGGATGAAGAGTACGTAATTCCTTCTACAACAGCTTATCAAAGCAGGAATTACAGTTACATGTCTCCTGAAGGAAGGACCATTCTTCCTAGTGAACATCTTTTAAAACTGTCAACGCTATCCTCAATCACAACATGCTTGTTCCAAGGTTTTAAAGATCTATTTAACTCAGAAATAAGTTTTTAGCAAGAATGTTTAATGAAAACGGTAATAGAAAGATTAAAAAAGCCTAATATTATAAAAACTGAACACAAAATCCACGCGCCACACACGTGCCTTCTCTTCTCGCCCAGCATACCTTCCTGACCAATCGGAGTGCTTGTGTCCTCTCTACCTCGTTGCTCTGTTGAATGTCAATGCACCTAGATAATACACAAAATGGTAATTATGGATAAAATCCTACTAAACACCACTTTGTCATGTCATCAGATCAGAACCGTCTTGCCATGTCAATATTTTATATTAGAAAATACATATTTTCAGTACCACTACTTAGGTAACACGCCTTCCAGTGATTATCGTCTACAATTTTTCTATGTTTTAATTTATTGTCTATAATTCAAAAACATTTCATTTAAAACTTCAGGAAAAAACAATGTAACAATCTACAGGATAACATTAAACTACAAAGAAAGAATCATAAATGTACTTAGAGTAAAGCATTAGAACTCTACTGAAAAAATATTCAACTATCTCTCCAGAGAATTCAGTTTATGAGAACTGTAGAGTGAAATGTCAAGTGTATCATAGCTTGCGACTTCAGCTGGGCCTAAATTTTAAGTGTCACTAAGTTAACTGTCTTTTATGATACTCAAAAAGTTTTACTTTACCTAAGTATAATTCAAATTCTGAATTCACCTCAAAAACTAGTGTTGGATCAAGTGTCATTTCCTGATACTTGTTCATAAAATGCATCTGGAAACACAATCTTTACTTATTTATGCATGTGGAGGCACTTCATTATTAAATTAATACTTGAAGAAATACTTTACACTCCAGAAAGTGTTTCTTCTATCTAAATACAATTATTCTAAGACAATTCTACTAAAGAGTACATGGATACAGAATCCCATTTCTTGTCATTACAGGGCACTGTGGAGCAGATCAACTCTCTGTACAAAAATAAACATAAGGGGCCCGGTGCGATAGCTTAGCGGTTAAGGTCCTCGCCTTGCACGTGCCGGGATCCCATATGGGTGCCCCACTTCCCATCCAGCTCCCTGCTGTGGCCTGGGAAAGCAGTCGAGGACGGCCCAAAGCCTTGGGTTCCTGCACCCGCGTGGGAGACCTGGAGGAAGTTCCTGGCTCCTGGCTTTGGATCAGTCCAGCTCTGGCCGTTGCGCTCACTTGGGGAGTGAATCATCGGACGGAAGATCTTCCTCTCTGTCTCTTCTCTCTGTATATCTGACTTTGCAATATAAATAAATAAATCTTAAAAAAAATAAACACAAAAGCTGAAAAATACTTTCTGCAGCAACTGCAGGAAGGACAACAGAGGACAGGCCCTGCACGGAGGAAGAACGAGCTCTGCACCAGCCAGGCCCTCCCCGGAGGGCAGCTGCCAATCCCCAGGCTTGGAATGTGGAGTTCTCGCAGAAAGCAAAGACACGGCTGGACCAGAAAGGTAGAAATGTAATGTTAGACCAGCCGAGACAGCAAGGACTTGAAGGACGAAATCCCTGAAAGAGGAAAACACTAGGAAATGGGCAAAAATGGGCATATTCTCCAATCAAACGCCAACTTGTAAGCCGTGCAAAAGCAGGGTTAGTTCAACAACACAAGCAAGAGATGCTTTGCAAAGGCGAGCAGTACTACTCCACCGCAGGGGCTAGAGTTTGAGACTAGCCAAGGAAAGGAGGTTCTGCCAAATAATTACAAAGAGCCATTTGCAAGGAACAAGGGCAAAACCAAAACACAGTGTAGTAAGAAAACATTCCAGAGTAAAACTCCACTCTCTTAAAAGGAAAACAAGACTGAGAGCCAGCAACAAGCAAATGACACCAGAAATGGAATGCACGCCACTGATCTCATCATGCAGCTGGAAGGAACTTCAACGTAATTATGTTTGATATTGCTCAGAAAGAACTAGAAGGAAAATGAAGAACTGAAACAGAGACATTGAATGCTTAAATACGAGCGAATAATGAACAGGCTCCTGAGTCAGCAGTTAAGCTACTGTAAGGACCTCCACAGCCCACAAGACAATACCTGGGAAAGCCCGAGTTCAGCTCCCAGCTCTGAGCTGATTCCAGCTTGTTGCTGACAGGGATCCTGGGATGCAGCGTGAGGGCTCAACGGGTGGATTCCTTCCCGAAGGAAGCATCCCTGTCTTCAGCTAACTACCCCCACCACCAGCACTGAGTCCTGTAAGAGCACTCCAGCACATTCAACTCTAGTGCTTGCTTTCTCTGATTCTTTGCCTTTCAAGTGTAAAATTAAAAAAAAAAAATCAAGAGATTAGAGCTTCAAGCAAGACTGAAACAACGGCTGAAAATACAGTAAAAGCATGAGACACAAGTGACAGCGCAAAGCTCCAACATAAGTATAGATGAAATAACAGAAGATATAAGACAGAATATTTCATGGGGCAGTACAGTGGCTCAATAGGCAAATCCTTTGTTCTATATGTAGCACTGGCATCCCAGATGGATGCTGGTTCTAGTCCAGGCTGCTCCACTTTCCATCCAGCTCCCTGCTTGTGGCCTGCGAAAGCAGCAGAAGGCTCAAATTCTTTCCCCTGCAACTATATGGGAGACCTAGAAGAAGCTCCTGGCTTCACACTGGCTCAGCTTTGGCCACTGCATCATCTTGAGGAATGGACCAACAGATAGAAGATCTTTCTCTCTGTATCTCCTTCTCTCTGCATATCTGCCTTTCCAATAAAAATAAAAGTTTTCGTTAAAAATTTATATACAAAGATTTAGAATCTATGTATATGAGATGCCTTCAAAAAGTTCAAGGAGAGGGCCGTTGCTGTGGAATAGTAGGTTAGGCTCCTGTGGTGCCGGCATCCCATACAGGCACCAGCTCATGTCCTGAATACTTTACTTCCTTCCCCTCCAGTTCCCTGCTTGTGGCCTGCGAGAGTGGCAGAGGGTGGCTGAGGTCCTCGGGCCCCTGCATTTATGGGGAGACCTGAAGGAAGCTCCTGTCTACTGATGAGTCCAGCTCTGACCACTGTGGCCGTTTGGGGAGTGAACCAGCAGATGGAAGAGCTTTCTCTCCTTCTCTCTGTAAATCTGCCTTTCCAATAAAAATAAATACATCATTTTTTTGAAAAAGCATTTCAGCAAAAAATATTTCAAAGGAATTAGAAGAAAAAACTTATCATTGACAAAGCACCACCAAAAAGAAAGTGTGCCTATTAACACTAAAAAAGAAAACAGCAAGCAAAACTGGCAGCAATGGCCACTTACTGAATGTACTGAAAAATAGCAACTGATGGTAAAAACAATCCTTAAATATAAAGGAAAGACAGAGGTATCTACAAATAAAAGATGAAAAACTCATATCTGTGTATTTGTACTATAAAAAGTGATACAGAAAATGTATCAAGCAGAAAGAAAGCTGTTCAAGAGGAAAATGTGGATACGCTGAAAAGGGAGACTCCTGGGAGAGCTAACAACACAGTAAACATGCAACTCCAGTTTAAACCAAGAAGGGAATTGTTCTGTGCTGTTCAACACACACACACAAGTAAACTACCACAGACAAAATGCAGGGGAGAAGACAGATCTGCTGCATTGTTCTGATCATAATAAAAGTGGCACACATTAACATATCAAGGAAACACATTTTAATCTCTCACTCAACTACCAAAAGGAAACATGTCAAATGAAGACCCTAACAGAAAAAAACAAATTCTTGATTATCCAGAAACAGCAAAGCAGAAACACAACACAGAATACAAACAGAACAATAGCAAACAAACTCAAGTATGCTAGATAATTAAAAATGCATCTGACTGGGCTGGTGCTGTGGCTCCCTCCTGTGTGGGCACTCCCTGTGTGGGCACTGCTTGGCCCTAGCTGCATTACTTCAGAGTCAGCCCCCTGCCAATGGCCAGGGAAAGCAGCAGACAGTCGAAAAGCCTGGGCCTCTGTACCCACTTGGGAGACTGAGAGAAAGCTCCTGACTCCTGGCTCGAGCATGGCCCAATTTTGTGCACTTTGGCCATCTGTGAAATGAGCTGGCAGAAGGAAGATTCTTTCTTTCTCTTTCTCTCTCTCTCTCTCTCTCTCTCTCTCTCTCTTCCTTCCCTTCTGCTTCCCTCCCTCCCTCCCTCCCTCCCTCTCTCCATCTCCCCCTTTCTCTGTAACTCTGCCTCTCAAGTAAACAAAACTATAAAACAACCAACAACAACAACAACTTGTCTAAATATTCCATTAGAAGATGGTCACACTGGATATAAGAGAGACCAAAAGTACTTTGGATTTTATTAACTAGGAAGTTTAGATCATCAAAGTTCTACTGCGCCATGAAAAGGGAAGGCAAACTTGGAAAAGATATTCTATACATTTGCCTGAAAGGAGTCATCGCCGGGAGACATCCAGTACTGCTACAGAACAAGACAGGCAATCCTCCAATCTACACAGGAGCAAAAGACAGCGAAAATAGCCAAGTTTCAACAAGTCAACGAAAAGTACTTAACATCAATCACCAGGAACTGTAAAGTGAGAACCTACAAGGAAAGCCACACTAAGAAGGTTATAATTAAAGATGGAAAATGCCAAGTGCTTATGTGGAGAAATAAGACTCCCGCTCCTGACAGACAGCAATGAATGAGCCCAATCACTCGGACAGTTGTCCGTATCTGGGAAGGCTCCTGTGCACACGTCCCTTAGGATCTGAAATCCCGGTCCACATACACCTAAAAGAAAGGGACGCGCGTGAGTACTAACAGAACCTGCACAAGGACAGCGTCACTCCAAACAGCCACTGAGCACAAGGCAGAAAATGAACAAATGAAACTGTGACATAAATTTTAAAAATGACATAGATCTTAGAAATGAAAAATAAAGAGTAACTATCAATATATGCTCCTGAAAAATAAGACAAACTAGTCTGTAACTAGAACAGTGAGAACAACGCTTACTGTTGACTCAAGGTGTAAAGGAGATCTACCTAGATTCTTAAATGTTATAAATTTGCTTCAACTTGTGCGTGTGTGTGCACTCAAAAATTCTCACGCTTCTATGGCAAAAATCTACATATTTAACACTAGGTATGCTAAAACTCAAAACAAAATTCTAACACATAAAACAATTCGAGGAAACTTACCTAGCTATTAAATAGTCCACTTTCAGCTTTAGCACCTTCTGCAGAATACTGGAGTCTTGGATGAGATACCGAAGTGCCCGGAGCCCTGCTGCTCGGACTTCTTTTGCTTCATTTAGTAAAGCTAAGCGCAAACTACAGAAAAACAAACAAAAATCCGTAGGTTCACCGCATGAGCTCAAACACACACCAGATTATAATACAGACTGAGTAATTCTTCCCTGAAATGCTTGCCGGGTAACAGGCTTTGCACATGTGGAAGATATGCTCAGATTTGAACCATCCCTAATCTGAAAACTCGAATCCAGAAATGAAAACCTGAAAATTTCTGAGCACCAAACATGATGCTCCAAAAACTTTCAGATTTCAGAATATTTCGAATTTTCAGATTAGGAATATCCAAATTTTATGAAACTCTCCCTCAAAACTTCTGGTTATGGTCATTTTATATGTCATTCACTCCAAGCCATGGACTTTGACTTGGTGGTGGGGGTCTAATCTGTGCATTATTACCAAATAAGAAAAAGACTGAGAGGTTGGCTCAGCAGCATACTAGGCCAAGCTGTAACCTGCAAGGCCAGCATCCCATGTGGGTGCCAGTTCACGTCCCAGCTGCCCCACTTCAATCCAAATCCCTGCTAATGTGCCTGGCAAAGCAGCAAAGACGGCCCAAGTGCTTAGTCTGTGCCACCCACATGGGAGACAGGGCAACATTTCCGGTCCCCAGCTTCAGTGTGGCCCAGGCCTGGCTGCTGTGGCTATCTGGGCAGTGAATCAGCAGAAGGAAGATTTGTCTCTGTCTCTCTCTGCAATTTTGCCTTTCACATAAACAAATACATCTTTAAATGGAAAAATAATGGGACTGAGTTTTGTTCTATCTTCCATAGCTCATTTACCTAACAATATGAAATTAAATAGAGCTTTTCCAAACTGGCGTATTTGCGTACTCCTCTCTGCTTTTCAATGACAGCAGGCACATTTATTTCAGTTTTAGTTCCCAAGGGTTGCTACAGGATAGTTAATGAAACTACATTTAAGAGTCATACCATGCCTCTATTAAACATATTGGGCTAATCAAGTTTGTCCACCTAGTTAAAAGTTCCCTTTCTTCTTAGGAAAGATATGAGAAATTCAGCCTGCCCTTTTTAGGTTTCATTTCAAAGTTGAAATTATGGAACTTGAGGAGGCATTTCTGAATATGAACTTTGATTCTTTATATTCAACCCTTAGGAAATACTGCTAGCAATCACAGAACTACAAAATATAAAAGATCATGAATTTTTCAAATATCCAAGGTACTGTTAGTACAAAATCAATACTATGCTATTTTAGTCCTACTTTAAAATTCATAAAATTAAAGTTACTAAAACATGGACAGGATAGAGGAAGGGACTTAACTGCACTTACCAAATTATGATATCCTCATAGTTGAAGCCCAGTTTCTCTTCACTGTGGCCAATATCACAGAGCAGCTGTCAGAGAAACAAAACAAGGATGAGCTGCATATGCCCAGAAACTCAGACACATTTTCAGGCTGGAAAAATTGTTTTCATCTTTCCTTCAATCAGCAGCTATAACACACCAACCAAAGTTTTCTGCTCAGTTGTGTACGCTGGAAGGCAACAGTGAAGGCTCAAATCCTGGGGTCCTGGCCCTATAAGTGGCAGACCCAGAGTGAGGTCCAGGATCCCAGCTGGGGTTCGCCCTTTGCCTTCGCCATGTGCAGTCATGTGAGCCAGCAGATGGCAGACCGCTCTGTCTTCCTTCCTCATTCAAAAATGAACACAAAAATTACAATGAAATACTACAAACAAATGACAGGCAAAAAAAAGGTTAATACAGGCACAGACCATTAATTTCAAGCATCTGAAAGAAACATTGTTTAAAGCTTATACAACAAAATTGTAACATTAAAACAAGTTAAACAAAAGGAAAGCAGAATCTTTAATAATTTCCTCTACAGTTTTCTGTAATTCGTTTATGAACATGCATTATATATTCCAGATGCATGCACAGACAGTACATGGTACTGACAAATAGTATTCTATGAATATATTATTTATAACAGAAATCATGTCAATTGATAAGTAATCATTCCAACACTAGGAGGTAATATTTGAAAAACACAAAGGGATCAGTGTGGTGGCACAGCACATTAAACCTCTACCAACAACACCAGCACCATCTCAAAGACAGTTTAAATTCCGGCAGCACTTTTTTCAATTCAGCTCCCTGCTAATGTCCGTGGGAAGGTAGTAAAATATAGCTCAAATGCTCAGGCCCCTACCACTGACACCCATCTGGGAGACTGGGACGGACTCCCTGGGTCCAGTCTAGCCCAGCCATGGCTGTTGTGGTCATTTGGAGAGTGACTGGGAAAGCAGCAGGGGATGGTCCAACCCCTCGGGACCCTGCATTCACGTGGAGACCCATTAGACGCTCCTGGTTCCTAGCTTTAGACTGGCTCAGCTCCAGCCACTGTGGCCATTTGGGAAGTGAACCAGTGGGTGAGATATTTCTCTTTGTATCTCTCCTCTCTATAAGTCTGTTTTTCCAGTAAAAATAAAATGAATATTAAATCAAAAAATAAACCCTAACTGTAGCTACTCCTTTCTAAGAAAGTTGTAAAAATGATGTCCTTTGGTCAAATGAAAAGGGTTAATCTGAGAAAGAAGTCAAAGAAAAACAACTGAGAAATGGGGGTGAATGTAACTAACACACTGTCAACTGCTCTGCTGGCTGGCCTGACTAGAATCCAACATTCAGTGCTCCTAATTATGTAAGGAAATAATTTCATTTTGTTTTAATTCAGGTGAACTACATTTGCTGAATCTAAAAATTTGCTGAATTTGTCATTTGGAAACCAAGTAAAATATTGACTATTATCAGATGTCCACAACTATTTTATGAGTCTACTATAGCAAATTTAATTTCTCTAAAAGCAAAACAAAGACTACTGTATAAATCTTATTTTTAAAATGGTGTAAAGGTTTGATAATACATTATTGGCTTATTTTGCTATGGAAGATTCCTGTACATTAGTGTTGTGACACAGCCAGCATGTATCCCACCTGAACCCCAGCTGTTCCACTTCCCATCCAGCTACCAGTTACTACGTCCAGGAAAGCAGCGGCAGATGGTCCAAGCGCTTGTGCTGCGACCACCCATGTGGAGAACCAGATGGAATTTCCAGTTCCTGACTCCCACCTGGCCCTTTACAAACGAATGCTTATGGGGAGTGAATCAGTAGTTCAGTGCTCAGTGTCTCTTTTCTCTGTAATTATACCTTTCAAATAAAAAACACATAAATCTTAGAAAACAAAAAAAATCTAATTTTCATCATCAGTACAATATGTTGTTTGTTATAAATTATACAATTTTCTTAAATATGAAAATATTAATCACTTAAATTTTCTGTATTAATTTTTTTAGCCATACTATTATAGTCTCACAAAGTTTAAATAGGGTCCAGTACGGTAGCCTAGTGGCTAAAGTGCTTGCTTTGCATGTGTTGGGATCCCATGTGGGCGCCCGTTCTAATCCTGGCTGCTCTTGTGGCCTGGGAAAGCAGTCAAGGACAGCCCAAGGTCTTGGGTCCCTGCATCCGCATGGAAGACCTGGAAGAGACTCCAGGCTCCTGGCTTCAGTTAGGCTCAGCTCCAACTGTTGTGGCTGCTTAGTGAGTGAACCAGCAGAGAGAAGATCTTTCTCTCTGTATATACTTCGTATCTCATTTTCTCTGTACATCTGCCTTTCCAATAAAAATGAATATTTTAAAAAAATAGAACTGTAGATCATCTTTAGGTAACAAAAATTTTTTTCTAAGAGGTTTATAAAAATCAACTTTTAAAAAACATAAAAATCAGTTTAAAATGGGCAGTAGTAGCTATGATCCCCATCTTACTCACACTGCTCTGAAGGCTAATTCATTCTAAATAAGCAAAAATCACCCCTACTGGAATCCCATGGCGTAGTATTTGAGAGAGCAATTTAGGAGCACACACGTGTACACACAGCTATTTTAAAAAATCGAATCACATTGTTGGGGCTACCGTTACTGCTCAGCATGTTACTGCTCAGCGACCATATATATGGTCGCTGGTTAGAGTCCTGCCTGCTCCAGTTCCGTGCAGGTCCCTGCTGGCGGACCAGGTAAACTGGTGGAAGTATCCCCAGTGTTTGGGCACCCACACCCAGATGGGAGGCCAGGAAGAAGCTAGGGCTCCTGGCTCGAGCCTGGCCCAGCTCTGGCCACTCGGGCCACCTGGGCAGTGAACAAGGAGATAGGAGAGTCCTGTTTTCAAACAAGTATATATTAAAAAGAAAAAAGTACACTGTACAAACGTGTGGAAAAGGAAATGACTCCCATATACTGGGACATGGAGCGAAGCAAGCTGCCAGCCATACATACATACAGCATAGATACACACACACACTGACACACAATGGTAACGAGAACTACATTAAAGACTTCATTTTAGTTTGCACATTTAATTGTTGCAACCCAATGAAACACATGAACACACATTTATAATTACACCAGAAAAGAAGCAACTTTTAAAGATTACCTCAAGAGTAATGGCAGAATGGGGAGGCGGGCAGACAAGATACACGAGACAGCACTTTGACCTTATACCATATGATCTTCTATACCACTTAAACTTGCTGTATTAATTTTTTTAATAGAATAAAATATTCCTTCAGGTTTTAATATAAACATGTAAGTTTAAAGAAGGAAAGGAGAATTTAAGAATGTTACATAGGCTTAAAATTTTTCATGATTAAAAAGGTATTTAGATTATAAGCATGTTGTCAGTTTTAAAATTAGACTACTGAGATTACATTCATCAGCAGTCTCATGATACACATGACTACCTAGTGAAATGATGTCAGAAGCCAAGCACGGGTGCATGACACGCGTATGCCTGAAGGATCACACCGCGAATCCCCGGCTCACACCCTGCAAGAGGTTGAATTTTCACCCCACACAGCATTTTGGCATCATTCATCTACAAAGGTAACTTAATGCTAACAGATAGTTTAACTCTTTATAACAAAACTAATGCTGGAAACTAGTTTCATATTCTAAATGAAGAACCCGCCCAATCTAATTAAACAACTATTATGTGTCAGACTTTGGGTAGAAATTGATATCAAAGTTGAAAAATAAATAGTGCCATTTGTGGAAAACGTGCAGTGGTATCTAAAAGAGGGCTTTTCCATCACCCCAATAACCAGCTAAAACAGATGTTATCAAGGCCAAAGCTGATGAACTTCGTTCATGGGTCAGAGCCTTACACTCCAACTCTGGGCTCTGCTCCCTAACTGGAGACAATGGCTAATAACAAATAAAAGGACTTCTACAGGATAGCATCAAGGCTAGAGGGCGACTGTGCTTTTAAAAAGGAATATTGTAAAACAAAGCAAAAACAAGCAAAAGTAAGCAGCACACTGCACGTTCTCAAGTGGTACAATGGAGGAAGGAAAGAGAAAGGCACAGCTCAGGGAAGGGAAGGATAAAAGGGACAGCAGGAAAGAGTGGACAGGAGGAGGAGGAGACGGAAGCAAACAGAGGCGAGGAATCAGAGCACAGAAGAGAGCAGAGCACAGATAAAGCAGCAGAGACCGTGGGCTAATGGCTGCGGAACAGCCGCCGCTCGGAACACCTACTCCTCTCCCCGCTGACGAGTCTGGGAGATGGCAGATAACAACCAAAATATTCTGGATCCCGACATCCACGCAAGAGACCCAGAGAGAGTTTGTTGCTCCTGACTTCAGCTGGCCCAGCCCCAGCTGTTGCAAGTACTTGGGGACTGAATTAGCAACTCTGCCACTTTAAAATAAATAATTTGTATCTCTAAAGATTTATTTTTATTGGAAAGTCAGATATACAGAGAGGAGTAGAGGCAGAGAGGAAGATCTTCTGCCCGTTGATTCACTCTACAAGTGGCTGCAATGGCCAGAGCTGTGCCAATCTGAAGCCAGGAGCTTCCTTCGGGTTTCCCACATGGGTAAATGGTCCCAAGGCTTTGGGTCATCCTCGACTGCCTTCCCAGGCCACAAGCAGGCAGCTGGATGGGAAGTGGGGCTGCCGGGATTAGAACCGGCACCCATATGGGATCCCGGGAAGTTCATGGCAAGGACTTTAGCCGCTAGGCCACACCGCCGGGCCTAAACATTGGGTCTTAAAGACATTATCTGACTACCAGTTAAACTATTTGCAGACATTCATTGCAATTATTAAAACACACAGGCATATTTTTGGAAAATTCATTTCTGGTGCCTATTCAAGATTGCTGAAAGTTATTTTTCAAATAATTCCATTCTAAGCTTTTTTTTCTTATTTCTTTTTTATTGGAAAGGCAGTTACAGAGGAGGAAGAAACAGACTGCTCTTCCATCTGCTGGTTTACTCTCCAAATAGTTACAATGGCCGCAGCGCAGCCAACTGGAAGCCAGGAACTTCCCCCGGGATATCTCACAGCAGTGCACAGGCCCAAGGACTCGGGGCATCCTCTACTGCTCTCCCAAGTCATAAGCAGGGAGCTGGATGGGAAGCGGAACAGCTGGGATATAAACCAGCACCCTTATGGGACGCCGGCATCACAGGCAGAGGACTGGTCTGCCATAAAAGCCCCAATCTGAACACTCGCATAAGTAACACTGGAATACTCCCAAGCTTCAACTAAAGAAACACACACACACCCTCTAACACTGAATAGAGCAAGCAAACAAACTATATTTCTGGCACAATACTATGCTGAAATAATTTTACTACATAGTGACTGTCTACTCAACTCTTTCTAGTTCTAGAAGATAAAATCAAATCCAAGCCACATTCATTTACTTACCAAAGAATTAAACGGAAGGATTAAAACAGTGCTGTTCAAGCTTGAATTACACTTAAATTTACCTCAGAATCATTACTAAGCTGAATTCTGATTCAACATGAGACCTAAAACACTGCATTTTCAAATAAGCTCCAAGGTGACCCAACAGTGCTGCACTAAAACATACAATTATTTCCAAATTTACATTCAGGATGCTAACAAGAAACAGGGGAGACCTCCATCCCAGGGTTGGGCACTTGGCCTGAATCCTCTGCAATTTCTACTGGGGCATAGCCCTGGAGGCAGCGCTGATGGCTTACACGGCTGGGCCCTCTTACTACAGAACTGGGGACTGATGGCCCAGCACCTGAACTGTCAAAACAACCCACCCAGCCAATGTGGGCACTTGGAGAATACAGCATTGAAAGGAACAGAGATCACTCTTTCTCCACCTTTCCAATAAGAATGACTCAAAAATTATCCCACACAATCTATTTTGTTTTGGCTTTAGGGTATCACTTAAAATACCTCCCACGCCATCAATGTTTTAATATTCACAAGCTATATCAACTGAAAAAAAATTAGCCTTCTGGGGCCCAGTGCGGTAGCCTCATGGCTAAAGTCCTCACCTTGGGATACCATATGGGTATCAGCTTGGGCGCCAGATGCTCAACTTCCCTTTTAGCTCCCTGTTTGTGTCCTGGGAAAGCAGTGGCAGATAGCCCAAAGCCTTGGGACCCTGCACCTCGGTGAGAGAGCAAGCTGTTGGTTCCTGGCTTCCGATGGGTTCAACTCCAGCTGTTGCAGCGATGTGGGGAGTGAACCAGTGGATGAAAGATCCTCCTCTCTGTCTCTCCTTCTCTCTGTAAATCTGACTTTCCAATAAAAATAAATAAGTCTCTTTAAAAAAAAATCTTGTAGAGAGATTCCCTCAGTTTTTAGTCCCACTTTCAGTTTCTTTGGATCAGTCACATCATGTGATTTCATGGGCCAGATGTTCCCCTCCCCGACCTGGAATTATTTACACACACACACACACACACACGGATATGTTACTGTTTCTCTAAGTTGGCTATCCGGCATTACAGGACTTAAAAACATACCAATTCACATAGAATACTAAGAATTTCTAGCTATTACTACACATATTTGCCTCTCCCCCAGTTTTTCTTGGGCGCTAATCTAGTTCTTGATTATATAATGGGAATACTGAAGCAAGAAATGTGAAAAGAATAAATTCCCTGAGAATTGTCATTGCATTTATATAATCCAACACACATAGGTACTTAGGTACAAATTGTGACTTCTACATTAACAAGTAAAATGCGCGGAAGGCGCGGGTGGAGGGAACACAGCATCATGGTTAAGAACCTCTCAGTGGGGCCTGGCGGCCTGGCCTAGTGGCTAAAGTCCTCACCTTGAAAGCCCCGGGATCCCATATGGGCGCCGGTTCTAATCCCAGCAGCTCCACTTCCCATCCAGCTCCCTGCTTGTGGCCTGGGAAAGCAGTCGAGGACGGCCCAATGCATTGGGACCCTGCACCCACGTGGGAGACCCGGAAGAGGTTCCTGGTTCCTGGCTTTGGATCGGCGCGCATCAGCCCATTGCGGCTCACTTGGGGAGTGAATCATCGGACGGAAGATCTTCCTCTCTGTCTCTCCTCCTCTCTGTATATCTGACTTTGTAATAAAAATAAATCTTAAAAAAAAAAAGAAAAGAACCTCTCAGTGATTTTCTTTCTTTTCAGTACCCATCAAATTTTCCGCATCTATATAGTATTTCCATTATTCATATGCTTCTTAGCAGTAAATCTAGGAGATACAGAGAAAAGCACCACTACCAATGAGTGAAAAAATATGAATTCCTTCTTAGTGACAATCAAGAAACATCTATTAAATATGGTAAAGAACAAAAAATAATTGCAGGAAACATCCATGAAGACTGTTACTCACCTTAGTAAAGTTATTTAGATGACCTAGCTTTCTCATATTTGAAACTCCTTGTAATTTGGACACATTTTGGAGAATCTCTCTTAAGTTATCAGAAGGATCTAAAAGGGAAAAACAAGAGAATTTAACCTAATTTTTAAGAGTATTTTCCAAATCAAACACACAAAATACACAAACACAACTTCACGATGCTGGCTTTTGGTTTGAAGTCGTAACTTTTAGTGCACCCACTCCTTGCACCTGAACTGACTCCAGAGTCCTTGGCTAAGGCGGAGCTGGGGGAGGCAAGCATAAGACACCCATGTCCCACATTACAGTGCTGGGGTTCACAGCCAAGCTGCCCTCCCGCCGGCAGCTCCCCACTTGTGTGGACCCTGTGAGGCGGCAGAAGGTTCCAGGGACTGCACTCCTGCCACCCACAAGGCAGGCCTGGACGAGTCCCCACTCTAGGTCGCGGTCATGTGGGAACTTGAATAGCAGATCGACCTGCTCACTCTCTAGCTCTTGGCCTTTCCAATTAAATCACATTTTGGCCTGGCAGTTGGGATGCCTGTGTGCCTGTAGTTTCCAGGTTCAGCTACTGGCTCTGGCTCTCACCGCAGCTCCCTGTTGCCAGTGGAGACCTTGGCAGGCCACAACCACAGTGACTCAAGGAGCTGCGTTCCTGCTGCCCACATCAACGGCCTGGATTGAGTTCCCTTTTTATTTGGTAAATGATCCAGAAGATGGAAGACCAGTAGATAATCCACCTGCTCGCAAATAACAGAAGTTCATATGGATGACTGATCTAAACACCTTCACATCTCTACCAATACCTATGAAACAACTCTGTGTATCACCTGAAGTGAACAATATGACATGTGTAATGTTAAGTCCCAAAAAGACCTGGGAACAGAACAACTGCTTAAGATCAACCTGCTCAAAATCAAGGAGAATAATTTAAAATCACCCAGATATTTTTTAAAGACATATTACATAAAGAAGACAATCGAGATCTTGTCAGCTAGAAGGCAAACGAAAGAGTAAGCGGTAGCATCTTCAAAGCAGTCATGGAAAACACAGCTTAAAACACTGGAAACCACGCTTAGCTCACTTGCTTCAGAAAAACAGGCCCTGGCCAGATGTGCCCTTGCAGGCAGTAGTGTGCTGAGCCCTGCAACTGAACAGTGTCGACTTCCTTAAACTGCAACAAGCTATTCTTCTATTATATTCCCTGTATCCTATTTGCTTTAGAGAAAACAATAACACAACCTTAAAAAAGAAAACTCATCATGTTGCTGATATTTTTAAGAGCCATTAACGACTTCCTCAGGAATGTTGCCCTTAATCCAAACTCAAGGAGCTGCGCTGAGTCGGTGCTTTCCTCACCGAATGAGCCTTACACTGTGCTGGCTCCTTACACTTAGTTCCCATCTCACCACGAAGGATACTAGTTGGCCCAGCTGCTTCCAATCACTAAGATCATTCATCTGACTTTACAGCAAGTCTTATTAGATAATAAGCATTTTCAATGCAAATTGATTTCATTTCAACTTTCTTTAAGTGGCTTGGAACATGACTTTGTAACTGGTGAATGTATGGCGCTGTCACAGAGTGGGATTAAAACAGCCCGTCATGGAATGAGATCAGATTCCACACAAAACAGGATGGGGGCAGGTGCTGCTGCACAGTGGGTTAGGCCACTGCTTGGGAAGCCTGTGTCCCTGTCACTGAGTCCAGGCCTTCACTGTCAATCCAGCTTCTTGCTAATGTGCTGGAAAGCAGCAGACCACGGCCTAGTACTTGGCTTCCTGCCGCTCACCTGGAAGACCCACATGGAATGCTCGTCTCAGCCTCCACCTGGGCCGGCCTGGCTGTCGCAGGCAGTTGGGGAATCAAACAATGGAGGGAATATTTCTCTCTTGCTCATTTGCTGTCACTCTGCCTCTCAAACACACAGGCAAATACACTTTTTCTTTAAAGAACATACTTTAGGACCTAGAATAGTTTGTAAAGTCAAGGTAAAGAATCAAATACAGTGTGATATTTACTTAATAAAAATGTAGCATTTAACATTTTTTTTAGCATTTAACATTTTACATTGCTTAATCATTAGCATAATCAAGTACCAAACAAAAAGCTCTACTAAAGTGAAAATATGGCTATTATTATCTAAAGACATAGCAGACTAACAATTATGATTAATTTGAAGAGATATTTTCCTCACAAAGGCTTGCAGATTTTAAATTATTACTAATTTCTAAATACAAACTGACTATAGAGGTTTTAGAAAATCAGAATCCTGTTTTAAAATGTATCAGTTCATTTACTCAAGTATCACTGAAAGCCTATTGTCATCATTGAATGTTGCAGTTCCTTAGAATACAGCATTGATTAAGGCATTTCCCTCTCTAAAGTATCTCACATAGGAAGAAACATGAAGACGGTAAACCCATGCAACAAAATAACTTAAATTGACAGATACTGGCAACCAAAACTGAGTCCAACATTTACCTATCTTTGTCAACCCAAATGAAAATGCACCCCCTTGCTTCCCCATTTCACGCCTTACTTTTTCTTATAATACAGAGGACCCCAAATGTGCAAGGATTTCAAAATTTCTACATATTAGAGTTGCAGAAAAACAAAAAATATATATTCACAAATACTGTTACTGCCCAGATGAATTTAAAACAGAACTAGGACCATTTTAGACGCTGAAATGCTGTCTAACATTCATATGCTACAAGGCTGCTACAGGGAACTTTGAACTTGAAATCCCACAGTGAGAAATTCCTAGTTCCTTAGGTGCTGGACCAGGAAAGTCGGCAAACTTTCTGTAAAAGAACAGATAAAAATATGCCTAGGGCTTTGCAAGCCGTGAAGGTCTCTGTTATAACTACTCAACTCTGTTGTTATACAAGCAGGCAACTACTAAACACATTAATGAAATACTTAAATGTGGCTGTAAGTTTTAGTTTGGGCTACCAAAGTAAAGTGTCACAGACTGAGTGATTAACAAACAGCAAACACTTACGGCTCATGGTTCTTAAAACTACATGTCCAAAGTCAGGGGATGTGTTTGGGTTAGACTGTCAACTCCTTTTGGCATCCTCGGGGGTGAGGACACAGGGACAGGAAAGCTCCCTAAAACCCATTTGAAAGGGTACACCTTCCCATTCGTGGTGGGGAGAAGTCTTCACTCTCATGTCGCTATTATCTCCCAAAGTCCCTATCTCCTAACACCAATATATTGGGAGTCACAGTTCCAACAAATGTATTCTGTAATGACACACTCAGTCCATTGCACTATTGCAATGAAACAAGTCTTTGCTTGTTTGTCAATCCCCACACTAAGAAGTCAGAACTTAGAGTGGGGAGGAAGCCATGATCAATGAAGACTTTAGATGAGGGCAGGGGCTCGCTGAGTGAAGAAGGCTGCAAGCAGCTGGCTGTGGTGGCCAACAATAAAACAGAAAGCAAGCCCTGGCCCAGGACGAGAGCCTAGTGGCTAAATCCTCGCCTTGCAAGCTCCAGGATCCCACATGGACAATGGTTTGTATCCCAGCTGCTCCCCTTTGATCCCATCCAGCTCCCTGCTTGTGGCGGGAGAAAGCAGTTGAGGACAGCCAAGGCCTTGGGAGCCTGCCCCGGGTGGGAGACCCAGAGGAGACTCCAGGCTCCGGATCAGCCCAGTCCTGGCCATTGCGGCCATTGTGGAGTGAAGCAGCAGACAAAAGATCTTTGTCTCTCCTTCTCTCTGTACATCTGCCTTTCCAATAAAAACAAAAATAAATCTTACAAAAACAAAAGGAAGCACAATACAAAAGAATTACAGTAGCTCTTTTCCTCTTATTGTGCAGCTCATAAACCCTAATGCGTCCCTGTTGCCTTTCTAGGGGAGTAATGAAAAACAGTGAGCTCCAACCACCCAGCAGTTCGGTGTCTGGGATTCCAGAGCTGAGTACACCTGATACAACCATCTTTCGGGGACTCTGTCCTTCCGTTCAGAAGCTGCCTACTTTGTGTGACACTGCTCTTCATTGTTTTGTTTTAATGGATGGGGTTAACTTAAAAGATTTATTGATTTTAGTTGCAGAGTCAGATATATAGAGAGGAAGACACAGAGGAAGATCTTCCATCTGTTGATTCACTCCCCAAGCGGCCACAACGGCTGGAGCTGAGCCGATCCGAAGTCAGGTGCCAGGAGCCAGGAGCCAGGAGCCAGGAGCCAGGAGCCAGGAGCCTCTTCCGAAAGCTTTGGGCTGTCCTCAGCTGCTTTCCCAGGCCACAAACAAGGAGCTGGATGGGAAGCAGGGCCACTGGGAAACGAACCGGCACTAGTATGGGATCCTGGCACGTTCAAGGCAAGGACTTTAGCCACCAGGCTACCGCGCCAGGCCCTATTGGTGGTTTTTCAACAGAACAGTTAAAAAACATAATGTATTACTCTTACATACTAACTATTGTGATTAGGAAACTACTCTATGATTAAGAAAAACAAAACACAGATTTAGAAGAAAACCCAGAATGTCAAGAAATGGCCTTTTTTTTTTTTCATTATACTGTCTAACACTGCGGACTCCCAGGATCTGCACTATAAGGAAACTGGAGTTAGAAACGGAAGGCAGACACTGTGCTGTGAGCCTGGGAGTCTCAGCAGGTATCCTAACCACCACACAACAAGCCCAGCATTGTGACTACAAGCTGACATATACGTCTTCCCATCTGAGGAATCACAACAGCGCCCAGGATGTTTGGAATCAGGGAGCAATTCAGACTTGGGAGTTTTACATTAGCACTTCTCAATCTATACCAGCAACTCTAAATATATACTTATTCATTCTTTTTAGTAATATAACTTTACACAGAGAGGTACAGCAGGTTGCACTTCCACACATGATGGCCACATCCCTTTTCAGAGTACCAGGGATGCTTTCATGCGCCTGTTTCCGCCCAATCCAGCTTTCTCCTGCTGCACCTGTGAGGCAGCAGATGCTCAGTAGCTGCCCTACACAGACTCTCAGGATCCTGGCTTCAACCTGGACCAGCCCCAGGTGCTGGGGGCATTTGAGGAGCAAACCAAATGGATAAAACATCTCACTTTCTCTTCCTCTTTGTTAAACACACACACACAGTTACTTCAAAGAGTTCCTGGAAAATGGAGTCAAATCACTTTGATGCAAAAATATTTCTGAAACTTATGCAATTTTCTAAT
The DNA here is from genome assembly GCF_030435755.1 of Ochotona princeps. NCBI lineage: Eukaryota > Metazoa > Chordata > Mammalia > Lagomorpha > Ochotonidae > Ochotona > Ochotona princeps. Next base: position 20,111,180 of record NC_080854.1, on the reverse strand, counting down.
ACACATTTTTTATGCATTTTGTAAAGATACATTTGTAAACATGTGAAAATACTGAATTTTAAAATGGTTTCTATATATTGCTTTATAGCAATGCAATGAACTGTACCAGTAATTTCCTGACATTCTTCTTTCATTACTTTGAGTGTCATACAAACTATCTGTGTATACTCAGTTAAGCCCTATAATGTCCACTGCTTTCATTACTTTGAGTGTCATACAAACTATCTGTGTATACTCAGTTAAGCCCTATAATGCCCACTGCTTTCATTCCAAAGTAAGACAATACAAAAATAGGTGATAACTGGATATGAACACAAATTCTATTAAGGCTTTTAAGCTCTGTGAATTCAGGCAAAAATAACATAGTTCTCACATCTCTATCCAAGGGTCTATTACCTTCTCTACCACAAATTTGCAAGAATTATTCTTCCATGCTGAAAAATAAACATTTAGGCGACCAGTTTTTTCTTCGAGACAGTATTTTTAATACACATCACAGTCAAAGGCTTAATGGCACAACTAAATAGTTCAACAACGCAAAAAATAAAAAGGCCTTAGTTCAGCAAGAAAACAGGCTAGCACTACAGATAATTAAATGGAATGATGTTCAAATTCACTTATATAAATTCTAAAAGAGTGTTTAGGAATTGAGTGATGCTAACAATACCCAGAAAGGAGTTAGTGGCCTAGCACTGTGGTATAGTCGGTGAAGCCACTGCCAACAGTGCCAGCATCCCATATGGGCACTGGTTCAAGCCCTACCTGTTCCACTTCCAATCCAGTTCCCAGATAATGTGCCTGGAAAGCAGCAGAAGATGGGCAGGAGCTTGGTTCCCTGCATCCAAGTGGAAGACCCAGGTCTGGCCACTGCAATTACCTGAGAAGTAAACTAGTGGATGTAACATCTGTCTCCCCCTCTTTTTCTCTGTAAATTCTGTCTTACAAACAAACAAACAAACAAAAAAACCCACAGGGGCCAGCACTGTGGTACAGGTGGCCAAGCCTCTGCCTACAGCATGAGTCTCCCCTAGGGGTGATGGTCCTGTCCCACCTGCTCCCTGCTTATGTCCTCGGAAAACAGCAGAGTACGATGGCTCAAGCCCTTGAGCCCCTGAACTCACACAGGAGACACAGAACAGGCTTCAGTCTCCTGGCTTTGAACAGGCCTCGCCCCGGCCATTTGGGAAGCAAACTAGTGAATGGAAGATCTAGCTGTCTCTCCTCTCTAGGTAACTGCCTTTCAAGTAAAAAGTAAACAAATATTTTTTAAATACCATTAGTTATTTTTAAAAAGTCAAAAAAGAAACCCATAAATCTTAAAAGACAAAAAGGAAGGCATTCAACAAACACTTTCTAAGCATCAACCATCTATCTAGTGATGAACTAATTCAAGTAAATACTACTTCTTAAGCAAAGCAGCAATAAAACAGAAAAAAAGCAAAAGGAAATAACTGTAAGAGGAGTAGAGGGAGACACACGGTAACAACAGAACAGGCATCACGGACCTACGGAATTTTAGTTCCTCACATTATTGCTATTTTTCAATGCTCCACTAACAACAACAAAAAAAGTTTTATATATCTGTGAGTTCTGATTAAAATAATCTGCAAGACGCTTTGTTGAAGAGCTGGATTCAAAGAAAACCCTAAAGTAAACGTTTCTGCATCTCCACTCATCTTCTCCATACACAGCAACAGTTACTACGGTTAACAACTTGATACCAGCCTTGAAGACTCGAGGAAAAGAAAAGGCATTTGGGCAAAGCCTGAATCATTACTGATCTTTTAAATCCTTTTCCAACTTACGGGAAAATCTCTCCTCAAAAATCATCCTTGGCTGTTTTCTCTCCCTGATCTCCTGCCTTCAATGAGTCAACGAGTTACTTTGTCCTTTCAAATATTCCCAACACGTATTCCTTCTTTTTATTCCATCAACCTTCACCACATTTCAACTGCTCTTAAAGGATTCATTCCTTGGCCTAGAGTATCTCCCCTTCTTTCCTGTAATCCCTCTGAATTGCAAGATTAACCGTAAATCATAACTTGTCATCTTACTTGACTCCAAAAATGTGACTCATTAAAACAAGGTCCCCATGTGGTTCATTTGTACACTTAGGCAGAAAAAAAAACTTAGCCACCTGACCTAATTACTTATCCTTAAAAAAAGGTAAATTTGCAGGGGCAGTGCAGTGGCTTAACAGGCTAATCCTCGCACTGCGGCACCAACGGCCCCTATGCGTGCCAGTACACGTCCCAGCCGCTCCACTTCCTGCTCCAGCTCCCTGCTAGTGGCCTGGGAAAGCAGCGGAGGATGGCTCAAGTCCTTGAGTCACTGCACCCACAAGGGAGATGTGGAGGAGGTTCCCGAGCTCAGGTTCAGACCAGCCCAGCTCTGGCATGGACGCCATCTGGAGAGTGAACCAGCAGCTAGAAGAATTGCCTCTCCCTCCCTCTCGCTCTAACTCTGACTTTCCCAGTTAAACCAATAAATCTTAAACAAAACAAAACAAAAAAGGCAAGTCTACCTGCAAACCTGACCCTTGATTGGCATATGGGAACTTGACTCTTGGGAGAGTTCTATTCACATAAAAAATATACTTTATGTTGAATGCTTTCCTCCTTTCTGTGACCTGGGAATGCCGTTACCTGCCTGGTGGACGGCCTGCTTCAAAAATCCTCCCTGAAAACCACACGGCTGAACCTCCAAGCTCACTCCCTGGCAGGCAGCACTTCACATGCTTTCACAGTCCAATGCTTAAGGGAAGCAGCCATGTCCTGTGTTCTCCAATGAACAAAGACCCCAAAATTTTGCACTTGGTTTCCCCCAGATTTTGTTCGCCACGCATCTTTTCCTTATGCTGATTTTCCTTCATAGCCTTTTGCCATGAGTACTCACGGTGACGGGGGGATTATGATAACGTGTTCTTTGGGACCTCAAACACAATACTATGTTTCAGAAACTCTGCTTTGAAAATCCCACTTTTAGAGCTTAGAATCATTACATGAGGGGTTTGGTCTAACCTGACCCAGAGCCAGAAAGGAATCCATTACATGCTAAGTCAGGATCTTAGCAAAGATGGTATCCTAAGAAAAAAAGGTGAATTGGAACACTCACCCAACAGAGGCAGACCGACTCGGCCGTGGGTAAAGCTGGGGCTCGGAAATAAAAGCAGGGGGCTGTGGGACACATACGCTTTCATACGCTTCAAAAAAACACCAACATGAGAATTTAGTCTACACTTCTCCCAGGCAGTAAACAGAGACAAATTCAACCAGCAGCATCTCCCACCTCACCTCTCAGCAGCCTCCGTATCCACACACCCAACTAGGGAAGCACCAGTAGTTCAAGTAGCCTAGTAAACACAAGTAATCATCCAAAACCCACAAACTCAGGAGGAAACAGCAAAATGAGCCATGACAAACAAATTCTAAATATCTAAAAGGACCTTAAGCATCAGGACGATCCAATCATGAAAACAATGAAATAATTAGCAAACTTGTTGCATGAAAGGCAACACCATCCTGCTGAAGACCTCGAAAGCCAGAGTCGGCTTCAGCTACTTAGAGGCAGCACCAAAGCAGTCATACATACACAAACTTAACCACTGACCAATAAAATCTTGGTTACAAACCTAACAGGAAGTCAGAGTTGCAGGCCACAACTTAGAGGGAAGAGGACCAAAAACACAAGCATCAAGAGGACAATTTTTAAAAATTATTTTTCAAGATTCAATGAGGGGGCCAGCACTGTGGCTTAGTGTGTAAAGCCACCACCTGAGACATCACGTGCCCGTTGGAGCCCCAACCTCTCCATTTCCAATCTCTCATTAATAATGGCCTAGGACAAGCAGCAGCAGATGGCCCAACTGCTTGGGCCCCTGCTCTCAAACTGGGGACCCCAAAGAAGTCCCAGTCACTGCGGCTATTGGGGGGAAACCTGTGAGTGTTTCCCCACTGAGGTCATGGGGAGTGTGTGTGTGTGTGTGTGTGTGTGTGTGCGCTTTTCAAACAAATGAATCTTTTTTTTATTATTTAAACTTAGCAGTTTATACTATTTAAGCAAGATTTTACAAAACTTTGTCCATTTTAGGGTAATCAGTGTGTGTGTGTAAGACTCTGCTTTTCAAGCAAATAAAATAAATCTTAAAAAAAAAAAGATCCAGAAGAATTTCAAAAGCAATACTGTAGGGCTGGGCACAATGGATCAGTAGCTAAATCCTCCCCTTGGCATGTGCCAGGATCCCCTAACAGCACTTGTTTGTATCCCGACCACTCCACTTCCCTTCCAGCTCCCTGCTGTAGCCTGGGAAAGCAGTCAAGGACGGCCCAAAGCCTTGAGACCCTGCACCTGTGGGAGACCCACAGGAAGTTCCTGGCTCCTGACTTTGGACCAACTCAGCTCTGACTGTTGCGGCCACTTGGAGAGTGAAGCAGTAGATGGAGATCTTTTTCTCTGTCCCTCCTTCTCTTTGTAAATCTGCCTTTCCAATAAAAACAAACAAATCTTTAAAAAAAAAAAAGGAAAAAGAAAAAGAAATACTGTAGTTGAAACGATTCAGTAGGAGGGATAAAAACCTAGCCAAAGAAAGAATTAATGCGGTAAATGATGCATTTGAAGATTAAGTTATACAGAACTGGGCCCCTCAGGAAAAAAAGACAAAATACACCCAGGAATTTAAAAAGAAAGATAACAAGTGTCCACCACACATCTAATAAATTCCTCAAGGAGATAACAGAAAACGGGAGAGATGTAATATTCAAAAATATAAGAATGGAGGATTATTTTGGAATTATTCAAAGATGCCAAGTACTTAAAACCAGAATGTCCAAAAAATCCACATATTTTGCAAACTATTTAGACAAAACAGAAATTGTTAGTATAGACAGAAAACAGATTATCTATAAAGAAAAGCATTTTAGGGCCCGGCGGCGTGGCCTAGCAGCTAAAGTCCTCGCCTTGAAAGCCCCGGGATCCCATATGGGCGCCGGTTCTAATCCCGGCAGCTCCACTTCCCATCCAGCTCCCTTCTTGTGGCCTGGGAAGGCAGTTGAGGACGGCCCAAGGCTTTGGGACACTGTACCCGCGTGGGAGACCCGGAAGAGGTTCCTGGTCCCGGCATCGGATTGGTGCGCATCGGCCCGTTGCGGCTCACTTGGGGAGTGAATCATCGGACGGAAGATCTTCCTCTCTGTCTCTCCTCCTCTCTGTATATCTGGCTGTAATAAAATGAATAAATCTTTTAAAAAAAAAAAGCATTTTAATGGAGCTTTTTAGCCTCATATTAAAAAAAAACATTAATTTTATTCTGTTTCATGTAATCAGGAGAATGTGAACATTAACTATTAGTAGATGTAAAGAATTTGCTGTAGGGGCCAGCATCATAGCCTAATGGGTGCGTCAAGCTGCCTGCCTGCACACTGAGTTCCTGGCTTCCGACCACACCAGCTGTTGTGGCCATCTGAGGAGTAAATCAACGGATGGAAGATCAATGTAAACTCCGCCTTTCAAATAAAGAAACTCTTTTAAAAAAGTGGGGAGGGGGCAGAAGAGGAGGGGATGATTTACTGTTTGTTTAGTGTATGAATGGCCTGTGGTTGCATATTTAAACAATCCTTTTCCTTTCAAAATACATACGAATGATTTTGCAAATGGAAATAACATAACCTGGGACCTGCCTTCTACTTATCCCTAAAAACAGGAAAGGATCCACCCACGAAGTAAGACTGCCCATGTTTTTGTAAAGCTTGACGTACACTAAGGGATACGTGAGGGTTAACTATACTTTTTTTTCTAATTTGGTATATTTGAAAATCTTCATCTCAAGTGTCGATAAGCGAGGAGCACCAATAGTCCTTACACACTGGTACCATGAGAATAAAGACACACAGACAGGCAGACACTCTCTGGCTATGCTAACTCCATGCTTACATACCCAGTGATGGAACACAGAGAAACTTACACAGAAATGCCAGGATTTGTTTCCAAGAGTGTGCGTAAAACCAGTGTTTACAATGGCAAGAAACCACAAAAAATCAAAATGTCTATGATCAAAAGAAAGATGAGTAACTACCATTCATATATTCACACTTCCCTGAATGCTCACCCAAGCATTTCCCCAACATTACACGGGGGTATTTGAACAAATTCTCGTTTACCATTTACATTAATCTTAAGAAACACATCTTTTTAGCCCTTCCCATAAATAAAACTTGGACTCAGAAAGTTGAACAGCATGTCGAATATTTGCTTTCAAAATAAGGAATAAGAATTTGAAACCAGATATGACTATATAGGAACAAAGCTGTAAAATGATAATTTCTAAAGCAAAATAGGATTTTGCTTAAAAAACAAAATTGACTTAAGAAAAAGAACATATTGTCTCAGTATATGAAAGTAAACTAAAGCTAAACCAGACCTGTACAAATAAAAGGGGTAAGGTCTGAAAAACTAAGATTTTTTTTTTCATAATTTGCAGTTCTTATTTGTGTATGCCAGGCACAACAGAGTCAGCTGGAAGAAAACGACTAGCTTATCTCAAGTGGTCCTCTGAATGCCATCAAAATGCCACACCTGGGGCTCGGCAGCGTGGCCTGGTGGCTAAGGTCCTCGCCTTGATCCCATATGGCCACTTCCTCTCTATCTCTCCTCCTCTCAGTATATCTGACTTTGTAATAAAAATAAAAAAATAAATCTTAAAAAAAAATTTTTTAAAAAATGCCACACCTGATCTAACTTTTTTTTTTTTAGATTTATTTATTTGTATTGGAAAAGCAGATAGATATATATATAGAGAAAGACAAATATTCTGTCCCCTGGTTCAATCCCAAATCCCCAATTAGCCCCAATGGCCAGAGCTGAGCTCATCTTAAGCCTGGAGCCAGGAGCTTCTTCTTGGTCTCCCACACGGGTGCAGGGTTCCAAGCTTTGGGTCGTCCTTGACAGCTTTCCCAGGCCACAAGCAGAGAGCTGGATGTGAAATGGAACAGTTGGGACCGGCGCCCATATGGGATCCCAGCAGTTTCAAGGTGAGGACTTTAGCCACTAGGCTACTGTGCAGGTCTCAGCTGGTCTAACTCTGACAGATCTCTTCTGTAGGACACCTTCTCATACTGAGTGCTCTGGAAAGTTGCTGCTAACTCTGGCTCAGCCTGAGCAGTCAGACTCCAAACCATCGACCATCCACCACACTGCTGTACAACCAACCCATAACGCCATTTTCTGGTGCAAGCCTTAATATCACAGAGGTTGGGCCAAGGGATAAATGTTAAGTACCAGCATCAGTTAAGAAACACATCCATGCTACTTCCAGGCATTAAATTTACACACAAGCAACAGTATTCAACTGGTTAGATTAAACCCCAGCATTTGCATCCAACAAATATTTCTTTTTAAAGTCAAATCATCAGTCAAATTTTTCCTAAACTTTTTCGAATTTACGTCAGGCTCTTTTATGGCCCCTGATGAGGGGATGCCCCCCACCAGTAACACTTTCTCTGAGAAATACTAACAGTAAAAAAGAACTAGTTAAATCTTCTTTATTTATTGGTTAAAAGTGCAAAACATCCCTTAATCAAGAAACCAACACACAGACATATTCAATAATACTTCCTGTAATTTACACACCATATAGTAAGTACTTGTTAGTTTTGGCAAACAAGCTGAAACTCCAGCATAAGATTCTGCCGCACCAGCAACCAAGTGTTTGCCATTGGTGATTTTTTTTATTTTACTTTCCCAAATTTGTAATTGTACTTATGTCATAATCTCTTTTAAAAAACTTAATCATGACATTGCTTGGCACATAAAATTAAGCAATACTTATCAAATGAGTAAACGGTCATCCACAGAAAACTAAGTAAAGAATAACTTTTGCAGTCACAATAACTGGGCTGAACATCAAAATGCTGAAGGAGAACAGACTACAGAGATCACATTCATTTTTAAAATGGAGAACACAAAAAGTACATAAAGAAAAGATGAGAAATGAAAGAATTTCCCCAAAATTTGCATATAAGCCATTCATTGTGTTTAAGTTTCAAGAAAGAAAAGTCAATTCTAAAACACTCAAAGCTCACGTATCTTGGTGTTAGATAGGAAGAAAAGCAGTGATATAAAGGGAAAGAGTAACATGAGAAAATGGTAAAATTTTGTCAAGATTTTCACTTAGATTTTCTCTATTGTCTACACCTACAATGCCATTAGGCATTTAATTAGCAAAATGTTACACTTTCAAGGATTACTAAAGGTCTACTCTACTGTAATAATGGGGGGGACAGTGGGAGAAGAAGCTGGGGAAATTGGGACAAAGGGGGATATTCCTATACCTACAAAAGTATATCATGGAAAAAAATAAATTTAGAAAAAATAATTTTTACTCAGAATAAAGAATTTAGAAAGCATTACAAATCAATGTAACAATAACTTGACCCATTCTTACATCTATTTATTCATGCTCCAAGGATAGATAACATCTAAATGGAAACATCCGAGCATCTGGAGCAGAAACTAAGACCGCACATGGGGGAATGCAGCTTAACCACTGCCTGAGAGCTACTGCTTCCAGTCCCAGCTGCTCCACTTCCAATCCAGCTCCCTATTCATCGTTCTCTCTCCCTTTCTTTCCCTTTCAAATGAGTAAAATAATACTTAAAATTTGTTTTATTTACTTAGAAGTGTAAGAGAGGCAAAAGACAGAGACAGACACTTTCCACTGGCTGATTCACTCCCCAAATGGCCACAGTGGCCAGAGCTGGGCCAGCAGGAAGCCAGGAGTTTCTGCCGGGTCTCCCATGTGGGTGCAAGGGCCCACGCACTTGGGCCATCCTCTTCTGCTTTCCCAGGTGCACCACGAGAGAACTAGATCAGAAGTGCAACAGGCAGGATTCAGTGCCCATATGGGATGCCAGTGTAAGTATTTCAGAGATAAAATCATTACTCTCTGGCTACAAACTTGACATGTAGAATAAGGACAAGCAAAGAGGTTAGGACGTCTCCTGAGTATCCTATTTGGCCCAATTAAAGTAGTATTCTGAACCCAGGAGGGAAATAAAAGCTTCTTAGATTAATTTAGTAAGTTCAAAGTAATAACTCTGATGTACCTGAGCTCTACGGTGAAGATGCTGAATAAGAATTGAAAATTTGAAAACTTAATTAACATACAATTTTAACTCATTTTTACAATCAACAAATATTTATCTAGCACATACAATCTATTGGGGGTCCGAGGCACCAAGAATGGTATGGTGAACACAAACACTTGTCTTCACAACACTTAACATTGTAGTATATGTACTGCCGAAGCGAGCACGACACTTCACATTCTAAGGAGTCAATAAGCACACACTATTACTTTGGTAGTGACAAGCACTGGGAAAAAAAAAAGCCAATTCAGAAGAATGGGAAATGAGGGAGATTACAGTGAGGAGGATGGCCGGAGATGGCCTCACTGATGGAGGTGTTTGGACAGAGTTAAATAAAGTCAGGGATTCAGTCATACAAATATTACAGGGAGAATAATCCAGACAGAATACAGTAGGCTACAAAATCCCTGCACATAATGCAGGATTAAAAATGACCAACAAGAAGTCATTTCACCAAATATGGTGAGTAAGGAAATGAAAATTATCATGGAGACAGCCAGGGACTAAATTATACTTGCAACCATAGCACACAGGAGTAGTCTGCTGAAAGCAACGTTTTTTTTTTTTTAAAAGACTGATTGATTGATTGATTATTGCAAAGTCAGATATACAGAGAGGAGGAGAGACAGAGAGGAAGATCTTTCGTCGGATGATTCACTCCCCAAGTGACCGCAACAGCCAGTGCTGTGCCAATCCAAAGCCAGGAACCAGGAATTTCTTCCAGGTCTCCCACACAGGAGTAGGGTCCCAAGGCTTTGGGCCGTCCTCGACTGCTTTCCCAGGCCACAAGCAGGGAGCTGGATGGGAAGCGGAGCAGCCGGGATTAAACCGGCACCCATATGGGATCCCGGAACGTGCAAGGCAAGGACTTAAGCCACTAGGCCACTGCACCGGGCCCAAAAGCAACATTCTGTCATGCATACAGAACATTTAGCATTGATAGAGTGCCAAGAATAAAGCAGGTGCTCATGTATTCTTTCTAGTGAATCCCTGATTTTTAAAAAAAAAAAAAAATTTCTGAGTATATGTTTTTGAAAGACAGATGGGTAGAATTTACACCTATTGTTTTATTCCCCAAGAGTCCACCCAAATCCAATCAGGATTTGGGTAAAGCCCAAGCCAGCAGCCAGAACTCAATTCAGTTCCATCACATGGGTGGCAAAGACCAAAGTACCTGAGCCATCACCCAGTACTTTCCAGATGTGCATTAGCAGGAAGCAGAAATCAGAAGTGATGTTTGGAACAGGGAGGCCAGTTATCTCATGTGGCATCTTAACAGCTGTGCCAAATATTCAACCTACAAGTCTCCAAATCTGACGCCAACGTATAGGTAATTATTTCTCAAACTCCAATTCTAAACACAAGCCAAACAGTTCTTTTTGTATTTTATGCAATACTAACAGAAGTCCAGTTACATTTCCATTCCACAATACAAAAAAAAAAAAAAAAGGACTGTGAAATTTGGGACTAATCACTGCAATGTAGAGGCTGGCACACAGTTCCCTAGTCACTGGGTCTGCTTGTTCCCAGAGGGCTGGGCTGTCAAGGGGCAGCTCTGCTTGGTTATTCCGCAAGGACTAGCTCAGTGCGTAGCTTCCTGTCCTCAACACACAACACTTGGACTTAGGCATTTGGAGAATGAAGCAGCAGGTGGAAGGTATGTTTCTCCATCTCTCTTTTTGAATAAGATGAAAATAAATTTACTTTTTAAAAAATACTTGTAATCGGGTCCGGCGGTGTGGCCTAGCGGCTAAGGTCCTCGCCTTGAGAGCCCCGGGATCCCATATGGACGCCGGTTCTAATCCCGGCAGCTCCACTTCCCATCCAGCTCCCTGCTTGTGGCCTGGGAAAGCAGTCGAGGACGGCCCAAGGCTTTGGGACACTGCACCCACGTGGGGAGACCCGGAAGAGGTTCCTGGTCCCGGCATCGGATTGCGCGTACCAGCCTGTTGCGGCTCACTTGGGGAGTGAAACATCGGATGGAGGATCTTCCTCTCTGTCTCTCCTCCTCTCTGTATATCCGGCTTTCCAATAATAATAAAATCTTTAAAAAAAAAAAATACTTGCAATCTAAAGTGACAGCTGAAAGAAATGAAATATGTAAGAATTAAAACAGGACCAGTGTGTTGGCTCAATTGGCTGATCTTCCACCTCCAAGTATCAGCATCCAATATAAGAACAGGTTCATATCCTAACAGCTTCACTTCCCTTCAAGCTCCCTGCTTATGGCCTGGGAAAGCAGTAGAGGATGGTCCCAAAGTCATGGGACCCTGCACCCTTGTGGGAGACCCGGAAGAAGCTCTTGGCTGCTGGCTTTGGATCAGCTCAGCTCTAGCCACTGCAACTATTCAGGGAGTGAAGCAGTGGATGAAAGATCTTTGTCTCTTCTCTCTGTAAATCTGCCTTTCCAATAAAAACAGATAAACCTTTAAAAAATTTTTAAGAAAACAGCACATGTTCCTCAGGGTCATAAAACATTGTCTTCCCTTACTCCAAGAAAAAACTCAATACTCATAATGCAGATGCTAGTCAAACAGAAAAAAATTAAAATTATACTGGAAAAGCAATACAAATTAGCCCAAGTACTAGGGCCCCTGCTCTAAGCAGGAGACCTGGATGGAGTTCCAGGTTCCTGGACTCAACCTGGAGCAGCCATGGCTATTTAAGGAGTGACCAGCAGTGACCTACCTCTTAAGTAATCAATCTTCAGCAAGCCTGGCATTGTGGTGCAGCAAATAAGGCCATTGTCTTCAATGCCAGCATCCCATATGAGCACCAGTTCGAGGCCTGGCTACTCCACTTTAGACCCAGCTCCCTGCTGTGCACCTGGGAAAGCAGAAGAAAACTATCCCAGTGCTTCGACCCCCGCACCCACATGAGAGTCAGAAGACACAGCTGGCTCCGGGATCTGGTCCTTCCCAGCCATTTGGGTAGTGAACCAGATGACAGATGATCTTCCTTTCCAACACCCACAACTTGCCTTCAAAGAAATAAATCTTAAAAAAAGTTAAACTTTTCTAAAAAGGAAATAATAACAGTCCTAAAAATAAATTTACCAAAAAGTTTAAAATGTACATTTTAGGGGGCCAGCACTGTGGCACAGTGGGTAAAGCTGCTGCCCGAGCCTGCAACTCTAGTGGGCACGAGCTTGTGAATTCTGACTGCTCGCTTCCAATCCAGCTCCTTGACAATAGTAAGGGACAAGCAGAAGATGGCCCAAACGTTTGGGTCCCTTGTATACCCACATGAGAGCCTGAGAAGCAGCTCCAGGCTGTCCCCTCGCCTGGCCCCTCGCCTGGCCCAGGCCTGAACACTGCAGGCACCTGGGGAATAAACTAGCGGACTAAAGCTCTGTCACTCCCTTTCTCTTTGCAACCTTCAATTAAACAATTTTTTTTCCATTTATATTTCTGATCTCAGTTAATAACTTCCTTACTGAGAGTTCTGAATCAATACTCTAACACAGAACACTCATTTAGTCACAGTATCATTTATCTTCTGTGTTCAACACTGTTTTGGCAAGATTATAGAAAGTGCACAGAAACAGCAGCATTTCAGAACTATCCACGCCACTTGGACAGACCCCTCGGAATATGTACACACTGAGACTCTGGGTTATGTGAGGTGAAGGTTGCTCAGCCCTGGATACTGGCCTACATGGTTGGACCTAGCTATCCGCATGGGAGACTCCAATGAGGCTTCTGGCACCCAGCTTCAGCCTGGCCCAGCCCCAGTCGTTACAGCCACCTGGGAAGTGAACCAGCAGATGGAACAGATCTCTTTCCCTACCCCTGTAACTCTGCCTTTGAAATAAATAAATCTTTTAAAAAAAAAAGTTATGTAATGAAAACCAACTTCCATACTTCAAAATATTGAAAAAAATATTTTTTCCCCAGGTTTTATTGTCAAGAGAAAGTCTAACAGACCCTTCCCTCATGGGAGTTGGCCCAGGACCACTTCCACATGGGAGGGGACTACATGAGGAAAATGCCCGAAAATTTCTGAAGTATATTTCCTCCCTTTTAAGAACAAATAATTTGCAAATAATTTCTCTTTATAAAGGAAAACACCAAAGCAAAGTTGAAACATGGACACAAAACATTAACATCTTCCAAAAGAAAGGAGAAAAGTTTTGAACATTCTTCTTAAAACATAAGGTGATTTTACATTCAAGATATTCTAATTTAAAAGGTTGACTCATTCAATAGTCTCATTTAACTAAATGATATACAGAAACTAATGACATAAGAATCTTATATCGGGCTCGGCAGCGTGGTCTAGTGGCTAAGGTCCTCGCCTTGATCCCATATGGCCGCTGGTTCTAATCCCGGCAGCTCCACTTCCTCTCTATCTCTCCTCCTCTCAGTATATCTGACTTTGTAATAAAAATAAAATAAATCTTTAAAAAAAAATCTTATATCAAATTTGTCATTATTGTCATTAAAGTTATAATAATTTCATAAAAATAAGGCCCTAATTATATGGCCATAAGCCATACTAAATAAGCAAAATAGGAAGTTGCTATTGATGTTCAAGCATCCTATTATGATTGTATACTAAAATCACATGTGACAGATATAGTTACAGACTAAAATGCAAATAAACAGCTCCATAATATTTCACTTGCCACCAGCATTTCCTCCCTCCCTCCCCCACCACACAGCTCCCCGGTTGCAGCTCATCGGCCACAGCATGTACTTCCGGCCACTGGAGTCCCCTGAAACATTCCTCCCTTCATTATTTGCTTGTTTGTTTTCCTTGATAAGAGGCGGTGGTGATGATAACAGAGCAAATGTTAGAGAATACATCTCAGAATTGATGGAAAGATCAGGGCAATTAAAAGTTCCAGTGTGTGAGGAAGGACCAATATTTACAGAAATTACGAATACTTTCTTTGATTTACTTATTTTTGTATTTGAAAGTCAGAGTTACAGGGGGAAATGGAGAAGCAGAGACGAGGAAGATTCTTCAAATCCAGGTTCACTCCCCAAGATGGCCACAACAGCCTGGGCTGGGCCAGGCTGAAGGCAGGGGCTACAAGAGTTACTCAAGTCTCCCGTTTGGGTGCAACACCTTCTGCTGTTTTTCCCAGGCCATTAGCAGTGAGCTGGATTGGAAGTAGAGCAGCTGGGACTGAACCAGTGTCCATACAGGATGCTAATGTCACAGTCATGGGCTGTATCTGCCAGGCCACATGCCAGTCCCAACAATACTATTTAAAGATATGACTTACAGCACTGGCGTCCTGCGACAGCTGGTTAAGCCATTGCCCGAGATGCCAACATTCCTTGTGAGTACTCATTCAAGTCTCTACTGTTCTGCCTAATTCCAGCTCCCTAAGGCACCTGGGAAGCAGAGGAAGACGGCCCAAGTCCTTGGGCCCCTGCCACCCACTGAGGAGACTGGGATGGAGTTCTGGGCTCCTGCCTTCCAACTGCCCCCACTCCCTCCAGCCGGTGCAAGCATCTGAGGAGTGGTCAGTGGATGGAAGATCTCAGTCTCTCCCTTTCCTGTAACTGTGCCTTTCCAACAATGTAAAACTACTGTACAAAAATAAGTATGTGCACATATCTAAAATAGTTACACTTTATCCGGCAAGCAATTTTGTTTTTTAGTAACTACTCATAAACCAACAATCATCTGTTTATAATTTCTGTGTTTCTTCACTTTCTAGTCATTGTAAGAAACACATAGAGTTACAGTGGATACAGGGACAGGTTACTAACATCAATGCAAATTCCAATTCAGGTTTTGTTTTCCTGCTCTAATATAGCAATAATTTCCTCCCTTAAACACTATTTATCCTCTACCCAAGATACTAGAGGGTTGGCCTCTGATGTCTGGATTCATTACTGAAACATTCTATGTATTTTAGGTTCATCTTAATTTCAAATATCCTGCCCCACTGTTAGGCTATATGCTTAACTTTTGAGATTAACCTATGACCACTGTAGTATGGAAAATAACAAAGATATCACACATTCCACAAGGAGTCAGTCTCTATTTCCACACTACATACAGAAATAAATTTGATAAATTACCCTCTATTAACAATATTAATGAACTGCACAGTCACGTACTACAGAGCAATGGAAGAAAAAAATCATTTGTCCACGGGTTTGAAATGTCAGCATTTACAAATGTTTACAGTCACAAGGGCACAACCGTTTTTACATATTGTCTCAGTTCTCTCAATCCAATTCAGCACTGCCAAAGGTCAGAAGAACTCAAGATTGAAATATAATTGGTATTTACTAGTTAAGACATTTACAGAGGAAAAACTTCCTATCAGCTTTTTATAAACATCCTAACACTCTAACTTACCAGGAATAGTTTCAAAATTATGATTTTTAGGATTCTGGTCTGGAGTTCTCAAGCCATGAAAACGTTACCCTTTCGTGAAGGTCTTAGCAAGGGTCACCACTTCTATGAGTCTTCCAGTTCATGGCTTATCTATGAGGAGTGATTGGAACATGCCATCTTGGACCCGGCGCCATTTCCTGCTTGCTCCACAGACCCTGAAATTTGTGCCACTCCGCTTATCCACCAATAAGATGTAATCTGGCACCTCACCTGAGAATCCCACTCCCCAATCTCTCCAGCCCTAGCCCTAGTCTCCACCCACCTACCTGTGGCTCCGATAATCTCAGTCACCAGTCCCTGGGGCCAGCACAGAGCCCATAGCCCCTTCCTTCAGCTTCCCCCTCTCTTCCCGTCCCTTCTTACCTAGCTCTTCCCTGTTCTCCTCCATCTTATCCCTTCCCCTGCCTTGGCAGCCCCCATCCTGCCACCAGGGCAGACTTGTCCCTTCCAGTTTTCTCTCCCTCCACCCCTGATCCCATTCCTACCCTGCTGGAATAAAGGACCTACTAAGCACCTTGCTGCGTCTGGGATTTCGGTAAACATCGTGAATAGAGGACTTCGCTGCGGGAATTAGCTGCATGTAACAAAGGAAGAATTTTAGGAACTTTAAGTGCATTTAAAACCTAACATTAGCTATCACCTTTTTTTCTTCTAAATTCCTCCAGCTATTTTTATCATCTTCATAACAGTAGGTACTTCAAATCTTAATTGTCTTATACCAGGCACAAAAAGAAGTTATAAATTCTTTAAACTCTAGGTAATTAAGGGTTTTTGTTTGTTTGCTTACTTTTTAAAATTTATTTTTATTGGAAAGTCAGATTTGCAGAAAGGAGGAGATACAGATCTTCTATCCGCTGGTTCACTCCCCAATTGGCCACAACAGCTGGAGTCCAACTGACCCAACAGCCAGGAGCCAGGAGCCTCCTCTGGGTCTCCCATGTAGGTGCAGGGTCCCAAGGCTTTGGGCCATCCTCCACCGCTTTCCCAGGCCACAAGCAGGGAGCTGGATGGGAAGTGGAGCAGCCAGGAAAGGAACTAGGGCCAATATGGTATTCTGGGGATAACAAAGTATGGATTTAGACACTAGGTTATTGTGCTGGGCCCTGGGCAATTAAGGTTTTAAAAACTTTTATGGGGCAAGTGCCGCTCCTCACAGTGTGGCAGCTGTGGGGGGTGCCCCTGCCGGGTCGGATCCAATGCTGGGGGCTCACGCCAAAGACACTGCTGGAAGGCAGTGAACAAGTCCTCGGCCTCCCCCAGGACCCAAGAGAGCTCTTTCCTCAGGGTAAGTCTGCCATGAGGGAACTTGGGAACTGGGTTAAAATTCCTAGCTCCGCCCAGCTACTAATATCTTGTGGCTGGGTGAATTTGGGAGGGGTTCGGGCCTTGGGTTTGGGGGCAAGTGCCGCTCCTCACAGTGTGGCGGCTGTGGGGGGTGCCCATGCCGGGCCGGACCCAATGCTGGGGGTTCACGCCAAAGACACTGTTGGAAGGCAGTGAACGAGTCCTCAGCCTTCCCCAGGGCGGCCAGTGTACCATGTGGTGCCAGGCTTTGCCTGCTTGCCACCCGGCGGCAAACTCTGGGGTTTTTTAAGATATGTTTGCTGCCTGGGGACACCCATGACTAAGTCCAATTTTAGTGTAGGTGAGTAGTGAATCTTGGGTGATTCCCAGTGACAGGGTCATGGAAGTTTTAGGCATGCGTGGGGACTGAGACCTGGTGGCTTGGAGGGAAGTACCCAGGAGACAATTATGGTTAGACAGATACACCGGCCCAATTAGGAATACAGAAAAGGCCTGTTAGCCTAGAACATCACTGATTGTCCGTCACACACCAGCCCACACCAATGCTATGGATGGGGGCCTCTTTGGTAGTGATGGGTACCATTACCCAACTGTTTGGTGGAGTGGTCACATTTGGCAGGGTCAAGACTCCAGTACGTGAGAGAACTTGGTCTGGGGGTAGACTCTATGGGGTTGTGTGGGCCCAACCCTGTGGAAATGCAAGTTCCCCTGGTTAACTCGCAAGCTGGGGTTGGGATGGACTAAGCTAGATGTGACCATGCCACCTGCCATTACACACGGGTGCAGGAACCAAAAACAGTCAGCGCAGGTCAAGGCAGCAGCACCTGAAAGTGCATCCTTTAACAGGATGTGGGGTGGGCCGTGCTGCCACTGGAAGGGGACAGAATGGGCAGGGCTGAGCTAACCTTAACTCACAAGAAACAACAGAAATCAGGTTGGAGCACAGGTCATGCCAAGTAGGTCCTTGTACCTACTGATCTGCGTAACACAGGGATGCTAAGCCACAGCATATAAGGGGACAGAAGAGAGGGGCTCTACCAAGTACAATCAGAGCAACCACTGGCCTTCACGAGATCTAAGGCTATGAATAGGCCCAGTTGGGCAGCTAAGGGGATACTCTAGCTGGGTTGAGTTTCCCACCAATGAGCACATGGGCTGTAAATGGGGCTGCGTACCGATCAGGATACAAGTATAATCCCACTTGGCACAAGTGTGGACTGGGAATGGAAGCACCAAGCCGGGCCAGACTCCAACACCATCTGGTGCTCTGCAGGACCAGGGGAAATGTATGACACTCTAGGCTAGGTCTCAGCCCTTACTGAACTATGTGTAAGCTGTATGGGGGTATGGAAGAGCCATGGCTGGGTTGAAACATCCAACAATAAGAACCAGATTGGGTTGAAGAACAATCAGGAAACACCACTGTTCCTGCTAGGACAGGTGAACTGAACAGGGCTGGCTCATGGACCCACTGGCATGCGCGAAACCTGGCACTGGGAGAGTTTCTGATGGAGGAGCCTGGGCAACTCCTCTGGCAGGACACAGACTGGCAGGTAAGCGCAAGAAGCACAATAGGAAACAGCCCAGAACAGGCTATGGAACTTATCCCACTGGTATACACATGGCATGGGTTGGGAGTAGACCAGGCTGAACCTGTTCACATCACCCGCTGGTGAGTCAGAGCGCCAGAACAGAGTGTGGGTCGACCCAAGTTCGGTTGCGGCACATACTAGTACACAATAAGGAATGCCAAGGTGAGATGAGCCGTACCATATGTGGTTGCAGTGCCCAAACAGCACATGTGATAATCAGGGGGAGGTAGCAAAGCTGACAGGGGAATGTGGGCTCCCCTGCTGGACAACTACTTCCATTGGAAAGCATTGAGTCAGGATGGGGGCAGATCAGAATAGGCAGGGCTGTTACACCTGTGGGCCTCATGTGGGCTAGATAAGGGAAGGGCCACGGTGGGCTGACTGTTCTGACTGGTGCAAGCAAAAACTAGAGTGAGTGAGGGTTGGTTGGGCTAGCCGCAGTACTAGGTGGCAGAGGCTGGCACTTAGAGCTAATTCTGTCAAGTTAAATGCCAGAACTACCTGGAGAGTGCATAATCTGGGAGTGAGTGTGGCCTAGAAGGGAAATACTGGGCACCTCATTCGAGGCTACCACTCATTGGACAGCACGAACACCAAGACAGGGGCAGGGGTGGCTGTACAGAAGGGCATCTGCCAGTAGGTGTGTGGGCTGGATAGTAGGTTGGTTGGGTTGAGCTGGGCTTCAATGCCCATCGACACGTGCGGGAGCTAAACAGGATGTGGGACAGACTTGACAAGCCTGCGGTGCGTACTAGCAAGCATGGGAACCAGGGTAGGGGGCAGAACTGGTAGGGGTTATGGGGAGTTGCCCTAACCAGGCTGCTGCTCCAACCGGTTTGCAAGAGGACCGGGTATGAAGTGGGCAGGATCGAACTGGACTACAACACCCGTTGGTTCATGAGGAAGACAGGACTGGAAACAGAACGAACCCAGCAATCCCAACGACCAGCATGAGCATAAGCTGATTGGTGTGACGGATGGTGTCGGACTCTGTACTAGCAAACTCGCACAAGAATCAGGCCTGGGATCATCTCAGATGAAGTTTCTTTGGAGATCCCTCCAACTGAACTGCTGATCTTAGAACCCCAACCATGAAGAGACTGTCAGTCAGTGGATTCTGAATAGGGTTCATTGCGATTGGAACTGAGAGATTGGCAGCAATCCAGAACTGATGAACTATCAAAACTGTATGAGGAGGACCCTCAGAGCGCGCCTCCCGTTGGGGATCTGGGATGGGCGGGAGGTTGGGTGGGGCTTTTCCCTTTGTTTTTTTCCCTGGCCCCAGATACAGGGTAAAATGATATTGATGTGGAAACAATGGTATTACCCACTTTCACCCTGTAGCCCTTGACACTTTGTTCCCTAATCAACTAAGTAAGATTAGTAAAAAATAAATAAATAAATAAAAAAGAAAAAAAAACTTTTATATTTCCTATTAAATTCAACTGATTCCTTAAATAAGGTATGTTTGAAGCGCTGGCATCTCCTCACATTTATTCTATACGAATTTCATCCTTCCCAGATACACTGCTTGGGATCTGTCATCCACCCGGATGGAAGACTAAGAGGAAAATGAAAACTGTACCTACGTTTAGTTTCTCTTTCCACTTTGTTTTTTTAGCTAGAGATTGTTATATTTTGCTAGTATTAATTTTCAACTTTTTGGCATCTGCAGAGTTTTATCAATTATATTTATGCTACAGAAAGAATTTTTAAGGCGTTATTCAAAAAAACACAAAATACAAAACAAGAGAAGACGGATGCAAAACACATCAACTCTCAATTATTCTTACATGTCACCTAATAAACATTTAAACCTGTGTACTTTCTTGCACCACTCTAATATCTGCTTAGGAAATAAAAAGTAATGCTAATACTTGAAGTATGAAGGAAAATCTATAGCCATCTCCTACAGGGTGAGGGCAGGGAGACTAAGCTCTTCCCAAATCGCACATGAACAAGCACTGGAGCTTACATTCAGCACTGCTTCCCCATTGCTCACTTTCACGTACACGTAACTGCAAGTGGAATGTGTTTAGCTTGGTGATCATCAGAGGAACAGATACTCAGGCATGCAAACCATTCCCTCACCCCATGGTGCCTGTCACAGCCCTGCTTTCAGCAGCCTGAGACCTGGGAGGAGGAGGAGGCGGCAAGTCACAGCAGATGGATCACTTAAAAGGAAATAGAGAGTTGACTGTAATTTACATTTAAAGTGCTATGAAATACCACCACTCCTACATGTATTCATTATTGTTTATGGGAATACTTCTTACAGAGCTTTAACAAGGCTATAAATGCTTTCTTTTTAACCTTTTAATATCCTGCAGTGACATCTGAGAATCACAAAGACCAAAGGTGAAAGTGCTACAGTTTTTAGGCATTACGCATTTTACAGGTAAGGAAATGAAAGCCCAGAGAGGTTAAAAGGCAAGCCATGTCACCTGCAGCCTAGGCAGCACTGTGTCCCCAGCTCCTGTACTTGAGCGGCACAGCCCTTTCCTTCGCAAGCTTCCTGTTTTCCTCTTTGGTTGTCCCTATCTTCTCAGCCATTATTACACTGAGACATACATCTTGATCATCGTCTCATCAAACATTCAAATCTTTAACTCCTTCTCCATTTACATTCTTTCTCAACACTATGCAGAGAACAATCAGACCATAAGTTTAAAACTACCACTGTTAAGCGTCCCTTCTACCTTGCATATCTCTGGCAACACTACAACCCGAAATTCAAGATGTGTATTTGATGTCATTATCATTACTCCTTGAAGAATGGCTTGTCCACTTCAGGGCATCAATGTCCCAGTCCTACAGAGCTGCCTGGTGCATTCACTGCTATTGTCCTTAATGCTATACTACCCTTCTTCCCACTCTCTCCATTCGTCAGTAAATGCATCTGTCTAGTTTCAGGATGTATGTTGGGACGTAAGGGGACTATGGTCATGGGTAAGGAAGAATCCTGCCCTCCAGAAGCTGGAGATCGAGTGAAGGGGACAGAAATAGACAGATAGTAGGACAATACAATGGTTTCTGAGAAGAAATGTTTTAAAAAGATTTAGAAAAGTACAGCAGGGCCCAGCGGCGTGGCCTAGCGGCTAAAGTCCTCGCCTTGAAAGCCCCAGGATCCCATATGGGCGCCGGTTCTAATCCCGGCAGCTCCACTTCCCATCCAGCTCCCTGCTTGTGGCCTGGGAAAGCAGTCGAGGACGGCCCAAGACTTTGGGATCCTGCACCCGCGTGGGAGACCCGGAAGAGGTTCCTGGTCCCGGCATCGGATTGGCGTGTACCGGCCCGTTGCGGTCACTTGGGGAGTGAAACATCAGATGGAAGATCTTCCTCTCTGTCTCTCCTCCTCTCTGTATATCCGGCTTTCCAATAATAATAATAAAAAAAAAAATCTTTAAAAAAAGAAAAGTACAGCAGCAAGCAATACATCCCCACTGGGAAAATAAAAATTCCTAGAGGTGGCAAGTGACCTTAACCTTAAAGAATTACGATTTCTATGCCAGAGTGCTCCAAAACGAATTCTAGACAGAGAAAACAACTATGCAAGGTCAGGGAAGCAGAAACTGGCATGCCATTGTCAAGGCAGAACAAAAAGTCTTTAAGCAAAGTGGAGTTTGGTGCTTCAGATTCACAGTGCGTGCAGGAAGAAGGGAGACATGTAGGAAAAAGTACGTTACACAGGAGAACTATGCAGAGACAGATTGTGAATGATGTGCTTAGGATGATGGTACACAAGAAATACAGGAGTAGGTTATAATGCCAAGTTAATAAACCTATTTAAGAAGTTCAGACTTTGTAAACAAGAGTCTATAAAGCAGAAGTGTAAATGTTTTTGTTTTTAATTTATTTGAAATGCAGATTTACAGAGAGAAGACAGATTTTCCATCAGCTGAGTCACTCCCCAAATGGTGGCAATGGCCGCAACTGAGCCAATCAGAAGTCAGGAGCCACAAGCTGCTTCTAGGACTCCCACGCGGGAGGCAGGACCCCCAGCACTTGAGCCATCCTACACTGCTTTCCCAGGCCACGTTCAGGGAGCTGGATGGGAAGTGGAGTGGATGGAGCAGAACCTGAGTCCACAAGAGATGCCAACACTATAGGCTTAGCCTACTATGCCACAGCTCAGGCCCTACGTTTTGTTAAGTAAAGCACAGGTTCAGTTTTAGATTTCATGGAAATAATCCTGACAACCACACAGCACAGGGAATAAGAGAGAAAACAGATGATTTTCCTGTCACTCAAATGAGATAATGAGCATGTGAACCCGATGACAATGGGAATAGGAGAGACTGAATTCAGATACAACAGATATTTCAGAGGCAAATGGGAAGAAATTTCTCAATAGAATTAAGAGGGTAAACATGCGGTTTCTAGCTTTAACAGGGGGCAATGGAGGAGAAAAGCAGGGTCACTTTGGGATACAAGGGTACACATGCTATTATATGATTGCCAAACACTTATCACTCACTCACTAGTCTTATCACTCACCTTCAAACCCCACATTCTCTACTGTAGATCAGGGTTAAGGCAGCCCTGTTGAACATTAAGTGTATAGCATAAAACAAAACAGTAACAGCTATAACAGTAGTGTATAGAATTTGATATGTGCCAATGATTTTCACAAGACGTTACTAGCAAATATTTAAAGAAGACATTTTTTTTTTTAAGATTTATTCATTTTATTACAGCCAGATATACACAGAAGAGCAGAGACAGAGAGGAAGATCTACCGTCCAATGATTCACTCCCCAAGTGAGCCGCAATGGGCTGGTACACGCCAATCCGATGCCGGGAACCTGGAACCTCTTCCGGGTCTCCCATGCGGGTGCAGGGTCCCAAAGCATTGGGCCGTCCTCTCCTGCTTTCCCAGGCCACAAGCAGGGAGCTGGATGGGAAGTGGAGCTGCCGGGATTAGAACCGGCGCCCATATGGGATCCTGGGGCTTTCAAGGCGAGGACTTTAGCCGCTAGGCCACGCCGTAAAGAAGACATTTTTAAAAAATATTTTCAGCACAGGGAAAGTGTTATGTTATACTATAGTGGCTAAAAAAATAAAACCATGGCATAACAGGCCAAGTCACCACTTGTGCTGTACTGACATTCCAGTCTAGTCCCAGCCACTCCATTTCTCGTCCGACTTCTACTGACGTTCCTAGGAAGGTGGCCCTGGTCCCTGGCTTCCATCTGGCCCACATTGCCGCTAGCAGGCTTTCAGGGAATAAGCCAGCGGGCGGAAGATTCCCCCTCTCCCACTGCCTCTTCCCCACCCCCACCTTTTATATCAATAAATCTTTTCAAAAAGTAAAACAGAAGTCATGGAGTTAGGACAAGCAATTCCCCCCGCTGACCCTATAGAAACCCAACCATTTCATGCCCTGCCTTTACCACTCCGTAAGGATTAAGCACGAGAAAACCAAGCCGAGGGGAAGGAACCAAGATTTTAATTTTATAAGAAACAGTATTAGGAGCACAACATTCCTTTCTAAATACCCCTTGGAAAGGAATAGAGAAGCTTTATTTTCTGACTCAAGGCAACAGAAGTACAAGAGAGATTAGAAACTTCGCATCCAACAGCCTCTACCTTCACAATAAAGAATTAAAGGCTCCCCACACAGAACAGGGGCATAACAAAGTCAGCTGGCCATCTGAGGGAAGCAAAGGAATTAGTTCAACTCTAACACATAGTTGGCTTCATTCCATAGCCAATGCCCTGGTCCAGGCCTCTGTCAACTCCTCTACCTTCTGCCTTGCCCTCTCCAAGGTGTGCCATACTCCCTGGAGAACCCGTATTTCCTTCTGCTGTGTCCATCACTCTTAGGACAGTACAGCCCTGAGATCTCTCCGATCCTCCAAACCAGCGGATCATTCTTCCCCCACATGAACTGACCGAAGTGCAAGCACATCTTCATGTCTGTTACAACAACCTGCTCAACAGGGTGCAACACCTTTCTCACTTGTACTTCTTTAGCAACTCATATAGGTACATATTTTACATTTTCACCTACTGAAATGAGGGCTTAACTAGAATAAGAAAAAAAACTAATATTGAAATCTACTTCATTTCAGAAGACATTCCTACTATTCTAGGTGTTAAACAAAGAAAGTCAACTTTATTCTTAACAGAAATAACAAAATATTATAAAACTCAATAGTACTTTTAACAAATATTTAAATAACTATTTGAACTCAGGTGTCCATGTTCTAAGCATTCACTTCAAGCACAATAATTATAAATTATACTAGCAGGACACAAGAAAGAAAGAACATTGTGTCCTTTCAAACTATTCAGTACCAGGAAGAGACACACTACTCAACTCTGTGTGTGTGCGTGTATTTAAGACAATACAGGGGAAGATCTTCTGTCCACTGATTCACTCCCCAAGTGACTGCAATGGCCAGTGCTGATCCAGTCCAAACTCAGCAGCCAGCAGCTTCTTCCGGGTCTCCCACGCGGGTGCAGGGTTCCAAGGGCCGTCCTCGACTACTTTCCCAGGCCACAAGCAGGGTGTTAGATGGGAAGCAGGGCTACTGTGATCAGAACCTGCGCCCATACGGGATCCTGGGGCTTTCAAGGCAAGGACTTCAACCACTAGGCTACCGCGCAGGGCCCTTACAGGATAATCTTTGCAGCTGAAGTTGCTAAGGGAGGCATTTGGGTTTCAAAGTACATTTTGGCAGGCAACACAGAGACAGCATTTAATGATATCAACAGCAAATATCAGGGACTTCCACAAATTAAACAGAAGTAGCTATGTGAATAAAACTGAAAGCAAAAATTATCAACAGGTTGTCTGTAAAACCTAATATAACAAAATTCTGGTCCTAGGTCAGAATTATCATCAACAGTGTTATCTGAGGAACTCCCCGTGGAAGCACAGCTCTAGCACTGCACCAGAATCAAAGCACCTTGGAACAGCAGGGGGCCTCACCGAGCCTGCTAGGCTAGCTTAGGCACCTCCACTAAAACATGCTCTGAGATTACAGAAACATTCCAAGGTTCCATAAGATGAAATCCCACATTTTACCGCAAACACATAACAGGTGCTCTCTTTAGAGTCCTCTCTTTATAGTTATTATATTCAGGAACTCAACGAATTACAATACTATCAAATTACATTACTATGTCTCAACGAAATGAAGCTGGAATACCAACAGTCCTTATTCGTTATTAGCAGGTTGGTACTATTCAGAACAGTTCTGACATATTTCGAATGGAATCCTGATTTCACAAGGCAGGAAGGCAGGAGAAATGTTAAATATTACAAAGTATCTGATCCTGTAACTGAGTACTTTCAACTAGTAATTACCTGGTGTGTTTCTCAGATTTTTAATAACTCTTTGAAGTTTCCTTTGGGAGATGAAAATGGAACGGTTTAGGCAAAGTCAAATAACCTGCCCCAAATCACCCACCTATTAACAACTCCAGTTGAGGTCACAGCCCAGCACTGACTTCACAGCTAGCCCGTCTGATGGCTAACTCTGGCAAACACTGATATTCCCTGAAGGATTACAGTCACTCGAACTGAATTTTATAAAGACTCTGTTACCTATCTTAGGATAAGCTTCTCAAAGACAACATGATAACAATCATAGTAAGAACAAATAGTGCCGAACCTTATCTTGTTACATGTTGTAATTCAATCCACAAACAGCTGCCCCTCACAGAACCCAGACTGCCCGACAGTTCTCAAATTATTTCTACGGTTTAATTCCTCACGAACTTTCTTCAAAGTAGACACACAAGCCTTCTTCCAACAATAAAATGTCTGTCAGAATAGTAGTTTCTTTCAACAACAGCATCACTATATAATGAATCTAGCTCAGATGGTTTTTTTTATTCTGCACTTATGATTTAGGAATGGAGTTCTCATATAACCTCCCATGTCTAGTTGTGAATCACTTCTGAAATCCGTTTCAAACTAACCGTGTACATTTTATTCCAAACCGAAATACATATTGCCAGCGCAAGCAGAAACAGCATTCTCCATACTTTTCATGTAATCCTGGACACGCCTATGAACATAAAGGATTTCTAAATTCTTAGGGAATATAGCATTTCAAATAGCAAATATGCAGAGCTGCATGTGTACGTCATTAAAACTGGAATAAACCAAAGGCACCCAACTTGCACACAAGCTCTCCTACAACCCCAAACTTTGACATGAACCAGATCCAAGTCGGTTTTTAATGCACAAACTGACCTCCCTGCACTTTCCAACTCCATCTAAAGCACGAGTGCTGTGTGTGTGTGTGTATAAAATCACTAATAAGCCCTGTCTGTTACTAACTTGGAATGTTAAATTATTTCAGGTCTGTAAGAATTAGCCCTATTTTTGTTTACAAGTTTATATAGAATGTTTTTCCTTCTAAGTGTGTCACATATGATAAAGTTTCCAAATAGTTGCACAAAAGCCAAAAGCTTTACATGTTTCGACACTGATTCACCACATCTAGCTGCTGAAAACCTGTTCCAAATTAGCGCACGGGTGCTCTTAATTAGTGACGTTTTCAATTCTCAAACCCTGCTACCCTGTACTTCTCAACCTCTCGTGCCTTCACAAACACTGGTTTAGCCCAAAACCAAGTTCCTTCAGTTTCAGAATAAAATGCTGTTACCAGAAAAAAAAAATTCATTCTTGTAGCTACAAGAACTGGCCTTTCGGTTTATAAAAGCTATCTGACATTACTATACACAACATAAAACAAATGAGAGAATGCATTATGCCTTCAATTCAGTGATACGTCCCAACAGTGAGCCCGTGGCTAACAAAGGGGTTAATAATGATCATGACACGTCAAATACAACATAGGGTTAAATAATAAATCGATCGTATATCGAACGTTGACCACGACTTAAAACTTCATACAAGTGTTTCAACCGATCTCTTGACGAGCGCAGCTGAACCAGGTTACAATGCAAGCTAGCTACAGCTGCTACGAAATACGATTTGGTCAGAAACCAGACGACCAAATCCTGTTTATACCGTGGAGGAGAAAAAACACTCTCCCAGTGAGTAACTACGAAGCCTTCAACTTAAGACCCTGTCGGATGAAACCCCAACACGGTCCCCGTTATCAAAAGATACTGGCTGGTGACAGGATCGGGTCCTTAAAAACACCAGCCTGGTATACCCAGTTCCGAAGATGTAAACAAATACGTCTCCGCTGCAGAAGGTAAACAATGAACCTGCAGCAGGGCGAGGGGGCGGTCTTTGGAAAGTGCGGTCCCAGCCGCCCGGGAAACAGAAACAGACAGAAAATACAGCGTAAACCAGACACGCAATAGTAATGACCGAGTTACCGATGCCGGAGGTTCCCCCCGCACGACCCCTGGACGTTGCAGAAAGAAAAAGCAAAGCACGCTTTCAGCCCCAAGCCTGCCAGCCAGGTCCGGCTTTGGCTCCGGAGACGGGGAGGGCAGGATGTGGTCTCTTCCCTCAAACATCCTCCTGCCACCTAAATAACAACCTCCACCTCCCTCGGACAGACCCCAGGGGTCGGCTACAGCGGCTCAGGGATTTAGGATAAACCGCTGCCCGACGCCCCCCCACCCATCCTTTGCTTTCCCAACCCGGGGGCCACCGGTCCCAGCCAGGGGTTTGCCGGCTCCGCCAACGCCTCCCGGGGCTCCCCCGCGCCCGCCAGCAGTCCCGAGGCCCGGAGAAGGACTTCGGGCGAAAGAAGCGGGCACCGGGAAGGGGGATGGGTCCAGCGGGGCGGGCCCGGCCGGGCTCCCGGGCTGTGCCCCCCACTCCACCGCTGGTCCCGTGCGGCGGGGCCCGCCCCTGCCTCGGCTTCCCCGGTGCTCTCCCCCTGTCCTCCGGCCCCAAGTCCAGCTCCTCCCCAGCAGCGCGCCCTCGCCGCGCACTGGGCGCCCCGCGTTACCTCGGGTCAGATCCAGCGGAACATTCTCCTCGCCGCTGTCATTCCGCCCTGCGCGAAACAGACACACAAACCCCAATTAAGATTGGCTCGCAGGCCAGCGGGGGACTCCCCCGGCTCGGGCCAGCGCCCCGGCTCGTCCCCTCCACTCCGCGCGCGCGCACACACACACACAAACACACACACACAAGGCCAGGGAAAGGCAAGGGTCAGCGGTGGCGGGAGCCCAGAGAGGTGAGGGAGTGAGGGCTGCAGCGAGCTTACCTCGTATTCGGAGGTTCTTGAGAGAGCGGCCGCGGCCGATCGCCGCCATATTGACGGGTTTCAGTCACAACACCGGAAACCTCGCCCAATCGCGCGAGAACCCCTTCCCCTCCCCGCGCGCCGCGCCCGCCCTCTCGGCGGCGGGTGGTGCCGGCTGCGCTCGGGGCGCCGAGGGAGCGCCGCGTCCACCCGGGCTCTGGGAGGAGCTCGTGGCGCCCGCCCTGGGCGGAGGAAGGCGCGGCGGCGACGGGCCTGGCCGCGCGAGGGCACGGCCTCCGGGAGGGGACGTTTCCCACGAGGGGAATCCCATTGATGGAGTGTGCGGCGTGGAGGATGCTTCCCCTCCGGCTGCCGCGGAAACCAGCGTCCTCCGGCCGAGGCGAGCGAGGGGCGGAGGAGGAGGCCGGGCTGCGGCCGAGCGGCCACCTGCTCGGAGCGGCTTCTCCCGTGGGCTCTATTTAAGCCCTGGCATCCGCGGCCGCGCTTCCTGATTGACTCATGGAGACGATCGTTAGGACAAGCACCTCGCACGGTGTAGTCTCCCGTAAATCCCGAGCTGGGAGGAGACAACCAAGTTAACACGCCACGAAGTTTTGTCTTCCACCCTCGCGCAGACCACGGCGCTCAGCAGCCTCGCCCTTGATCTCCAACACCACGCTCCGCCTGGGGGGCGGGGGTGGGTCCCCCAGGTGGAAGCGGTTAAGGGGAAGTTGCTCCGTGCGCCCCGAGCCAGGAGGCCCCGGGACTTGGTTTCTTCTCAGGGAAGCGAGCAGAGGTGGCCGAAGTCTTGGTCCTGGCTCTAGTCTGTGGACAGAGTTATGAATTCGTACTTTGTCTAGCCGTTGTGAACTTCTAGGTGTTCATTGATAGATAATATACACATCTGGCCCCTGACCTAGCAACTTGGTCTGGAAACAGATGTTCTCTAAAAGAAGGTGAGCATTGTGTTGCCCCTTCTTCCTCCATGCGTCTTACAATTCTGTGAGGCTGAAAGTTAGCTGTAAGTGGAGATCCACCCTTAACCACTTCTCTTTACCAGGAAAGGCAACTGCCAGTAAATGCAACGCCCACCCCAATTGAGTATGAGTAAATAGTTATTGGATGAGTTCATGCCCTGGATTCTTTGTTCCAATGCTCTTCTTGCTTGAAAAAATAATAATAATCAAGTGCTAGAGGTTTTCTTTTTTTTTTTTTTTTGCAGTTGCTAATAACAGTGAACAAGCAGAAATACTTCATGACCAAAGGTATAAGAATTACATAAACTACAGTACCCATTTCAAAAGACGATGTAAATCTAAACCATGTTTAGATACGAAACCATGTTTATCGTATTCAATCAAGCAAGAGATCACACAATTATTTGTAAGCATTTGAAACACACACAAATTTAAAGTATACATTATAAATTATTTTGTACACAGAAAAGGTCTGAAAAGATATACTTAAATGTTCATAAGTTTTTCTTCCTCGGTTGTGGAGTTACCTACGTATTTCTTACGCTTGTTTACTGATCTTGTTTTAAATGTTCAAAGTTAATATACATGTGTTTATACATATGTCACTTGTAAACCAAAAGTTTGGAAAGAAAAAATAAAGGTGCATCTAAGAAAAAGTACGAGCAGGGCTTGCTTACATGCTAGCCTCTGTTTATACATTTTAGATCCTTTCTTACCAGATTGGTTTTCAGACTCCTGCTGCTGCTAATACTACACATCCATTTTAAAATGACCTTACTTTTGTTATGACAATAACAGTTTGAAGAACAGTAATAAAAGCTTGCTTTCAAGTCTTGGTGCAAATTATTCTAGCTACTGCATAAAACAGAAATCACAAAACTTGAAGTCTCACCAGCATATGAAAGATTTTTCTATTTCATCCCTCAGTGTTTGACCACATTTCACTCTTATAGAAAAGTAGCAGTGAAACCATGGAAATTCTATCAGTTTCTTACCATTGTTCCCACTCTTATTCACTATTTTTTTTATCCCTGTCAATTCTATACCAACTCCTCCCTAATGCAATTCAGCTTCAGCTTTTTTCTGTTAGTCTTTATGAAAGTTGAATGTAGCTGATTCATTTTTAAATCACTGAGGCGTATAAAGAGCCTGAATCCAGTTATCTTCATAACTGTGCATGCCTATTTAAAAACCATTGTTCAATGACTCCATCTCTTCTAGAAGAAAAAAGTAGTCATCTTTTCTGTTAAGTGGAATTGCATTCCTGGTAAAAGAAGAAAAAAAAGAACAAGTTCTTAGTGTTTGCAAATGGCACTCCACTTTCAGCTAAGCTTTAGTAAGGACCCTATTTCACAATGTTACATTTGCTTTTGAAATTCCAGCACTCCATGCTTGATTCCAGGCAGCTTGTTACTTGTTGACAACTCTGCTATCTCTGGGACACTTGCCAATGACTGGCCCTTCTTTCAGCCCCACTCGTTGTGTTGACTTCTCATTACTTCTTCAATTTTATTTTAGTCCTAATCTGCTCCTGAAGAACGTAACTTCCTCTTCTTAGTTTTCATTTCCCAGCTGGCTTTCGTTTGCTGTGTCAATGAACATTTTTTCTAGTACTGTTAGTCATTGATAAAAAAAAAACAATGTTACAGATACTGTGTGGAAGAATACCACCTCTCAGAAAGACAGCTCCTTGATTTGGAAAATAGTGCCTTCCTTGTGAGTCCCTCTCTGGTTTCTCTTCTCTATTGTGTTGTATGGAGTTAATAATAACAGTTCCAGGTTATTAACCATATTTTATCAGCTTGGAATACGATTGAAGTGTTGTTCAGCATTAGAAAGCTGTCAGCAACGTAGTTCCCTTTGCTCTGTCTGCTTTGTTGCCTGTGTCACAGGAAGATGAAGCCAAGTCGAAACCCACACAGTTTGGTCAGGCTATTTCTCGGTAACTCGCCTCCGTAGCTAAACCACACGTGTACTGTCTAGAAAAAGGCCATTAAAAAGACAGGCAGTGGACTGAATTGAACAACTTGTATAATCTCACCCAGGATTAATGATCAGGATTCGTTCTTGATCACAGCAAAAGGTTGTTTTCTTAATGTTGTTCCGTTCGATTTTAACTCCACCCCAAAAATCTCACCTAAGTTTCATTTTAAGCAATTTGCAATTATATATACAGCCCCCCCATAAAAACAATTTTAAATAAGGAATAGACCTGTTTATGAAAGAGGTAGACTGAGACTGGTATAATAAACTCTAGGAACATAGGGACTAGAATGTCAAATTGTCTCCGGTAATAGAATTCTGAGGATTTTTCTATGCTTGCTTTCCTCATCATACTTATTCTAAAGCAAATTTTGATCTGTGCAATTTTTTAAAGTAAGCTGTCTTAGAAAAATTTGGTTAGTCATTCTAAAGCAGTTATAAAATTTGGTTATAATAATTTATGAAGCAATGGATCTATCAAAATTATCTGCCCCTCTTCCTAAAGAACATTTGCACATGTACTCTAAATACATCTATACATCTTTTTAAAAGCTGAAACAAAAGTGATTAATTTTCACTATTTGCAAATGACACAAATAAAAGCAATAGGCTGTCTGTTTCATTGTGTTTAAATTTCTCATTAGATAACGTGTGATCCACCTAGAGTAGTCTCGTTGGAGGAAGAGTTTGGATATTGGGATTTAATGGCCGGTAACTCACAGTGCTGAGTGCAACATGCAAGATCTCCATCCGCTGCAGCTTCTCAACCTTGCCACAATCCCATCCATCGATTGTATAGAAGTTGTTTTAGAACATAATTTGACTAACAAAAGTCCATATTTCCTACCATCAGGTAGTTTCCCTACACACAAGTTTTTTGAAGACACAATGTTCAGCCAACTCTCAAAGTCACTTCAAAACCAAGTATGTGAAAGCAGCAGCGTATCAAACGCCGCCACTGTCACTTTTCAGTGTTCACATAGGAAAGTTCACACAGCAGCTATTCGTAGTTGGCATTGTTTTCAGGAGCAAACTTGTGAAATTTTTTTTTTTTAAATATCTAGTTTCTAACACAAGTTACTTTTCTTTTGATTAGGACTTTATGGTTATTTTTGTTCAGGTAATTTTTCTAAACCTTCAACATTTTTTTCCCCTGAATTTAAATGAGAATAGAAAATCCAGAAGTTCAGAACTGCATCACTCTGCCGATCTGATCTCGCCCTGGATTTAGAATCCTTCTCTCCCTGGACGGCCATCATCTTGGGTCCGCTGTCAACCTCAGCACATTGGAACTTTAGCATGCTCTTCTGGGAATACAAGGAAATCTTGCCCCACCAGTTTCTTTGGGAAGTAATAGCTTTCCTAGCTATTATTATCACACTTACCTTAAGGGAAAAGAGTTTAGATTGAATCTTTTTTACGTATCTGATTGTTACCACGCTAATGGGAAGCCACATCCTGTCAGCCTCTAAAAGAAGTATCAATGACTTTCTCAATAGTCACTCCTTCAAAGTATTTTAATATCTTGCTGATGTAAAAGGATTCCATGTGGCAAAATCTGTGTACTTCGGATTAAATCCTTTTAAAATTTCATTTCCAGAAACTACATTGATTTTCATACAACATCGGCTTTTAGTAAGGAAGCTGTTTACGGATAAGGATGCATGTTCTTTGATACTTTTTTTGCTGCAGTGGTACAGAAAAGAGTAGTTCTTTCTGTAGATCAACACTGAATAATATTTAACAAACACCAGAGGCTGAATTCATGCTAGAAACATCTGTCCAGCCACCTACCTGGACATAATTCCTATGTCTTCAAGATTTTTTCTACAAACCTTGAGTTTTAGTATTATCTCGCCCCCCTTGTATTTAACTCATAGCAGGAAATACCACTGTATTCCTACTGATGTGCCTTTTTCTCTATTGCTGAAGTCATTCCTTTTGCCAGGGAATGAATTCAATACTACGTGACTTCTAGCATCACAGAAAAAAATATAGAAAATTATTTTCCCTTTCTGACTGCGTATTTTCAAAGTATTTTCCTCATCTAACAGCTTTGTATTATTAGCTAACTTCTCAGAGAAGATTATAGACCTAGATAATAGTAAAAGATAAGTAGTAAAAAGGAACTTAAAATTGTGGCTGGACATGGGCTTCCGTGGGAAATGAAGAGCTGACTTCTGCTTGTGCTCCTATTATCGCCCGCAGTCGTCTTGCCAGAGTTGTTTTAAGCCATGTGTACGTTTGGCAGGGATCGTTTACACTATGTTCTTTAGGTCCACTTATCTGGACATAGAATAGAGCCGTATGCACACAGGAGACATCCTGGAGGGTGTGGGAGACCCTGCTAGTCTGTAGCGATCACCCTGTTCCGTGAGAACACCTCCGCAAGCTCCTGCCAGCACAACTTACCTGACTGAAACGCATGGCCAGCGCTAATCTGGTGAATAGACATCAAGATCTTGTCTTTTTTTTTTTTTTTTCCTTTTCGGCTGTGCTTTGGGAAATTTTATAAAATCCCCAAAACTCTTCATCATCATCATCATCATCATCAAAAAAAAAAAATTAGAAACAAATTAGGATACCTAAATCACTACTCACTTACTGTGAAGAACTATGAGTTAGTAAACAAGTGGAAAAAATGAAGCTATCTGGGGGCGAATGCTAATAGCATGAAGTCACCACTGCCACAAGGTACAAAGACAGAAGTGGATTCCCGCACAAAACAGGGATCCTAGAGACAAGCCAAAGTGGAGCCAGGTTGGTAGTGCCCCCTGGCTTCCATCAATGGCAATTACACATTCTCCAGAAACACGCCCTCCATCAGCCCTAAGGAGCTGCTCAAATTAAAGCAAACGCGTAATCCAAGATTCAGAAACTCACAGGGAAAGGTCATGGTGAAGAAGAATCAGTAGAAATAAAAAAGAGATTATCCCCCAATAATTTTAGATGTTAATGATCAGACAAATAAAGTGGCTATTAGATATGGACTAGTGTTTTTCGAGTGAGGATTTTTTTTTTTTTTTTTTTAAGATTTACTTGTTTGTTTGAAAGGCAGAGTGTGAGAGAGAGACATAGAGGGACTGGCATGGTAGCACAGCAAACTCCTCCTCCTGTGGTGCCCCTTCCATCTGCAAGCAGGTCCGTGTCCTGGCTGTTCCACTTCCGATCCAGCTGTCTGATTGTGGCTTGGGAAAGCCACAGAGGATTGCCCAAGTCCTTGGATCGTGCACCCATGTGGGAAACTTGGAAGAAGCTCCTGGCACCCAGCTTCAGGTTAGCTCAGCTCTGGCCATCATGGTCATTTGGGGGAATGGACCAACAGATGGAAGATCCCTCTGTTACTTCTGCTTACTCTGTAAAATCTGCCTTTCAAATACAAATAAATTAATCTTTTACATACACACACACACACACGAGATCTTCCCTCTGATGGTAACTCCCCAAATATCAAATGTCCGTAACAGCTGGTGTTAGCCATCAGCTAGGAGCCCCATCTAAGTCTCTCTTTTGGGTGTCAGGGGTCTAGGTGCTTGGCCCACAGTCTGCCATCTTCCCAGCTACATCAGCAGGAAGCTAGATTGGAGAGGGGTGGGAGTGGGTTCAATACGAGACGCTGGTCCTCCCAAGCTGCGATTTAACCTGCTGTGCAACAGTCCCGGTCACCAAGTGAAGAATTTGTGATTCCATCCATTATGCAGAAATAATTATAGGACAGACCCCAGAGATGAGGGAATCACCCACAATAATGGGCATATGGAGGCTCTGGAAGTGGGCACATAGATGCCCTTAAGGGGCTGGATTTTAAGCTGAACTAGCATTGGGGGAAGCTATGAGGCCTGGCAGAGAGTGGCATGTGGGGGCTCTGAACTGAATGGAAATTCTAGAGGTACAGATTCTTGCAAGATGTTGGACTTTTAACCAGGATATGGATACTTCGGTGAGTATGCTGGCATTTACCTGCAAAACTTCAGAAGGTCGTACTCTAAGAAAAGGGTTTCATTGAGGCATAAAAGGGCTATAAATGGGGACAAAGGATCACTAGTCCTGCACGAGGAGCTCCCACAAGCATACTTAACAAACCCTAAAACCAACAAATAGGGGAAGCTGAACTCATTAAAAAAAGAGAGTATCCAATTCTAGAATAATTATCTATGATGTCTAGTATATACCACGTTAAATGTAAAGAAAATTAGGAAAGCATGGCTTAAGTGAGAAAAAAAACAAAAACCCAGAGAAAACACATTGAAATAACCAGAACTGCACATATTGTATTTATTTGTTTGGAAGCCAGTTACTGAGAAAGAGATAGTGAGAGATCTCTCAGCCACTGATTTACTTCCTATATGGTCACAATGGCCATGAATGGACCAACTCAAAGCCATGAACCTGAACTCCATCTGGCTCTCTCACATGGGTGGCAGTGGCCCTGACACTTAGGCCACCCTCTGCTGTTTTCCCTGGTGGGTTACTAGGGAGCTTGATTGGAAGCAGAGCAGCTGTGACTCAAACCAGCACACCAACATGGGATGCCAGCTGAAAGCTGGTGGCTTAATCCACTATGCCATAATGCTGTCCCCATAAACGTACTTCTGACAGTTGGAAAACTTTGGCAAGTGAACAGGCAGTAGGAAGCTATAGAGGAATTGCTAAATGTAAATGAACCCCTCAAGGATGAACATCTTGTTCATCCTTGTTGAACATCTATTACTTTGTCAACTTTGCAGATTAAGCTGAAGACTGCACCTAAGCCCTACGACAGCACATACTATACCTTATTGTTTTCCCCAAAGCAGCAGAATGAAAACTGTCACTGAATTATAAAGCAGACGCCTGCATTATGAAAGCCAGAACTTTCTACCTGTAATGAAGTTGTAAAGAACAAAAAAAAGAAAAAATGGACCCCTTGTAACCTAAAACTCAGACATAGGAATGGACCTAGCTAGTTTACATATGCTATTATTACAAAATTATTGTTTTGGTTGTATTTATTAGCATGGGTTTCTTTATTACTTTCAAATATCACCAGGAAAACAACTGGGACTCACAGGAAGTTCAGCATCATGTCAACAGGATTCCCCTGAGTGAACATGGTCAGGATATATAATAGTAAGTGACTGAGAACGGAGATAATGACGGTCAGCCTGCCTCAGACTCTCTAAAAGGCTCATGGACAAAAGCACATGCTTCAATTCATTTTTACAGTGACTCTATACCGTAGATACATTCTTATCTTGTCAATGAAGATATTGAGTTTCAGCAAAGAATGTTGTTTAAGGTTACATAATCTCAAATAGAAGGCAGAAAATAAATCCTTACCTCTTTTACTTGATTCTGACAATATAAATGATATCAGCAGGGATTTAAAGATTAGTCATAACAATAATATCAGGCAGCAGAATCCTTATCATATGTCGAGAATAAATGGTTAGCATTTCACATGTATTAATAGAAAATAATTTGCTAAGGAAATTTTTTTTAATTTGTAAGTCTATTTCTTTCCAAACCTGTTTTATTAAGAAACATTTCTTGATTATGCTTTACCCTGTGCACATTTTTTAAGCCTTCTTCTTAAAAAAAAAAAACATGTTTTTTTATCGGAAAATCAGATATATATAGAGAAGAAGAGACAAAGATCTTCTGTCCAGTGATTTATTCCCCAAGTGGCTGCAATGGCCAGAGCTGAGCCAATCCAAAGCTAGGAGCCAGGAGCTTCTTCTGGGTTTCCCACGTGGGTGTAGGGTCCCAAGTTTTGGGCCATCCTCGACTGCCTTCCCAGGCAGCAAGCAGGGAGCTGGATGGGAAGCGGGGGCCACCGGGACTAGAATCAGTATCTATACAGGATCCTATTGTGTACAAGGCGAGGACTTTAGCCACTGGGCTACCATGTTGGGCCCTAATGTATACATTTTTACAGCTTTGTTTGAAAAGTGAAATGATAGAGAGAGGAATGGGAAGAGAGACAAAGGGATGGCGCCTCCATCTGCTGGTCCACCCCACCCCAAATATGTACAACAGCCAGGAGTGGGTCAGGACAAAGCCAGGAGCCACAAAGTGCATCCTGGTCTTCCTTTTCATTGGTAGAAACGCAAGTATGTGAACCATCGTTGGCTGCCTGCAAGGCACATCTGCTGAAACCCGGATGAAAGGAGAGCAGCTGGGCTCCCACCGACGCTTCACTGAACCGAATTTGCCACAATGTCTGCTCCTTTCTCGAAACTTGTATTTTCCCTTTTAACTGGTTTCATCCCATCAGCTTTAGAATAGACTCGTCTTTTCAGCTTCCCATTATAACAGGATCTTTCTTTCTTTATCATTTGTCTTATATTCTTCACTATAACAGTAAAATTTTTGGACAGAGGGGCCACAATTGTGTGTTCCAATATCCCAAGGTCTCATCCACCTCTCAATCTGTTTGTAGAGATGGAAGCAGGTGTAGCTGTGGGGGGAGGGCTGTCTTCAGTCTGCAGGTGTCTGTTCCCTCCAGGCCTGCTCAAGGTGCAGAGTCAACTTGTCCAAATCCTTCCCTTCCTGTCCATCCTTCCCTTCCTGGGAGTGTCCATCCAGGGCATGAGCAGTGTGAAGTAAAGAGACTTGTCGTTTGGTCTGAAAGAAATAATCGACGGGCACTGGTGCCTCCATGGTCCTTCATCTGCGGAATCTTGTTTCCCTTTCACAGATGTGGAGCCTGAGCTAGAAGACACCTGGTACTTCCAACTTTCAACATCTGTTTCAGAAGTCTCACCTGGTGACACCATCCCAACAAGCTTGGTTTTGTTTCAGTGATTCTGAGCTCACCGAGACCTACATGCTAATACATCAAATAGGCATTTCTCACCTTTCTAGTCACATAACCTCCCATGGCCTGGGAAACAGGAATCAAGGAAAAACTATGGTGGCAGCCAACAGGATGAATATATTCATTACAGATGCATCATTTTTTTTAATCAGTTGTATAATGCAGGGCTTCAAATGTCACACAAAATACAGAAATCTAAAAACAAGACAGAGTCCTTGTTTTCTGGGTACTCTGTTTAGTGAGGTTTCATTGAAGGTGGAGAATGAAAGAACAGAATCAGGTACTTCTGAGTTTTGAGTTTGAGCAAATGGAGGTTGAATGTCACAGGGGTGAAATCTGTAGTTCAGATGAATGGTTTAAGAGGAAAAGAGGAAGAGTTCATTGTGAAGTCTTTTTTATTTTTCAAAGATTTATTTATTTTTATTGGAATAGCAGATCTACAGAGCGAAGGAGAGAAGGAGAGAAAAAGATCTTCCATCTGCTGGGTCAGTTCCCAGTTGGCCGCAACAGCTGGAAGTAAACCAATCTAAAGCCAGTTGCCAGGAGCTTCTTCTGGGTATCCCCTCGACCCGGGTGCAGGCTCCCAAGGCTTTGGGCTGTCCTTGATTGCTTTCCCAGGCCACAAGCAGGCAGCTGGATGGGAAGTGGAGCATCTAGGACATAAGCCCGTAAGGGATACCAGTGAATGAAAGGCAGAGTTTTAGCCACTGTGCCATCATGCCAGGCCCATGGATTCTTTTGAGTTAAAGGTACTTGTAATATATTGCAGAGATGCTTCCAGAATGATTGTAACAGAGGCCAATTGCAAGAAGATAGAACAGAATTTGAGAACATGGCAAAGGACGAGCAGGAGTGGGATATTAACCAAACCTAGCTGAGCCCCCATCTTGCATTTATAGATCTCTAAAAATGAATCTCTAAGTGTCCTCCCCTAGAGATTCTGATTCAAAATTGACTTAAAGAGGAAGATAGTCAGCTTCACAAACTCCCCAGCTGCACTGGGAACTTACATTCTAGTTTGTATTCTCTAGAAAATTGACATCAAATTGGATGCAAGATTTTTTTCCTGGTGGGTGGAAGGGATGTGGGTTTGAGAAGGCTGGAGAAGCCACAGGACTGCAATGCAAGCCTGCCTTAATAAAGGCTGGAAGCCTAACAGTCTGGCAGATGTACTTCAACACTGTCCGTGGTAAAGAGGTTCAGCAGGGTTGTCAGGCCTGAAAGTAAACTTGAAAACACCAGGACTTGTGGTATCTTTCTGGAACAGTCTATCTTAGTGTCTATTACACTGGATCAAGCAGTGTAGGGGAATCCTGGCACAAGCACGATGCAGGGTTTCAGAGCACAGCAGTCGGTCCTTCAGTCAGTTCTTCAACCTTGGAGACTTCAAGATCTCCATTTGCTTAATGGAACTCTACCTCTTTAGGAAAACAGTGTGAGAAAAGGAAGAGGGAAATGATTTGATTTGGAGAGGTGTTTTGGGTTTAAGGCATGGTTTCAGGTGGGAAAGATTTTGATACTTAGCAAGCCCACAGGAGGAATGTGCAGGGTGGGAGAAGTTAGGAAGACGCATGCTAGCTCACCCAATCATGAAGTAGAAATCAAAATGTTTCCCGAGTGAAGTATATCTTTGATGTTAGTATTTTCTAATCTGGGGGAACTCAGACTCCCAGAAAGTGAGCAGTAGAAGTTGATGACTGAGTTTCAAATTTCAGAGTTCCTGAATATAAGTCCCATTTTACCACTAGGAAGGCTCCGGTTGCTTGACAATTTTTTGAAATTCTTTCAGTTCAGTAGAAACTCCAATAGGTCCTTGAAGTACTAAAACATGTAATACATCAACTATTATTTAATCAAGAAATGAAAAAGATTAGACATAAACCTTCCAGACATGATCTGAGGAGAAGGACTGTAATAGCCTGAAGTAGCTGGTAATGGAGAATTGGGGAGCATGATTTAGTCTAGTCCATAATTTATAGATGAGGACTGAAAGGATACATGATTTATCAAATCGTGGTTCATTAGTAGACCTATATTTGGATTTGTTCATTTCCTACTTTAGAAGTTACAAAAAATTATTTTTAAAAATTTACTTATTTTTTATTTG
Organism: Ochotona princeps; assembly: GCF_030435755.1. Lineage (NCBI taxonomy): Eukaryota > Metazoa > Chordata > Mammalia > Lagomorpha > Ochotonidae > Ochotona > Ochotona princeps. The sequence continues at coordinate 20,070,781 of NC_080854.1, read as the reverse complement.
AACAGATTTGTAGAGACAGAAGGAGAGACACAGAGAGATCTTTCATCCATTGGTTCACCTCTCAAATGGCTGCAATGGCCAGAGCTGAGCCAGTCTTACAGTTGGGAGCCAGGAGCTTTCTGAGTCTCCCATGTATATACAGGGGCCCAAAGGCCTGAGCCAATCTCTGTTGATTTCCCAGGACTTAAGTAGAGAGCTAGATCAGGAGTGGAGTAGCCAGGACACTAAATGCAGCCCATCTGGATACTGACACTGCAGGCAGAGGATTTGCTTGCTACAGCACTGTGCCAGACCCAGAAACAGTTATTTAACATGTTAGTTGATTGGGTGTTGGGGTTTTCTATTTTGTATTGTGCCATTTAATGTTCTTCATCTTTGAAACCCAAATGCTTCACATTTATGGTAACAGGGATCACTTTGCAGATGAGTATACATAAGCAGAAAGCATTCTAGTCTAGACAATAACTTTCTTAACTTGTAGGTAGAAAAAAATCCCGTAGAGGTCACTGAAAAAAGATCTTCAAAAGAATTTTAATATGACAGAGGTGTCATGAAAGATTAGTTACTTTCAAGTTAGTTTCAAGGTCCATTCTTTCGTTCTTCATAATTTCAGGGCAGTTTTCATTTATAACTATGCTAGTTATCATTGTTCTCTAAACAGAGTATGGAATTAAACTGTTAACAATTAATGAATGTACCCAAAGAACATTTATTTTAAATTCTTTTATAGCTTGCTGTTAGATGTACATACTAAATCCATAACATTCAGATGGTTACCACATATTCACAATTGCCAAATACAAATACACTTTGCATAAAAAATTCACTACTGCTACTATAATTTTCAAAAAAATATTTAAAGCCCTTCCTTTAATAAAGATAGGTGGTTTGCACAGAAAATACAATATGTAATCATAATTAGAAGTATAAACAGTAGTCTTCCTTCTTGTGGTATGTTTTAAAGTTTTCTTCTTTGTAGTCTTTGTTTTTCTTCCTAAGGATTTTATAGACAATATAGTCATCTTTTTTCTGTAACGATTTTCTTTTTTCTTTTTCTTTTTCTTTTTCTTGGAGTGGAGGAGGGGCACTGTCCATTGACAGCCTAGAGTAATGTCTTCGTAACTGTGGCCAAAGCAGACATGGTATATTTCATAATTTTTACATGTCACTAAGGCAGTCTTCTGAGATACTAGGCAGAAAGATCATTTTCTAAGTTAAAAAATTTCAAAACTTTCTAAGGATAACCAGAAATTCACAAGAAATGGTAATAAGTAATTTGGTGACTCCATTTTCTATTATACCCTATGAAGACTTGACCTTCATCTTGGCAACTAAGAAAGCAACAGGCAGACCAGAGCTGTGTCTAGTCATTGTCATAGATGCAACCTGAAGAAAGAAAACACAAATGTAAATATTATTGTAGAACACATACTGTCTAGGTGTTCCAAGCTTGGGAGGTCAAGTGAAAAGATGCCGACTTCTACGAAAAGGAAAAACAAGAAAAAAACAAACAAGCAAATTGAGTCACAGAAAACTAGTTAAATGAAAGGGTGAATGCCTAATCTCACTCAACACACAATTTTAATCACATTTCTGGACAGATTTATTTTCTACCAACATGAGACCCATTCTTGCCCCTTTGGAATTGCTTTAATGGAAATCTTTGGTGTCCATTTTGAAGTTAAAAGTATTCTGCATGAATCAGAATTGCATGTTTCACAAGACTGACAACAGGATCTACACTGTACTTCACCCGACTTGAGAATAACTTCTTAGGTAACAGTTTAAAGATATATGGTACTTCTACTAGACTTCTTACTATTCACTGACCACTATGCCTATGCTTTTTGATGAAAGAAATCATATTAAGATTCATAGTCTAATGGGAAATTCACCAACATTTTTACTTCTCTTTCCAAAGCATTCTGCCCTCCCTGCCCAGGCTTATGTGAATAAAGGATGTTTTTCTCCCCATCTTACCAGGGCATTTACCTTTCTTAACATTTTTAAACAATTCAGATCCTGATCATATTGGAAGGATCTAATTAATCTACCAAGCTAGTTTTCTTATTTGCACAGAGTCAGTATACAGTAGCTGTTTCGTGCTGTGAGTGCCATGAGACTTACCATCAGCAATATCGTCATAGATCTCTCCGTCACTGTGAAAGTAGAAAAGAATGCTTCTGAAAGCAAATGTCTGATTACCTTGAAAACAATATGCAGAGCAAGAATACAGTTTTATATAAGACGATTAAAGGTTTGTAAGGGTAAGAAGTTACATGTTCTATGCTAGTAAGTGGAAAGAAATTTCATGTTCGTTTTTCTTCTTTCATTGGCTCAATCAAGTCTTATGTTGTGCTCTGCGAACAGAATGACTGAAACGTGCTTCAAGAGAACAGACTGTGCCTTGCTCAGCTTTGAACCCAGCTGTGCTCTCTAAGAAATGCTTGTTGAACTGAACAGACTTCAACCATGCACAACATTCCATCGAGGGCTTGCATCCACAATTGTAAAGAATTTTTGTATCTATTAACATCACATATTCATACTTTCACTTGAATTCCAAATGTGAAATGAATTACAATAATAGTTGGCATGCCTAGGAAATGGCTGCATGCTTTTTATATTTTCTAATTATGATTTATAAATATTAATCATCAAGAACATACACACTATTTATAGAGTAATTAGCCATTATAGAGTTGTTGTGGAGATTTATATATAACTGTAAAATACTGTGTATGGTTAAACAAGCATCCATAATAGTGATTTTGGTTACTTTTACACAAATTAGGGGTTGCCCAGTCCTGAATCTTTGTGAAATATTTTTCTCAATAAGCATTTAAGTCCCTCTGGTCTCCCAGGAGACACATACATGAGTAAGACACACACTTTGATTTTAAGCAGTTTATAATCTAAAGGGAGAGTGAGTGGCAGCTAAGTAATAAATTTAAAAAATGTTACAAATATGATAATAGTCTTGAAACGTAGGTGGCAGTTACAAAGCTCAGAGAGTAAAGTGGCCTTGTCACTCGGACACAGTCCCTCTGGGGTCCGGGCTTCTCTCTGTGCCTTGTTGTGCAGGCAGCAGCAGGCCTGTCCAATTTCTGCCAGCTGCGGCAGATGCTGCGAGCTCCCTGTGTCTTCTCTGAGGCGGAGGGAGGGCTTGGCTAATAGAACTCTCACACAAACGCAAAGAGGACAGATTTTCCTGTCATTCAGTCAATACACATTTATTACGTATTCACTGTAAGTATTGTGTGTGGTGAAAGTATAATGACATAGTATACTTTCTTAATTTACTCTTGATGATTTTAGAATAATCCCTGATGAAGATACTGTCCTATTCATTTTCACCAGTTTTACATCTTTCATGGAATGAAAACCATTGAAAAAACCGCATGTCTTACCACCATAATTATTGCTCTGATCATTGCTTTGAAAACAAAGGTATTATGATCATTTCTTCTTTTCAGTTTCTGCTAGTTGGCTGCTAATGCCCTTAGCTGTGGTCCCTCTTTCTGACTGATGATGTCATGTTGTTTAAAAATGAGTGGTTTGTGACTCTTGATTTTTTTTTTATTGTACTGAATTCCATAAATGTTTGTTTTAGCACATGGCCTACCCCAATAATGGAACTCTTTTTTTATCCTGGAACAGGACAGAACTTGGAACAGAATCTGGCAATGTTTAGGGAGACTCCAATGGTATACTGGTACCAGACTGCGATACAGTGTGACAACGTCTTATTCATAAGAATACAGAAATCATTGAGTACAATTTTTCTTCCTGGTATGCATCCAAAAAAGGCAATATAATACTCTACTATGCCTCTTCCTAATGAAAAATCCTCAACAAGGGCCTAAGCTAGAAGCTTAGATGATATTAATAGATAATAGATGACAGATAAAATAGATGACATTAGCACCTATTGTGTAGACATTAATTGGCCTTTAATTAACACAGCTAAACCAAATGTGTTAATCACCAAGTGAAATACAGAATATTAATGAATGAAAAGTTAGGACCTTTATCCTGTCTTGGGTGTTTGCTGGAGGGGAGCTCAATGAATATGGAAAACTCTGAATTGTATAGTCATGAGCTGTAAGGACTTTTAGCTGTTTAAGAGATTTGCACTTGAGGAAAGTCTTTATAATGGATTCTAATATTGGCATCAGTATAGAATGCTTTTTACTTTAATCTAAAAATGTTAATGTATTGAAAGATGGGGGAGGTGGAGAAACTCATTGTCTCATACTCCTCCAATGCCTGTAGCAGTTGGGGTTGGGGCAGGCTACAGGCAGGAGCCTGTGACCTGGTCTGTCTCTCATACAGGTGATGGGGGGAGGGGGGGTGGTCAAGGGCTTGAGCCATCATTTGCTGCTCCTCAGGGTGCACATTTACAGGAAGTGGAGTTTGGACCCAACATAAGTGTTCTGACATGGACCCAGGCATCCTAAGTGGCAATACTATGCCAAGCACACAGCCCACATGTTATTTTTATATTTATTTATAATAGTTTAGTAGATCATGTTACTTAGTGATATTAGGAATCTATACTTCTAATCCAGCTTCCTGCTAATGAGCACCTAGGGAGATAATGACTCAGGTTGTTGAGTCCCTGCCACCCAGATAGGAGTCCTGGCTTGCGCCTGGACCAAACTGGTGATTGCAGGTACATGGGGAGTGCATCAGTAGATAGGAAGGTCTATTTTCCGCCTCTATTTCTGATGTTCTGCCTTCCAAACACATACACTTTTTTCTTGAATAAAAATGAGAAGCACAATTTTTTTTACAAGTACAATAGTAGAAGGAAATGGGCTTACTTGTCAACCAGGCAACTCCGGAGGACATAACCATCTGTGAAAGAAAATGAAATTCACTTTATTCATCACACATGTTTGAAAATATGTAGTATTTTATAAGAAATTAAAAAATAGTTGTAATGCATCCATCTTCAAGTATGATTATTTTTCCTGTTTTTGTCTACTTCTCTTCTTTTCCTTAACTTCTTTCTCTGACGTGTCTTTTTCCCACCATTTGAAAACTTTCCTTCTCTCTCATTTAAACAAAATAACAACAACAATAATAACAACCTTAGTTCTTTTCTCTCAGCTAATGCAAGTTGGAGCTCAGGATTCCTTCCGATTTTAGTCTTATTTCCTCAATGCGTTATGCACAGGGCACAGTTTTAGAAAGAACTTAGTAAACGTGGCTTGGAAAAGTAGTTTACAAATAAGTATTTTGAATGCAGTTAGATGTAAGACTTACCTTTTTAAATTTCATTATCAAGTAGTTACAACTGGATTCAGACTCATGATGAAAGAACTTCCCCTACAGCTTTTTTTCCTCCATTATATAGAATGTCAAAGTTTACATTGTATCACTTATGAAACAAACATACTGTTATTAAAATTGTGCGTTACTAGAAGACCAAAAATCCCGATACCACTGATCTAAGTGATGCCCTGGTTTCACAGAAAAAGATCATGTTTTATGCCAGAAAATTAAGCTCCTAAAAACCTACTTGTTTTTGTTTGGTTCTGGATGGAACAGAGGGACAGAGAGGATTTCCCTTCACTGGTTCACTTCCCAAACGGCAGTAATAGAGCGGCTGGGGCAGGCCGAAGCTGTAGCCAAGCCTACTGTGCAGGTGCAAAGAACTCAAAAATTTGAGCTTTATTTCCTGCCTCCGAGGGGCCTCAGCAAAGAGCTGGATCAGAATTAGATTTGGATTAGATTAGAATTGGATTCTGATGGGGGATGTGGTAGCTTAACCAGCTGTACTACCACTCCTGCTGGCCCCAGCTTTATGTTTTAGGGAATACTCTGTTATTTTGCTGTTGTTTGCTGTGTGGAACACAGACGCATCAATGATTTGAATATTTTATGTTTTCTTAAAAACTGCATCAAGTAGATGGAGAGTAGTGTAGTACTGTGCTGCTGTATCTTACTTCCCTGAAATGATGTGATAATTTGGGGCTCATTAGCTATTAAATTACTATTATAGAACATTCTTACAAGATTAATGGCTTCTAATATGGCATAGATTTTTGCTGTCTGATATCTTAAAGACTCTCTGCTAAAACTTGGTTCTATTAAAAGCATGATTCATGACAATGTCAAAACACTTACCCTGAATCTTTGTATAATCTCTCCAGCATGGTTCTTAATAATGATTTTTTTTGGTGGTGGAAACATATTCTCTTTACTCATGACACATGTATGAGAGGACTTCAAAAAGTTAGTGGAAAATGGATTAAAGAATGATGTGTATTTTCCTGCAAAGTTTTGGAAGATCATTGGGACATTCATCATAGGGAACAATAATGAAAAGTACTAACAAAAAGATAAAAAAGCGTTTTCATGCTCTGTGGTGGAGACTGGTGTTTGGTACACATTCTGACTCTGTGGGTGCCAGTGCATCAGGAATCCTCACAGATCACATGAAATTATTTGGAAACCTCGCATTCACAGAGCAGAACACAGTGGCTTGAACCAAATGTTTTGAAATACATGTGGGGTAGAGCTGGTTAGAAAAGCAACACCCACTCCCGATATGTTCTCATTAATTTCTTCCTAGAGCATTTGCTTGCTCTGGTGCAGATGTGTCTCAGGACAAATGACTCACCTTTAAAAATAAAAATTTAAAATTACCAAGGAAATTTAAAAAAAAGGATCTTTGGAGGACAGAAGCAATCCTAATATTTTCAAAAACCTTTTTACTTAGTAAAGATGCCAGTATAGTATTTAATCACTTTGTGTGTGAGAAAATCCAGACATAAATACACTCATTATGGTTTCATTTAGTTCATAAACAATACAATGATTTTGTATAGATTTGTCTAGGCAAGTTGAACCACATTCAACTTCAAGAGAAAAATGCCTTGAACCATTTTCATCATATAATAGAATGAAGAAAAAAGTAGTGTATATTGCAAGCATAACTAATTTTCCTACTTTCCTAAACATGCTTGTCTTGCCTGTCTAAATTGTTATTTCTGAGGCTTCACATAAGAATCACTTAAAAAGTTTCTGATTTTTAAAAATACTTCTTCTATGTTCATGGGTGTTTTGAAATTTAAAAACGTTTTGGATTTGAGTAGATATAAAGCATCTTTAAAGTCTCCTTTCTTTGATGCCCAAAAGAAATGGGGGAACATTTTGCCACAAATAACTCAGTTCCTGCTTCATTCCACACTTTTTTTTTGGTAGAAAATCTTTCTCTGATGACAGGAGGTGGGAAAACTCACAGCTTCTGAGACACTGAGCTATGGTATCCGCACAAATAATACTGAGAGTTCTAAACACTTGGGAACGCGCCAGGAATATATACTTGAGAGCTCAAAACCTCCACAGTCTGCATCTCTAGGAGTTAGTGGGCAGGACCTGATCAAATGTAGTAACATCTGAAAGCAGCTTATATCTCATTTTACAATGGCAAGGGAAGTGGGTCCTGCATTTGCCTCTCACTTCCATCATTACCAAACTATGCTTTCTTTCCTTTGATGAGGCAAAGAGGAATAGCGAGCCCAATTCCCAAAGTGTTGGGCTGTCCGTGTCTTTGGGACTAATCAGAAGATGCAGAGATAAAGAATTGCAAGATAGTCTCGGAGGGCACACAAGAAGCGACTCAGAATGCTAAGGCCGGGGCAGAGCATGCCTATCTTCTAATCAGCTAAACTGTTCAACAGACTTCTTCCTGTGGGTGTCCATATGTTCAACTTCTGCCTGAGTACCTGGTTCTTTTCCACAGGGAAAATCTCATACATGGTGCTAGGCACTACACAAGCTGGCCATACAGCACTAGGAACATTTCCTTGCTATTGGATTAAGCTCAGAGTCTACCAAGGGTGACAGACTGCCTAAAAACGAAAATGACAATTACATCAGCATGGTGGACTTGGGAGAGATGGTACTGAGGTGGCTGGAGTGTCGAGTGGAGCGCATCGAATCTTAGATGAGAATTGAGTTGTTCTGCATAGATAATTAAGAACATTCCATGTCAAGAAAAATAACCACGTAGGAAGAAGCAGCGTCATTTACTTGAAGGATGACAAAGAAGTAGTTTGTTTTTCTGGAGTACTAGTTGCAGATGCCAACCAGCAATCTGTTGGTTTTTCTGTTAGATCACAGGGTTTTCTGGCTAGGCCACAACTTGGTGCCTTTGCAACAATAGATGCACTACAGGTGTGTGTGTGTGGTGGGAGATTGGGCAAGAGTAGGGATCAAGGCAGACTTACCATTTGAAAATCTGTTGCAATTATCTATGTAAGGTGGGGCTAACCCCATACAATAAATATCCCCAAACCTATAGATGTGTGTGAAATACGAATTTGATGTTAAAGGAATTAAGAATATCAACTGTTGGGACCAGTGCAGTGGCTTAGCAAACTAATTCTCTGCCTGTAGCATGTGCATCCCATAATGCCACCTGTTTGAGTCCCAGCTGCTCTACTTCCAACCTATCTCCCTGCCTATGGCCTAAGAAAGCAGTGGAAGATGGCTCAAGTCCATGGGCCCCTGCACTCATGTGGGAGACCTGGAAGAAGCTCCTGGCTCCTGGATTCAGATTGGCTCAGCTCTGGCATTGCAGCCATTTTGGAGAGTGGACAAGTGGAAGGGAGATATCTTTGCTCTGTCTCTCCTCTCTAACTCTATTCTTTGATAAAATTAAATAAATCTGGGCCCGGCGGCGTGGCCTAGCGGCTAAAGTCCTCGCCTTGAACGCCCCAGGATCCCATATGGGCGCTGGTTCTAATCCCGGCAGCTCCACTTCCCATCCAGCTCCCTGCTTGTGGCCTGGGAAAGCAGTTGAGGACGGCCCAATGCTTTGGGACACTGCACCCACGTGGGAGACCCGGAAGAGGTTCCTGGTTCCCGGCATCGGATTGGCGCAGTATCGGCCAGTTGCGGCTCACTTGGGGAGTGAATCATCGGGTGGAAGATTTTCCTCTCTGTCTCTCCTCCTCTCTGTATATCTGACTTTGTAATAAAAATAAAAATCTTTAAAAAAATTAATAAATAAATCTTTAAAATATAAATAAAATATATATATACATATATATGTGTGTATATATATATACATATATATGTGTGTATATATATATATATATATATAGTGTCCTGTTTACTAGAGGGCCAAATATGACATTTGTAAAAATTAAGCAGAAGTTTTAAAAAATTACAGTGGGGCCCGATACAATAGCTCAATGTCTAAATCTTCACCTTGCATGAGCCAGGATCCCATATAGGCACTGGTTCATGTTCCAGCTGGTCCAGTCCCACCCAGCCCCCCGCTTGTGGCCTGGGCAAGCAGTTCAGGACAGCTCAAAGCCTTGGGACCCTGCACCATGTGGGAGACCCAGAAGAAGTTCTTGGTTCCAGTTTCAGATCTGCTTAGCTCTGGCTGTTGTGGCCACTTGGAGAGTGAATCAGCGGATAGAAGGTCTTTCTGTCCATATTTCCATCTCCTTCTCTCTGTATATCTGCCTTTTCGATAAAAATTTAAAAATAGGGCCTGGTGCGATAGCTTAGTGTTTAAAGTCCTCGCCTTGAATGCACCAGGATCCCATATGGGCGTTGGTTCTAACTCCCGTGGCCCCACTCTCTGCTTGTGGCCTAGGAAAGCAGTCAAGGACGATCCAAAGCTTTAGGAGACCCAGAAGAGGCTCCTGGCTTCTGGCTTCAGGTTGATTCAGCTCCAACCATTGTGGCCACTTGGGGAGTGAACCATCGGATGGAAGATCTTCCTCTCTGTCTCACCTCTTCTCTGTATATCTGCCCTTTCAATAAAAATAAATAAATCTTTTAAAAAATTAAAAAAGATAAAAATAAAGAAATCTGTAAAACATTGAAAAGTTAAATCAAGCTGGTAAGATAATAGCACCTTGAAATAATGCTTAACCAAAAGGCAGTTGCATATATTGCTAGGCCCCTCCCTTCCATCCTTGTTCTCATTTGAACATGTACTGGTCCACCATGTTCGACTGAGAGCACTGAGGTTACAGTAGGTTTGTTTTGTTTGGTTTTTTTTGCTTTTAAAATTTTATTTACTTTTTATTTTTTTGAATTTTTTTATATTTTATTTCTTATTCATTGATTACATATTTTAATTTATTTATTATTTTTAAGTCATTAATTACATTGTATTATGTGACACAGTTTCATAGGTACTTGGATTCTCCCTACAGTAGTTTTTTACTGATAGTTTTGATCTGGCTTCCTGCACTGTCCTGGTAACCTCGCTCAGCATCCTTCCTGACTCCCTGAACTTGCCCAGGAATAGCCTTCCACTCCTGAGGACAGGAGATGCTGCATAGATGCTGGAATTTATTTTCCACTGGGAGGGACAATGACATCTAGATAGCCCAGCAGTGTTCATCTCCAATTATCTAAGGGATCATTTTTCTGATAAGGAGATATTTGTGTTCACTTGGTCACTTGCCTAGTGACATTCCACAGAATTACTTTTCAAATGGGAGAGCTAAACTACCACAAAGTCCAGTCCTCCCATGTGAGCAGCAGGGGCCCACGTCACTGCTGCCTCATCCCATGTGTACTGGCAGGAGGCAATTTGGAGCTAGAGTGGGAGACATGAGCCCAGCTTCTCTAGCATGGGATGTGGGTATCCCAAGTTGTAATTTAATTGCTGTACCAAACACCTGACCCATATACAATTCACAAAATTTTCTTAACATGGCTATAAACCCTGCAACTTATTTCTCCTATTATTATATAATGAGATGACACATTCTTTTCATCATCATTTCCTAAAATAGTCAATGAGTTATTCATAACAGATAAATTCAAAGTTTTTGAAATCTGGGTGTCCTATATGGGTGTAGGGGCCTAAGTACTTTGGCCATCCTCTACTGATTTTCCCAGGCTATTAGCAAGCAGCTGAATTCTAAGTGGAGCAGCTGGGACACGAACTGGCATACATACGGGATGCTGGCACCATAGGCTGCAGCTTCAGCCACTACATCACGACACAAGCCCCTGGAGGCCATTTGTTACTGAAGATCCCTACAAGTGTTGGCTTGCAAGGAGATTTTCTTCATCTCATAAAGTTCTGTCAACATTATCTCCAGTGAGCTGCAAATCTTAATTTTATACCATCTCTTTCCTTTATCTTTTGTAGCCATATGCTATATTTTCCTTGGAAAAACCAACTATACCTCTTTCCTGATAACTTTAGATCCATTTCCCCCTTCCTGGAATTACTGTGTTGTTTTTGGGAAACTCCACATATTGCTGTCTCTATTTCATCCTTCTCCCATTAAAATCAAATTCAGGGTCTGCACTGTACACACATCGATCAAGTGGATGTGTGGTGGCCATGTTGGCTCTCTGATTTCAAAGGTAGAAGAGCATAGTTTTAAATTATATTTCCTTGCACATTACATAAGCTTGCTTTTTAATGTTAACAAAAATAAAAGTGGGCTTTTGGTGCTGCATCCCACAGTCAGGTTCAGTTTGGGGCTCCTGGCTGCAGCCTAGCCTGGCACAGCTGCTGCAGGTATTTGAGAGTGAACCAGCAGATGAGAGATCTGAAAACAAGTCGATTTACAAGGTGAGAAAACTGGGAATTCCAGATGCAAGATTCTGTGTAACATAAGAATGGGGTCAAGAAGTATTCACCACTTCAGCACTTTAGCTTTCACTTTAGCACACAAAGGAGTGAAGAAGCTAAGCAAGAGGACTCAGATTCCATTGGTTTCCCAGCACGAGTGAGTCAAGGATGGGTTTGTGCAATTTTATCCACACATAAGTATTTTCTGTTTAGCTCATTGTTTAAAAAAAAAAATATGTATTTTAAATTTATTTGGGGAGGAGAGAAACAGAGAGCTCCCATTTGCCAGTTCACTCCCCAACTTTTCCTAACAACCACAGCTAGGTCAGATTTACATGGAACCCAGAAACTTCATTCAGGTCTCCTACAGAGGAGACCTGGAATCATTACCTGAGCCATCCTCTACTGCTTCCCAGGGTGTGTGTTTCCAGGAAACTGGAATTAGCAGTGGAGTTCGTTCCTGAACCCAGCTCCTCCAGTTTAGAATGTGGGGGTCCCAAACAGCATAAGAACCAGTGGGTCAGATGCCCACCCCTACAAGGATTTTATGATGCTGGTGTTTACCAGGTCATATTTTGAGAACTAAGTCGCCAATTACCTTGGACGTCCTAGTTTACACCTAGTAGTTGGTAAATGAAAAGAGGTTAAAATAAAACACACTGATGGCAGCAGAGTAAAATCTTGAGTTTCTTAATACTTCCCATAGCTACCCTCGAAGCCTAAGGGCAGAAGAGTTCCTGAAAGCAGAATCATCAAAAGAGCACTGGTTGTCAGATCCTGGAGTGTGGTGTCCAGGGAGGGTAAGCACTTACATTTGCCTTCTTCATTCCTGCAGAGAACTTTGGTGTCATCTGTGTTTTGCAGAACTTCAAGAGATTCCCCAGGTTTTACCTGTAGATCCCTGGTCCCCCACTTCTTAGAAGTTAAGGAGTGCGCAACCGTTGTAGAATATAAGACTCTAATTTCACCATCATACTAAAAAAAAAAAGAAAAATATTAAAATGATTTATTGGTGCATATTATGAATCTATTTCTTCATAGATTTATGAAGAACTTGTTTACTAAACAGTTTTCAAAAAGTAATATAAAATATTCAAGACAATTTTGAGGGATCAAAGTTGTTCATAAGCTCACTAATGCACTATAGCAACTCTTCAAAGTGTGTTCATATCCAAGTACAAACATATTCTTATAGATTACATATTTGTAATATTGAACATACATGCTAGCTCACTTTGTTATAAGGATGAAATTAAGTCTAAAACATTTGTGGAAAATAAAGGCACTGTGATGAATAACTATAATATTGAGAATTAACTCTAAAATAGGTATTTTGGTACTTAAAAATCCCTGAATTTTTTTCACTGGTGCTTTCAGCCTTACATGTATGATACTGAAATATGACATACTTTAAATTTTTTCCTGAAGTCTTTTTCTTCCTTTTCCTGCTTTTTTAATTTCTTAGGGTCTTTTTCTTCTGTCTTGGTTTTTCCAATATTCATTCCTTGGCTAGAGAAACAGAATGCACATAAAACAAGCCATTGTTTCAAAAATGTAAAGATAGAGATTTAAATTTAGAACATTAAATTGTTAGTGAACTTTGTTTTCAAATATTTTTCTTAGAAAACCAGTACCATGCATTATGGTAAATGAGAACATTATAGAACAGAGTATAATCCTTCAAGAGAATACAGATTATGAGTTTAAAAAGAAGTGAAAGATTGTCAATTTTATTGAACCAAATAAGTTACCAAGTTATAGTTGAAATACGATTCTATACCAGTAGTTTCCTATAGTTTAACCTTTTCTTGAACCCTTTAAATTTTTAAATCTTTCCTGGGCAGGTTAGTGATTGGCAAAAATCATAGATAAAGCTCTTAGAAGTATATATTTTTGAAAAATGGATGCAGAGAAGGCATTTGGTGTAGTGATTAAAACCTTACTCAGGGTGCCCATATCCCATCTGAGTGCTAGAGTTTGAGTCCCAACTCCACTCCCTGTTCCAACTTCCTCTGTGTACACCCTGGAAGCTGGGAGGTGATGGCTCTGCTATTCGGGTCCCTGATATCCATGTGAGAGATGTGGATGGAGTTCTACTGCCTGGCTTCAGCCTGCCTGGGCCCAAGCTGTCACAGGCATTTGGGGAATGAACCAGTAGACAGAGTACTCTTTCTTATACCCTTTCTGTCTTATAAACTTTTTTTAAAAAACTTGTTTTTGTAAATGATAATACATATCTATATATTAGTACCTTTACATCTACTTAAAACTGGACTGAATGTGAAGCAGAAAATTTTGATTATTGAAAAATTTTAGGCAACAGCTAAGGTTTTAGATATTATACGAAAGAGGTATTATTTTTAAAAAAGTTTTAGTTTTATTTGAAAGGCTGATTTACAGAGAGAAGGAGAGATAGAGAGATCTTCCATCTGCCCTTTTACTTCCCGAATTGCAGCAATGGCTGGCCATGAGGTTATCTGAAGCCAGGAGCCTTTTCTGGGTCTTCCATGTGAGTATATGGGGTCCCAAGAACTTGGGTCATCCTCTGCTGCTTTCCCAGGCTACAAGCAGGAAGCTGGATCTGAAATGGAGCAGCTTGGAAATGAACCAGTGCCCATATTGGATGCTGGTGCTTGAAGGCAGAAGATCAACCTTCTGAGCTGTGCTGCCAGTTTCACCAATAAGTTTTACAGAAGATAGCTAATATTCAATCTTCATCTTAGTACTCCGTTGTCTATTTGAATGTCAATGTGAGAGAAAGATATGTTAAATGCTGACTTGTGTATTTAGATGTTTAAAAAAAATCCAAAAAATCCAAGTTAGGTATAAAAATCAGCATCTGTCTTAGATGTTAACTAGACCGAAGCCGATTGCTCTTAGAGGTACATGATCGGCAGGTCAGGATTCCTGTCCTGGTCACACATGGAACCACCTGGGAAGCTTAAAAACACATCACCAGTCCTGCTCAATTGCTGGAAACTGGGATTCAATTTATATTCATTTAAATTAATTTAAAATTTGAACTTAATCTGAACAGAATCTCGGTACTAACACACCTATTTAAACAGCTCCTCTAGTGACAGTTGTCTGTAACCCAAGTTGAGAACCATTTGGCAGTTAATATGAATGTCAGGGAAGAGTAGAAATCGCTAAAAAGAAGGAAACTGTAAGCAAGAATATTTGTGAACAAAGAAACACTTTGGACACTGATATTAATTTTATTTTGAGTATCTAAGATAAAGTTTCATGTGTAATTGATTTATTTTAAATATTTAACTCTTGATTTGTGAATGCTAGTACTAAGTTGGTCTGTTGTGAAAAGCATTGGCACAAAGTCAGTTTCAGCAGCTGCATCTGCCTCCAGCATCATCTGCCTTAATGGTAGCCTGGGCATTCATGGAATTACCGACCCAGATTAGCAGTCTGGGTCCAACTTGATGCAAGAGCCGATGGATGCTAAAAATGCCCCAAGGCTGCCTTTGAATTTATTTAAAGCTAGAATACAATGTTACAACATGTCATTGTTTGAAACTCTCTAAATAAGCAAACAAGTAGTCATGGTCCCTATCTAATGAAGTTGAATCAGCTGGGGTTTATTTTGCTTGCAGGCAGGAGCCAGCATGTGACCGACTTCCTAGAGAGCCAGGAGATGGCCTGTGGTGGCATTTCTACAGTAACGCCAAGCAGAGAAGTGCAATCAGAGCGAGCAGCTGGGAGGAAGGTGCTCCCCAGGACAAGGAATGTGCCACCTTGGCCGCGTGCCTGGGGATGAGATGCGCCCTCTGTGTAGAGCTGACCAAGGAGCCCTTGTCTCCTTTCATCTTTGTTTGTTTTGCCTGGAGAACTTCATACATGACTGGGGCATATTTTCCTTCAGGTTCTTTGATCCTGATTCTGTCTTTAGTTCAGTAAAATTAGCTTAACAATGTTGCTAAAGAACAAATGCTCAGAAATCACTCTTGCATTTTGACCAGTCCACCTCATTTTTTGAATTCTGTTTATGCTACTTTTATCTTTTTTACCAGTTTTTTTTTTAATTCATCTTTCTTTTGTCTCAAAAGAGAGGGGCGCTCTAGCTTTTATTCAGAGAATGCATTAGGTCACTTCACATATTTCTTTCGGGATGAAAAAGCATCTTTCCATGTTATTTTCTGCTGCAAATGATTGTCAAAAGGCATTCCTTTTATATTGACTTTCACAGCTTTTTACATACTTTTAGCCTACAATGAAATTGAAACCTTAGGTACATTGAAGAATGATGACCTTGTTGGGTGTAATTGGTCAAAGATTTATTTATTTGAAAGCCAGAGTGACAGAGAAATGGACACACACACACACACACACACACCTTTCATTCCTCACTTTATCCCCCAAATGCGCACAGCAGCCAGGGCTGGACCAGGACGAGGCCAGGAGCCTGACATTTAGTACAGATCTCCCATATGTGGGTGACTGGAACACAGGGATGTGGGCCGTCATTTCTACCATACAGAGTACACATTAGCAGGAGGAGTAACCAGGACTCGATTCAGGGACTCTGACATGGATATGGGTATACTGAGCAGTAGCTTAACCTACTGTGCCACAATGCCTTCTCCAAAATTTTTTTGAAATAGAACTTTGGATTCTTTTTGTGTGTATGTATGAAAAAGAGAGGTACTTAATTTTTTTTTCAAAAACCATTTTTTCCCCCATAAAAACCCAATTATGTAAAGGACAGAAGGGGCTTGAACATGAAGAGTGAAGCCTGAGAAGTGAACCTAAACATATTTTCAAGGTAAGATTGGCTTGAGACAAGTCAATGTGAAGAGAGGAAGAGAATCCACCATTTTCTGTGATCAGGATCTCAAATACATTTTCCCAATGAATGATGACATTGCTGTGTCACACGATGACGGTGACTCGGCAACAAGGAGTAGGAACGAAAATCAGGAGGTAGAAGTGTGGTTGGGAGTGGAGGGTTGTGGGAAGGACAGAGAAGGCTTAGGGCTTGTTCTTCACAAACTTAGCAGAGAATTTAAAACTAGATCAGAATAGAACAGAGCTGTAAGGAGGAGGCCAGAGCAAACACCTTTATGCACTGTAGGCATACACCTGAACAGGTTTCAAAACTTGTTTGTTGGTTTATTTTCATTTTTGTATTTGAGAGATACGGAGAGAGATTTTCTATCTGCAGGTTCACTCTCCAAATGTCTGCAGTAGCCGGGGCTGAGCTAGGAACCCAGAACTCATTCAGGTTTCTTAAGGAGGTGGCAGGGACCCACACCCTTGACTCATCCTCTCTTCCCTCCCGAATGAATCAGAAGACGAGTCAGAAGCAGAGGAACCATATACTGCAACAGGTGCTCGCCCTCCATGCCTCCCATCTCCCACTGAGCTTTCATTCCAGAGAATGTTCTCAAGCAATGTCATTGCAACAAAGACATTTTAATTACCTCAACTCCAGTGGTGGAGCTGGGAAATCGGAAGCATCCACATCATCGTAAACTTCATCTCCAACGTCTAACAGAAGAGAGAACAAGGTTGGAAAGTGTTTCCAATAATGAGAGGATCCTTGCAATGGTAATTTAAGGATTGCATCAAGGGAATTAGAGGGAGTTTTCTGGTGTCCGTGCATATTTTTCTGGAGGTATTGTCACGAAAGATGGGAAATCCTTATCCACCAACATGTCTGCACATCATGTGGCCATGATTGTAACTGTCATTATCTAGGGGAAAACCTGAACAGTGATTGTGATTATTTGAAGATTCACAAGTGTGAGTAGCAAACTTCTTACAAGTAAATTAGTTTTACTGGCTACCAGTAGTAAAAGGTAGAGGTTTGTGTTGGAATTTTTATAGTTGTGACAGTATATTTTGTTATGTTTCTGTCTATGTTCTTGTCCCTCACATCTTTTCTCTCTCCCTCCGTTTTGACCTTCTCGCCCTTTCCTCCTCATTGCTTCCTTCCTTTCTGTTTTACTGACTGCTCTGTTCTTGTGATATCAGAGTGGCACTGTTCAAATGAAAGGGATATTTATGTTAATGAGGTACTTCTGCTAATATCAGGTATTGAGAAACTAGGACCATGACTCTTTCAATCTGAAGATGTTTTTCTTCCTTGTGAGATTTTGTGTTAATAAAAGCAGGAGAAATGCTTCCTCTTTGCTTCTGTTGGGTTATCCCACGGCATAGGGAGACTAAGCACCAAGTATTGCAAACGTTGTAAGGAATTACTGCCATAGCAAATTGAAGTGCTCTCTGATAGTGGCAAGGAATTGATTGCCCTTAAAAATGCTACTTTCATTTCCAGTTCCATCTCTTTCTCTCTCCCTCCCTTTATATTCAATTTAAGTCACAGGATAAAATTTTCACAGTTATGTGAAAAAAATCCAAAATAAATGCCTTTAAGATATGGTAGATCATTGCTTTCCAGAAGGATGAAATTATTATTTCATACACATGACTTTTGAAAACATAATAAAACTAAAAACATTCTTAAATGACTGGATTACATTTATTCCATTTTATTCCGTTTTAAACCTAGGTGTTACAAGTACCTTTATGAATACTAAAGATTAGGTCACGAATGTGTCAACATATTAAAATGAATTAAGGTAAATAAGCTTCTAGGAAGTTCCTAAGTATTCTAATGAGATAACATTTTATTTTGTTCAATGTAAACTTTAGCAAATATTTTAAAGGTCTGTCTCATTGCATATTTAAAAAATAATCTGACTTTACACAAAGAAGAAATAATGTTACATTGGAAATTTCCAAATATGATATTTTGGTCTAAAAAAATAAGCAAGTAATACTCAGAAGACAAACTTATATTTAGGAAATATATTTGGACTATATGATGACAATAAGCTGGTCTATACTTAGATATCTATGAAGAAATACAGTACATTAAGCTTGTGCTGAACCAAAGAGAGGAGGTATAAGGTATGTCGGTGTCTAACACTCCAGGCTATCCCTAACACTATAGCGGCTCCTGAAAGAACAATTTAAAATTCATCAATATTTTTATTTTATTTATACTCTTATTTTATTTTGAGTAACTATATTCATCTAAGTTAAAGTTCCTTGCAGAGGCTACATAATTTTATGTATCTATCTATCATCTATTATTTTTCATGATACAGTTCCATAGGCTCAGAAATTTTCCCTTATACCCTCCCACTGATTATTCTACTGATTTCCCCTATATTATTACAACAGTATAGCTCTTCAGCAACAGTTACAAGTCCATCATTCTGCTATTTAAGAAGGCTACACAATTTATTACTTAACAAAGACACCGTGATTACATTTAATGCTTTGCACTATTCCATTGGCAAGAAATAACCGTATAAACTAACCTTTAGTTTTTGTTACTTACCCAGTTGTTTAGGAGGAGAAGGGAAACTGAAAGAGAAATGAGGAAACGATTAGACTGATATGAATGTGGCAATGGATTCTTACGTAGAGGAGAGGTATATGATAGCCAATCATTTCTTTCTTATCCTCCAATCTCCAAAGAGTCCCATTTTCCATCTATCCAAAATATAAATTAGTAAGCTTTTTTTTTTTGTAGTCTCAAATCCAAGTCAAAATGCTAATTGGCTTACTTTACCCACAACCATTGGATAAGTGTTTTCAGATTAGTTCTATGAAATTTGCACATAGTAATATACCAGAATAAATGAAATATATTCAGTATTTTGGTATGACATGAATGGATTTGGACCAAAATTGTTTGAAATAAAGAGGACAAAAAGAGCATCAGCATCAACAGAGGACACAGAAATATGACCATGTGTCCACAACAGGTGCATATGTATATATATACACACACCTGTTCTCCACAGGAGAATGGTGAATAAGAGAGAAATATCCACTTAAATTAGAGTGAGTGCTCATTAATAGATGTGATCTGAAACTGAGATTAGGTGGCATTTAGTTGTGTGAGAAAAAGACATTTTTCTTTATCACTTTCTGAAGTATGCTTGTTCTGTGCATGGGCACATGCATGCGCACATACACCACACACACACACACACACACACACACACACACACACACACACACACACACATTGATTAAAGAATGGTGCATGGCACAGGAATGACCGGTTAAATCACAGGGTTATGAATTAATGATCCAAGATCAGAATTGATACATGTTTCATTGAAGCAAGAGAAAAGTCCTTTATTTCTATGTAAGGTTTATATTTGAGTTAATGCTGCTCCAGATATTTCTGTTTATGCTTTGTTCAAATTTCAAGCTTATTAACTTGTTTTGGTGTTTTTCAAAAGGATTTCAAGCAGAAAGGCCATACAGAATTAGCATCTTATGAAGACTTCAGTTAAATATGATGAATATATTAGGTATTTATAAAAACTAAAGGCTTTCCTGTATCAGGGAACATGATTCAGACACTTTTAATTCACGTATATGTATGGAATTTATATAAAGGAGTTATTTGGGGGATGTAAAGAGAAAATGCTTGATTTCGTTTTTACTTAAAGAAGATATTTAGAATAAATTTTAGTCTAGAAGAAATATATTTCAAATACAATTAATATATCACTATTCTTTAACTGAGTTACTAAGACTTTAAAATGCTGTATTTAGAAAAATAAAATTCCTAACTATGGAGTCAGTGTCATGGCACAGGGGGTTAAGCCCCCTCTTGCAACTTTGGTATCTCATAAAGGATTGTTTGTTCAAGTTCTGGGTACTCCACTTCTCAGTCATCTTCCTGTGAATGTGCCAGAAAGGAAAGTAGATGTTGGCTCAAGTACTTGGATCCTTGCCCTGTATGTGGGAGACTCAGGAGGAGTCCCGTGCTTCTGGCTTCTGCCAGGGTACCCCAGGCCTGGTCCTGGCCACTGGGACTATCTGGAGAGTAAACCAGTGGGTGCAAGATCTTTATCTCTCCCTTGCCTCCATCAAAAGGTACTTTTTTAAAAAGGTCATATTGTGTCCTTTATTTCTAGAAAATTAATGTTAAGAAGAATGTATATTTTGAAGGGTAGTCAATGTAGTTATATATATTTAACTATAACTATATATAACTACACACATATAATATATATAACTATAAAATATATATGTGCACACACATATGTGTGTGTTAAAAATTTACTTTTGTTGGAAAGGCAAATTTGCAGAGAGAAGAGACAGAAAGATCTTTATATGCTGGTTCACTTTCCAAATGGCCACAATGGCCAGAGCTGAGTTGATCCAAAGCCAGGACCCAGGAGCTCTTTCTGAGTTTTCCATGTGGATGCCAGGGCCCAAGGCTTTGGGCCTTCGTCTACTGTTTTTCCAGGCCATAATCAGGGAGTTAAATGGGAAACGGAATAGCCTTACACTGGTGCCCATTTGTGTTGCTGGTACTGCAAGATGGAGGATTAGCCAGTCAAGCCATTGTGCTACCCCTGTAAGGTTCTATATGTTAAATGCAGCACTGGAATTGAAAATTTTAGATGTGATATTACAGTTTTAAAACGTCCAACTAAATGGAGTGCCCACGTGTTTTGTACATGAATGAGTATGTGTACATTAATGTATGTGTGTTGTAGGAGAAATTAAAGTATTTATCTTTCAATATGTGAGTTTTTGTTATTTAATGTTTGAGTTTTGGAAGGATACCCTCCATGAGGCTAACATGATTAAAAGAAGAAAGTAAGATGGTTTACGACCATTAGGGCTGGATTATGATTACAGAACATTAGTAGCATTTGGTTAAAATCATATTAGTGTAGTTATTGTGTGCTGGAGTCGGTGGGTTGACTCTTACGATGAACCTTCATTATTTTCTGACTCAGAGACTTTGCGTTTCTCTCGTATACTTTTCTTATTGTCATCTTTTCCCTTTAACAGCTTCAAAATTCCCCAGGACCACGTGTTACTCTTCTCTTCAACCTGTAGCATAGAGCTTTGGAGCATGTAGGCGTTGATGTGAAGACATTAGATGGACATTCAGGATTTTTAAAAGTAATTATTGCTAGTTAGGATCACTGAACATACAGGCAACAAAGAAACTCATGATCTATCAAGACAGTGCAGCTAAGCTTATATACATCATGGAATTTGAACACTGTTCCTACCAGATAAATCATTTTTCCTTCTCTTAGATGTCTCTCAATTCTTAAAATATAAAACCAAACCAAGGCTAAATTTTAAACATCAACTGAGCTACACTTATGATTAAATAATTGTTGATCTTAAATATTTAAAGGTGCTATTTCAAAATGGAATTTTATTATTAATCTCAAATACAATTTTACAAATTGTTACATAATAACAAAATTATTTATTCTGAAACTAAAGGGTCAAGCATGAAATAGTGGTTCAGGCACAAAGAGCATATGGTGTCAATTTATTTGGGTTGTCTATAATTATGTCTATAATTATGTTATTACACACAGGGTAGAGGTGTGACTAATGAACTCTCCAGATGTTGAAAGCCAATTATTAATTGATATATAAAAGATTGGAAAGGGCTTGAAAGATACCTACCTCACCAATAATTGATCACATTTTTTGTTTCACTTCTACCACACTGTAGAGGTTTTTCTAAACAAGCTACAACTTCATTTGAAGTGTGACACAATTATACTTCTTGATTTGCTATTCCTGCTAATTAGGCATTCTAATAATCTTGATAATTTAATAGAGAATGCTATTTCCTATTTTATATCCTAATTAAAACACAAAATACATTTTTAGTATAGGTAACATTTTCCAAAAAGACAATTCACTGATTATTCTTACCCATTACCAGCATCTTCCTCTTCTATCCCATCGTAAATGTCATCATCTGGAGGTGGTGGAAACAGCCCTTCATTTAGATTAGGAAGAAAATATCTTGTTAATTTTATAATTTGGCACATAAAGGTCACTCAGATTTTGATAACAAATCCTTCTTATTTAGCTACAACATATTTCTCTTGCCTATCAACCGTTTAAGTTCAAAAACTTATTTTCCTATAGATAATAAATAACAAATGTATATATTTACACAGACAGTAAATTAGTTGCTTTATTTATCATTTTAGAAAGAATTCTTAGGGCTGAAATGATAAATGAGGAATGATAAGAGGTATTGTGAATTTGAGGTGAAAGGAGTGAGGAAAATAAATATGGACAGAGTAAAACTGCATAGGGGACGTAGACTGCTGTGGGAAAAAATCACAGAACCACCTAAAGAGTGCATAAACCGGGACAGAGAGACCTGAGAGGGAAAAAGTGGGTTCCCCCTTCCTGGGTCACTATTCCCGTGGGAGGGCATGAAAACTAGGATGGGGGCTGGGGTGGCTAGACAGAGAGGCACTCAACAACATCTGTGAGGGCTGGATGGTTGAGTTGGTTAGATAGAACTAAGCTTTAATACCCATTGACAAGTACAAGAACCAAATGGGATGTGGGACAGACTGGTCTACTGCTACACATACTGGCAAACCAGGGTAGGGGGTGGGCCTGGTGGGGGTTATTGTGGGTCGCCCCGACTAGGCTGCAGCTCCCACTGGTTGATGTAAGGGCCGAGTATATGCTGGGCAGAACCAGACTGGACTGCAACACCCATTGGTTCCAGTGCAGCTTGGGACTGAAAACAGAACCAACCCAGCAAATGCAACCACCAGCTGATCCGGGTGGTGGACTGTGCCGGGCCCTGTGCTTGCTAGAACATGCAAGAATCTGGTCTGGGAATACCTCAAAGTTTCTTTGGAGATCTCCCCAATCAAACTGCTGGACTCAGAACTCTAACCAAGAAAAGACAGAAGACAGAACAGGTCAATCATTCATCTCAGCTATATGTTGGCAGCGAAATATGGGGCAAACGGAGACTTTACGATGGACCATATCAATCAGTGGACGACCTCATCGAGCGAAACTGGCAGCGATTCATAACTGGAGAACTATTAAAACCACTTGAGCAAATATCTCAGAGCATGCCCCACATCCCGGACTTGGGGTGGGCGGGAAACCGGGTGGGGCTTCTCCCTCAATATTCCCCTTTACCTCAGATAAATGATGGAAACAATATGGACATAATAGTATTACCCACTTCCCTATACCCCCTGAACCTTTTTTTTTTAACTGCAATTAACTATGTAAAGATTGTCAACAACAATACAATAAAATAAAAACAAACAAACAAAAAAGAGATGTGAGGGAGTGATAAGAAATATTCATCTAACAGCAAGAGATATCCAGAAAATGATCCTGATCAAGACATAACTAATAAAGGCAAGTTGAAATGGAAAGCGAACACATCAGCAATGATGGTAATTGAAACAAACACATCAAAGGTCATATTTTATCAAAAGATTTATTTTTTAATTTCAAAGGCAGAGGTGTTACAGAGAGAGAGAGGGAGAGAAGAAGAGAGACAGAGATATCTTCCATCCATGGGTTCAATTCCTAAATGACTGCAATGGCCTGAACTGTACCAGACTGAAGCCAGGAACTTGGACTTTTATCCAGGTCTCCCAGGCGGATGGGCCATCTTCTGCTGCCTTCCTAGCAGGCAGGGAAGTGGTGCAGCCAGACTCTATCTGGCACTCATCGAGGATGCCACATTTCCAGAGGTGGCTTATTTCATTCTGCCACAACACTAGCCTCCCAAAGTGGCATTGTGAATAAGTATTTTTAAGTTTAAACCCTTTCTTGTATCATTGATTATGTGAATTCTTCAGGAATGAGAATTTCCTCTTTGTGGGAATACACATATTCATTTTGAATTTGAAATTTGAATGAGGACTTTGGCGTTGAAAGGTGGTAGTATTTCAAATCATTTGTTTTGTTGCTGGGAAATCTATAGGTCTTTTAAGTGACATAGCCAAGGTGTGTAAACAGGAATACTTATCCAAACAGGATAGTGCTGAGAGTAAAAGAGGGGCTGTGGTTAGTTATGCTCAGAACATTGGCCAAGATTGCCCCTGGGCACACTCCAAGTGGGACCACCTTACAATCCCTGTCAAGCTAGGCAAGAATAAGCAAGCGGCTCAGTTGGCTGGAGGCCAAGACTAAAATCTAGAAAACTGGTTATCAGGCTGTTGATTTTTCCAACACATTAAGACCCTCTTTGTTACTGGCAAACTATTTTGTCTCTGATATAATTAGTATTAGCATTATAGGACATAAATATTGAAGACTTACAGAGAAGCTATTGATTAAAGTGTGTGGCTTACCTCCACTTCCACTCTGACTTTGGCTAGGAAAAAATCCAGAGATATTCAATTAAAACATGAATTATTTAGTTATCAGGAAGAGAAGTATATCCATTGCATGGTTTTATAAAAGATAATAACATTTCAGCTAAACTTTATCAGGTAGTTAGATGTGAAGAGGAAGAAAAATGCTTCTTACAATAGATGAGTAATAACAATAAAACAGAAAACAATAATCAAGTGAGTTACTAGGAATGGCAGTCTAAACAAAAGCACTATTTGCTTTTAACATTTTCCCATGAGAATTTTTTCAGATTATATGTTATTACATCAATCAACAGATGGACTATTTAAAACCACCAATGTTATTGTAGCAGTTAAATAGAGCAATTATATTGTATTAAATTCAATTATCTTTCACTATCTTATTACCATCTAAGCTTTCTCTTAATCCAAAAGCATTAAACTCTTCTTTTCAAGGGAGAACTTTTTAAAAATTGAATTCCTATTCACAGGACTTTTGTATGATATGGCCCTTGCCTGTATAAATCGTGATAGCCTGAGTTTCTTCCTTGCTACCATTACCAGTCTGTGTTCCCTGTGTTACCATTCATGTGATGGCCATCCTTTTCTTACCTATATCTCCTACTAAAACATGAGTTCTGCTAGAGGGAAGGAAATGTAAATTTTGAAAGCTAAAGAAACCTCAGAAGTGATTAAATTCCCTCATTAAAAATATTTTTAAATTTATATGAAAGTCTGAGTTATAGAAAGAGCAATAGAGTCAGTGAGTGAGAGCACCCTCATGGAAGATATCTTCCATTCACTGGTTAATTCCCAAAAAGCCACAACAGCTGAAAGCCAGGAACCAGGAGCTTCTGTCTCCCACATGGTTGCAGGGGCCCAAGCACTTGTGTCATCCTCTACTGCCCTGTCAGGAGCATCAGCAGGGATGTTGGATGGAAAGTGGAGCAGGCGAGACTTGAACTGGCACCCTAAGGACAAGCTAGTGTCGGAGGCAGAGGCTTATAATGCTGGCCCCCAATTCCTTCATTTTATTTTTAGAGAGGAAGCTGAGACTCAGAAATGACTTGAACAAAGCTATGTACATTTAGTGCAGTTTTCTAGATCCTAATTTTTTTGCTCTTTGGATAATCTGTGAGTGAACAGATCAGTTTGATTTTGCCACCTTATAAGATAATCATATACTCTGATTGGATACAACTTTTTCAATTTTTTTTAATACTTGAAGGAGAGAGTGAGTTAGAAAGAGAAAATATCTTCAATCTACTGGGTCACTCCCTAAATGGCTGTGATGGTCAGGGCTGGTCTCTGGCAATATTGGGAGTTTGAAGCTCCCTTTGGGTCTCCTATGTGGGTGGCTCAAGTATTTGGGTCATCTTACACTGTCTTCCCGGGCATACTAACAGGAAGATGGATCAGAAGCAAAGAAGCTGGATCTTGAACCGGAATTCTGATATGTGATGCCAGGATCGCAGGTGGCAGCTCAGCTCACTATGCCACAGTGCCAGCCCCATCTTCTGATAATTTACAAATAAAAGAACTTCTGCTCATGGAATTTTTTAGTAGAAAAACATTCCATAAACATCTTACTATATAAACAAGCTATGTAATTTTGCAGACATTGAAGTACATTTCCACTTGCTTATGTACCACCATCACATCTGTTTTCTATTTTCTTTTGAGCAGGAAGCAGGCAACTGAACACAAGTGAAGAGTTGCATTTGGTTGGCTGATATAACCCCTTGGAAATTCTCATGCTCAATTCCTAAAGAAGAGGACTGCCCAAGTCAGGGGAGGAGTTGCCAATCATTGTCTCATCTTCAGAACAATTTTTTATTTTCCTAAAATGGCCTGTTAAGAATGTAAAACCTTTCACAAGTGGAGAGGTGGTGAGAAGAGAGATGGGAAGACAGACCTGTTGAAGGAAGTTGGCAGAGAAGCAATTGCAAAAGGTTTGCTTTGTGGTGGGAAAGTGGGACTTGCATTTGCAATACCGTCTTCTTTAGAGAAACTGCCTTAGTGTGAAGAAAGAGGAAAGACAGCTAGCAGGAATCACGTGTCGACACCTCATATTTGTTCCTGGAGTTCAGCAGGCACTGTCATTTCTTCCTCACCCCAGGGAAATCAGCAATGAGAGCAGACAGAGGCTAGCAGACAGGAGTGAGGGGGATGAGAGAGAGGGAGATCATGACACATTCCTTTCCTTGTTTTGCCAGGGCAAGTTGCCAGCTACACTCATATCTTTCTGTTTCTCCGATGGACAAAACAGGCTCTATTATGGGCCAGCATCAGCTGAAGTTCTCAACAACAACAAAAATATAAATTGCTTTTTAATTTTCTTATTAAATGTGCATAAGAGACATTCAATATGGCTGTTAAGATGACCATTTCCCATATAGTTTGAGTACTGACTCCTCCACTTTTGATTCCAGCTTCCTGCTAATACACAACGTGGGCTGCATAACATGATGATGCAACTACTGGGGTCATTCTCACTGATGTGAGGAACCCTGATTAAACTCCTGGCTGCTAGCATCAGCTTCGCCCAGCCCCAACTGTGGCATGGGGCTGCATGGTGAATCAGCGGATGGGAGATCTCTCTCTCTCTCTCCTTCTCTCTCTTCCCCCCTCTCTCTGTTTTTCAGATAAAAATGAAAATAAATAAAAATAAAAAATACACATAAGTGATAAATGTTAG
Source organism: Ochotona princeps (assembly GCF_030435755.1). NCBI lineage: Eukaryota > Metazoa > Chordata > Mammalia > Lagomorpha > Ochotonidae > Ochotona > Ochotona princeps. The sequence goes on along the minus strand of NC_080854.1, from coordinate 20,043,339 downwards.
CAAATTTCATCACGGTATTCTTGAATGATATTGAATATTAACACCATCACACCTCTCTCAACTGCTCCCTTGTATTAGACAGAAATTTGTTTTATTCGGTTATATTTTTACTATCCGTGCCTTTTAGAGTTGTGATATGTACGGACATAATAAAATGAAAAAAAGGGCAATAGTATTAGTTTCGGGATATGTTTACTTATTGTGGATAAATAAGCTTCATTTTAAGAATATCATTCCATTTTTGTGGATTTATTTTCTTGAGCATGTATATCAGTGTAAATATGTAGTTATTAATGTAAACGCAGTTCTTTAAATTCTCCAAAAGTAAAATGTTTTTCCAAAAAAAGAAAAACATACAATAGATGCACACTGACAATTTTCTTGATATACTCATGTTCAGAAAATTCTCAATTCTGTAAATTGCTTACTGTTACCATTGAGAACTTCACCTAATCTCAAGGTTGACATTTACTCAATCTCAAGGTAGATTTCTTCTTATGAAAGCCAATTTGTGACTATCAAACTCTAGTGCATGCATTCCATATTTTGTTATGCTGGGTAATTTTTTATCCTATTTGGTATGAAGTAAAGCAGGTTGTAATTTATTTTAGAAAGACAAAGCTGAGGTGGGCTAGCATGGTGGCACTGCATGCCAAGCCTCTACCTATGGTACCTACATCCCATATGGTTGGCAACTTAAAATGTTATTTTCTTTTAAATTTCAGTTTTGAAACATGTAGACAACCCCTCCCTGTAGTACCCAGGTAAAGAACTGGCAGGGCTTTTGGTTTTGTGATCTCAGTAGATGTTTTCCAGTTTTATATGGTAGGTCTAGAGAAATGTGAATTTTAAGATGATGAGATTCTTCCTTTCCTTCCCCTCAGCTTGAGGGAACTGTAGCTGTCACAGGAAATATGGGTGTGATCAGAAAGAATGAGTGAGAGAAGGCGAATGTAAAGGTACAATACATAAAAGACAAAGGAAGATGAATGGCAGAATGAGTGGTAGAAGAGGGACCAGAAGGAAGGGGTCTTGAAAAGAAGCCAGGGACAGAGGAAAGGATGAAGGCAAGATGAAGTGACTGGGAGGGACAGCTGGTCTCCCCTCTGTCCTCCAGAAGGACATGGACTGTGGCCTTGCTCCATTCGTGATCACTGTGGACACTTGGGGACTGGACCAGGGAATGAGAGCTTTCTCTGGCTGTTTCATTCTCTCTCTCAAACAACAACAACAAAAAAAATTTTTTTAAAGTATTTGCACACACCTGCTAATGTCATCCTGCTCTGCGACATCATCATACACTTCTTGGTCATCTTCAATAGGTCTTGATGAAAGAGCGCCGAGAGAGGATTTCTTGCGTTTCAAAGAATCGTAGTCGATCTCGACAGCAGTCGTTTTAATATAGCCATCTGCCAACAAGGAAGAGACTCAGGTTCAGTTAATTATAGTTCACATATTTTTCAGGTTGTGAACGAACTATCAATTGTATTTTTGTGCCTTAAAACTTTATTTGTTTGCACTTCTGATTTAAAGATTGTCCATGTAGATTCATTCTTTACTCTGTCCAAGTCTCCTCATTAAAATCTACGGTAAAGATCCCAAAGTGATCAACAGAAAGTGCTTAGTTTTCCTTTCAGCTTCATTGTACAGCAAATGCCCTTTGTTCCTTCCTGAGATAACAGAAACTTTCATCCATTGTTAATGATTAAAAAGATAACACAGATGCAGTGAAGATGAAATTAAATCTGCCATTGAAATCATCACTATCTTAATCCATCTGGTCACATACACCTAACCTGATGCTTATAATTCTGGAAGAATGTGTTGTATGAGCTCACAAAGAAAGTCATAGGGAAATCTCGACTCACATGATCCCCTGGATGTTCTGCCCAACCATTTTCCTTCAGGGTTGTCTGTGATGCGGATGATTTCAATCTCTTCTCCTTGCTTGAAGCTCAGTTCGTTTTTCCCTCCTTTGACGTCACAGCAAGCCTTTGCTCGATGGATGACTTGAATGGGACCTGTCAGCTACAAAGAGTAGAAAAACAATCATTGCAAAGTTTCTCCATTGTCCAGAAAGCCTTTAAAGAATCTTGTTTTGAAAGATAACATGTTCATAACCTGCTAACCTGCCTGCATTCCATTTGTACGTTTGAAATAGGAATTGGTGGTGAATGTTGTTCCTGGTAAATGTTCTTACAGGTGGGTGTGGGGAAGCATCACAAAGATGAATCAAGATGCACACAGCACAGGTGAATCTGGCCTTGGAGTCCTGGAGAGGGTGGCAGGTATCTGCTGATCCCTGGAACTATAGCAGGTGCCTCAATCAACATCACTTACATGCAATGCACACGGAGTGCCTTGCGCGTTATTCTATTGTGTGTGAGTATGTGTATATGTGTTTAGCTCTATTAACAGCAAAGAAAGGAACAGGTGGGGGTTAGAGGGAGAGGTAATAGTTGTGGGAAAAGTATTTTCTTTCTCCCCTTTTGAATTTGTTGTCATCAATAAGCTTGGATTAGACATTACCCGGTACAAAAAAAAAATAACATTTTTAGAGACAACTTTACAAATAAAAATTGGCAGACAAATGTTATGCAATGTTTTGAAGTTAATATGCTGAGAAGCATGGTGCTTTTTTGACAGCAAGGAAATAACCTGACTTAATGCATCACTCATTTCCTTACCCGAAATTTGTGACTTCAACAGAATTATTTCTCGAGTCTTCTGATATGCAAATATGCACTGTGAATTTTGAAGGAGCTGAATTTGTGGAGCTATTAACTCTAAGACATATCATTAATTATTTACTAATTATTTAGTTATGGCCTTTAAGGTTTATTTAATATTTTTCCATTAACATTTACTGGCATCTTACAGAAGGAATACAGCTTGTGAAGTCTTCATATTAAAGAACTTCAGAGTTCATATTCAGTGGTATGAGTTCTATATCCTATTTTTCTTATAAAATATATCATCTGATTGTGTGAGTAAATGATGTAAAACTATTTCTTCAAAAGAACCAGCCTTACATATTTCCTTTAAAACTCCAAATAATGTTTTGTTTAAAATATGTGTAGATTTTTAACAAGAATTATTTAGTTAAAAATCTATTAGGGCTAGTAGTGGTAGAGCTGGTTAAGCTGCCAGATGCAGTGCAAGTATCCCATAAGGATGTGGGTTCCATTTCTGGCTGTTCCACTTCTGATCCAACTCTCTATTAATGTGCCTGGAAAAGCAGAGGAAGATGGTCTACACAGAAGGCGTGGATAATGTCCTTTACTTCTAGCTGGCCTGGCCCCGGCTGTTGCAGCTATTTGGGAAGCAAGTCAGTGGATGGAAGATCTCTTTCTCTCTCGCTCTTTTTCTCTCCCTTTCTCTAACTCTAGCCTTCGAATACATCTTAAAAAGTAAATTTATTGGGCCCGGCGGCGTGGCCTAGTGGCTAAAGTCCTGACCTTGAAAGCCCCAGGATCCCATATGGGCGCCGGTTCTAATCCCGGCAGCTCCACTTCCCATCCAGCTCCCTGCTTGTGGGCTGGGAAAGCAGTCGAGGACAGCCCAATGCATTGGGACACTGCACCCGCGTGGGAGACCCGGAAGAGGTTCCTGGTTCCCGGCTTCGGATCGGCGCGCATCGGCCCGTTGCGGCTCACTTGGGGAGTGAATCATTGGACGGAAGATCTTCCTCTCTGTCTCTCCTCCTCTGTGTATATCTGGCTGTAATAAAATGAATAAATCGGGCCCGGCGGCGTGGCCTAGCGGCTAAAGTCCTCGCCTTGAAAGCCCCGGGATCCCATATGGGCGCCGGTTCTAATCCCGGCAGCTCCACTTCCCATCCAGCTCCCTGCTTGTGGCCTGGGAAAGCAGTTGAGGACGGCCCAATGCATTGGGACACTGCACCCGCGTGGGAGACCCGGAAGAGGTTCCAGGTTCCCGGCTTCGGATCGGCGCGCATCGGCCCGTTTCGGCTCACTTGGGGAGTGAATCATCGGACGGAAGATCTTCCTCTCTGTCTCTCCTCTGTATATATCTGGCTGTAATAAAATGAATAAATCTTTAAAAAAAAAATAAAATAAAATGAATAAATCTTTAAAAAAAAAAGTAAATTTATTAAGAAATTATTCATTTGAAAAATAAAACTATTGATAGTCTTACATTCTGTGTAAGATGTTTTAATACTTATACTGTAATCATAATTTTACTTATATACAGTGAACTTTTCAAAATTTAGTGAGAAACTATAATAGATACAGTGACCTTTGTACATAATTTATTTGCCTCCATAATGAGCTTTCCAAGGTGGTAATCATTTATTCTTACTTTAAAGAAAAGAGTAAGAATCTAAGGCTGTGAAAAGTTGAATAAAGCCAGGGTCATGTAAGTCATAGTACATTGGAATTCAAATCCCCAACTGTCTACTTGACTTCAACCTGGTTTCCCTGCACCATGACACTGAATCTTCACATTAACACAGCAGATGTGCTGGGAAGTTATAAATAAATAAAACTTTAATAATTCAAACCATACATTAAATACCCAAGAGGAATAAATATTTAAAGAAATCACAGTGTGGATCCTTTTTAAAATGAGGAATAATTTTCCAATTCATTTAATTCCCCTGTATGTATCTAACATTCTAGACCCATACCAGAGGGTCTGTCATCAAAGATGGTGTAACCAAGAATAAAGCTGGTGAGCATCATGTTGAATAGTGGTTACAGAAGTCATCCAATCACCACAGTTCAGAGAGCACAGATGGTAAAAATCTGGGTAGACAGAGCAATGAAGAATAGCATGTATTTGAAGTCAGTGTAAACACAGGCTTAAAATAATGACAAAAACATTGGTTGGTTTTAGATATTAGCAATTAGAATAAATGATAGAGATCTCATTCTGAGATAGGTGTGATACACCTGGGAGGCATGTGTCTGTCCCTTCCCTAGCTATTATACATGCCACTACGAGATCTGTGTGGATAGTCCTAAACTCTTGGATAAGTAGTTTAAAACGAGGTAGGCAACAGGGAAAGTGATGATAGATTTGAGCAACCTAAAGTTGATTGAACTCACGCAATCAACATAAAATATCGTGGGTGCTCACTGACTACAAACAAGTGTATGCTATTTAGATGACCATGTTTCGTGTATGTATGTGTGTGTGTGTAAGAATCTTGAGGGAGCACGTTGGGAAAGGAAAACAGTTATAAAGACAGACACTCTTTGGAAAACAGCCATCCCCAGCGATGCAAAGTCCTGTTTGTGGGAAGGTATAAAGAACAGCTACTCTTTAATCCATTGGCAAGCAAGCTCTTACTTTAAATTTCTTCTTTATCTCCTGTTCTTTCTTTTCCTTCTCTTTCTGTTCCTTTTTCTCCAGCTCTAATCTCTTCTTTTCCTCCTTTTCTCTCTTCTTCTCGCGTTCCTTGGATGCCTCTCTGTGAACACAAATAGTCTGTTTCTGCACCTGCAGGGTGTTTGCTGCAGGCCACAGCATTCGTATCTGAAGCAAGGAGAAAGGTGCAAAGTCAAGGTTGTTAAAGTCTTGGAAATGTTTGTCTTTAAATCCAATGGGAGGCGCTTGGCTGAGGACACCTTCCCAAGGCTCTGCTTCCCCGCACAACTTGTGCCAGCAAACACTGCTCATAAATGCCCGTTCTTGCTGCATGTCAGCACGAACAAAACGACTTTCAAGAGCATGCGTGCACATGCCAACCTTGGCTCAGAAAAGTTAGTGAGTATTGGTTGAACAAGATCTTGGGTAGAGAAAATTAAGGCATATGGAGATCAACCTGTGATACGACAACTTATTCATGTCAATTTCCACCCATTTGTTAAGAAATTGTTTTGATCTTAGGCAACCTAGAAACCCATTATAGAGTTGTTTCTTTTAGGCAGGGGCAGCATTAAAGTTTAGTAGGCTAACACTTTTGGGATATGTGTGCCATGCTATATTATTTCTCAAAGCACCTGCACGGTGAATGTGTAATGAGGTAAAAGGCAAGACACATAAAGTAGCACAAATCAATTCATTTGCCTAAGGGCACCCTGATGGTATGACTTCTACATTCCCATCTCTGGCTCCTTCTTGCACTTTATCTGGTAGGCTGTTTATCTCTAGCTCCTTCTAGTGTAGCTTTTTAACAGAGTTCTCTGTGGAATCCTTAGAAAATTAACAAACATTTAGTTCTTTGTGTTTAAGTAAAGGTTACTACTTTAAGCCAACCTTCTGAAAAAGTAACTTTTTCATCTTAGTGTTGAATATAAACTCCCTGTCATCTAAAATATTACATTCATGTTAAAAATGGTAAAAAGCATAATTCATACATGTCTTCATATGTGTCTCCATCGCTCTGTTGTTCCTGTTAAAAAATTGATAACTTTGATTATTCAAAAAGAAAAAAATACATATCAATCAAGTACTTTTCAAAATGAATGTAGGCAAATTAATTCCACTTCAGTATATCCAAGTTTGGATTACTTAAAATACTTTTTTTCTTTAGACTTAGAAAGCAAGCAGATAAAAGATTTTATTTTCTGTCTTGCCTTTTAGTTCAGACGTGTATCCAGACTTAAATTTATGCATACTACAACATTACTATGAGTCAGTGTAAAGATTGGTATTTAAATGTATCAAGCGTCTAGAATAAATTAAATGGAAAAATATTTCCATTACACATGAGAATTTGTATTTGTGTGAAAGTGAGTCATGACAGTAATTGTTAAATACACTGGTTATAGCACTATAATGAGAATAAAAAAAAACCAACAAAGCTGACCTCATCTAGATTCCCGGGACCTAAAGGATGAAAAAAGAATAAAATAAAATACACTGTAATTATGAAACATTTTAGGATTTTTGGACTAAATATGATAACTACAGCAGTCTATAATCTATCAGAACTCATGCTTTATAAAAGATATGAAAAGACAAAATAAATTATATGGTTTAGATGTTTATTATTTTTATGCTTATAAATCATAAACTTATTTCATTGATTCATAAACTAATGCAAAGTAAAAAATAACAAAGACATTACATTCTTTATTCCTTTTATGAAACGCATATGTGTTTGGTTATATGAACTTAGATGGAACATATATTATGAAAAAAAATCAGAAGGTCATAATTCTTAACTCATTTGTTCCTAAGGATCTACTTTCATCAAATAAATTAGATTTTAAAATACTAAGATTTTAGTATACTATAAAATGATTATCAGATATTGATTAGATATAATAACAATAAGAGCAATAATAGATGAAGAATAATTATAGTGTGGTAATAGTATAATAGACAAGTAGGCTAATGGAATAAAATAAAAGACATGTTTACGTAGACACACAAGCACAAATGCATCTATAGAGTTGTTATAGTAAATTGTTGGCACTATAAATTAACGGGACATGGATGCATGCTTAAAGGCTAATGATGAAAAAACTGACTTCATGCATGAGGTAAAAAAAAATACAATTTCTACTAAGTTCTCAAAATGTACTGCAAAGAGAACAAAAATCCAAATATAAATAATAGATCATAGAACAATTGTAAGAGCATTTTTGTTTCCTTGGACAAAAAGTTTTCCTGTAAAACATGAAAAATGAAAATAAATGAAGTAGGTAAAATAAAAATTTATTCACATTTAATGAACAATAGCATGGGGTATGTTAATAGACCATGAATGGAATGGAAGAACAGATATGAATTGTTTTAAAGGGATTTAGAGTTAGTATCTAGAACGTAAAGAAACTTGTGGAAGTTAACCAGGAAGATATCAACCCAAGAAAAAAAAATCGTTGAAGGATTGAACTGGCAACTTAAAGAAGAGAAAGCCACAAAAAACTAGCAAGCAAATAAAGTGCTCAAACTCAAGAGTGAGAAAAAGTTATGAAATGAAAATTAACATGAATTAACAAAATTGAGATAAAATTTCATATATGTAAGAGTAGAAAAAATTGCATAGCTGAACAATGCCACATACTAGTAAAAGACAGTCATGGTGGAACTACCACGGCCTGTTGGAGACAGAGATGTCTCTTTTGGATATCATTCTGACTCCATTTAGTCTAAATAATCCAGGGCTAGTCCCCAGCTTTGGACTGGCTTAGTTCTGGACATCACAGCCATTTGGGGAGTGAACCAGTGGATGGAAAATCTCTCTCTTTCTGTCTTTGCTTTTATAATTCTGCCTTTCAAATTAAAATAAAATCAAATTGAAAAAAGTATTCTATAACTTACAATGAGCTACTCCACTACTCCATTGCTGGGTATTTATATATGTAAATTTATATATCTATAAATATATATTTATAGATATAATTGTATCTATAAATATCTATAAATACCCAGCAATGCAGTAGTGGCTGCAACAAGTGGCTGCAACAGCCTGAGCTGAGTTAATCTGAAGCCAGGAGTTAGGAACCTCTTTCAGCTTTCCCACATGGGTGCAGGTCCTAAGGACTTGAATTATCTTCCACTTTTTTCCCAGCCATAGTCAGAGTGTTGGATGGGATGTGGAGCAGCTGGGACATGAACCAGCACCCGTATGGAATCCCAGTGCTTGCAGGTAGAGAATAAGCCAATTGAGCTATTGTGCTGCCCCCAGCTGGGTATGTATCTTATAGAAAGTCTTACAAATGTTCACAAGGTGATAGATAAAAGAAGATGCATTGTAGTGGATTGTAGGCCAGTAAAATGTGGGGCTGTACCATGGTGTATGGATACCATGGAGTACTAGATTTGAGGCAATACGTTAAATGTTTTGTAAATGTTTATAGAGTAACATGGATGGCCCCAAACACAGATTTTACTGAGTGTTTAAAAAATGGCAAGCCATACCTAAACTGCCTATGTAACTGAATCTATACATACATGCTACAATATGTAAACAATATGCACTAACAGATACCTATACATTGAGTACAGAAGAATATTTGTTTATGATGAGGAAGCAAAGAAAGGGAGTAGGTTATAGGGATAGAGGGAAATAAAAAAAACAAGTGTGGGAACTTGCAGGGACGAATGCATACATTGAACCATGAATTATGGGGGTTATAAGGTGATTAATTCCAACTCTGTCCCTGAGATGATAAATAATATTTTTTCCTCTTACCATCAGTATTCATGGGACCATCATGATTCTCTTCATTTACAGTACTTCTGAAAAGGAAAAAGGAGAAAACATGAAAATGGAATAAAAAAAGGATCTCTTTCCTAAATTATTCTTTTGTTCATATTTGTTTTGACTTCAAACGTATAATAATAGTTTTTAGCCTTATATTTATGCTGTTACTGTTGGAACTGTAGGGAACTTGAGCACTGAGCTACCCATTTTCAGTGGTCACATACAATTAATTCATTGCCTTTCCATGCAAGGCATTGCCATTGACGACGACTTCTTGGAAAAGACTCTAGGAGTAGATAAAACAAAGACGCATGGGTTTACATCAAACTAAGAAGTTTCTGTCGTGCAAAGGAAACACTCCACAAAGTGAAGAGGCAAATGACACGATGGGAAAAATGTGTACAAACCATGCAAGTGATAAAGGATTAATATCCAGAATATATAAGGAGCTCAGGAAGCTCAGCAACATCAAAACATTCTAAGAAATGGGTAAAGAACATAAATAAGTATTTTTCAATTGATGAAATTCAAATGGCCAACAGACACATGAAAAAATGATTAGGTTCACTAGTAATCAGGGAAATGAAACTGAAAACCACAATGAGGTTTCACCTCACCCCACTTGGAGTGGCTGCCATCCAAAAAACGTATATAGGAATAGGTACCCTAATACACTGTTGGTGGGAATATGCACTAGTACAGCAATTATGGAAGACAGTATGAAGATTGTCAGAGATCTGAAAATATGACCCATACAATCTGTCCCTGGGAATTTACCCAGAGAAAAAGAAATCAGCATGTGAAAGACTTATGTGCTCCTGGTTGTTCTTTGCAGCTCAATTCACAAAAGCTAGGCTATGGAATCAATTTCTATATCTACCAACAGTTTGCTGGATAAAGAACACATGGTATATACACTAGGGAAGAGTACTCAGCCAGACAAAAAGAATGAATTCCTGTCTTCTATAACAAACTGGATGCAACTCAGTGAGGAACCAGTCCTCCCAAATAAATGTTAAATGTTTCCTCTGATACATGGCAATTGATACAGAATATAAAAATGTAAAGGGAGAAACAGACATGCTGTATAATCACCATTTTTAGCTCTTATTTATGCTTTTAGAGAACTGTGGCATTCCTACTTTTTACTTGTTGAATATTATGATTAGTGATGAGATAACTGAGGTTATAGAGATTAAAGTTATGTGTTTCCAAAATTCAAGAAATGAAAGAAGGTAGGAAGGAAGGCTGCTGAAGGAGGGAGGAGAAGGGACATATGGCTAACTGCACCTATGAAATCTATGAACTCTGTTCTCTTTACGTTACTAAAAATCTTAAAAATAATCCATCGCTTCTAGGGAATAATATGCTTTCTGTTAAACCTGCAGTAAATCAATAATTCAATTCTGTTATGTATAAGGTACCACTGCTTCTATGCAACATGTATAAAAGAGTTAATTTCATCCTTCAGCTTTGGAGTAAACGTTCTTAAACAAAACTACACAATCCCTTAGCCCACAAACTTATCTGCAATATCTTTGTCAAAGTTCTTCTCTTCACTTGTGTTGTGAATCCTGTTTCTATGCCCAGTAATTCAACTCCTTCAATTATTCCCCTACTTCAACGTGTCTTGAGGTTATTTACAATCTCCTTTCTTCACTACCCATCCTGAGAATTCTCACTCTGCTCTCCCTTAGCTCAAGTTACTCTCATCCATTAAAAACCAAGTAGTTCTCCTTGCCTTTCTGAACCATCCACATTATTGCAAGATAATCCTCCTGTCCAAGCACTCTAGAAGATGCTGTCTATACCCACTGACTCCACTTCCTCTTGTCCCACTTGTTTCATTATTGGCTACAATCTGTCTCCTTTAGACTTTTATGAAGTCTAAATGACCAAATCCACTGGACACCTTTCAACTTGGCTCTTACTTGTTTGCTTTATTGCCTCGGCAGTACCCTTATGTCTCCTTTATTTTTCTCCTCGAGAAATAGCTCCTGGCCCTATCCCAGCCCTGGTTCTTTTGTTTGCTAATATGTGCAGCAGACTGGTCCAGTCTGTTCCATACCCCATTCAGCTCCTGTACATATCAGTGGGCATTGAAGCCTAGCCCACCCTAAGCAACCCTATGTCCAGTCCACACTCATGCTGGCAGGTACCACAGCCTGTCTGGCCAGGCCAACCCCCAGCCTTGGCTCATGCAATTAATCATCATGTTCTATTATTCCTGCATGTTTATGTTTCCTATCATTTTGTTTTTCATTGTCTCCCTCCTCTCCCGCTGGCCAGGGGAACAGGATGACGTCATCTCTAGTGGGGACTCTTGCGATAATCATGGGTTGGTTGTCCCTAAGGGCAGTCCATGCCTAACCTTGGTACAGTAATCTCTCTCGCAGTTAAATAGGTCACTCTCATATTCAATATTCAAAGCATTTAAAGAATTAGGAAAGTATTACTTAACCTAAGAGATGTTTGCAAACTAATCTGAAAAATAGTGGAAACCCCAAAGGGCTCAGAGAGTATTGTCTTGTATTTAAGACTCATTCTTTACCTGAGATGGCAAACATAGGTGGCAATCAATTGTTGAGCTAAGAAACTCATTATATAAAAAAAAATGAAAACTGAAAAATTTATATATGGTTAACTTTATACTTATGTAAGTAAGTGTAAAGGCTGATTTAATCTGCTCATCGAACTGTTTCACTTAGTGAGGCCTTTGAGTCCACAAATCGGAATTGAATGAAAAAAAAAAAAAAAACAACAATGGTGGAATGAGCCAAACTCAAAGTAGATGACTTTGTGGAATATATTTTATATTGTTTGTAACAATGCATGAATGCTTATGATATTAAGTATAATATTCAGAGATTTGCTACTTTGGAGACTCTTGAGTTAGGCTTGCCATATAAGAACTCTAGACATTGAATGATAATGGCTTCTTCCATCAAAAAAAGAGTCAAGGGCCTGATGCACCTGTATTCTCTGTCCCTGGGCGATTTTAAGTGGCAGTGCTCATGCTTCTGTTCCTGCTAATGAGTGAGTGAGCAGATCCTAGAGCCAGGGAGAAGGCAGTGCACGATGGCCCAAGCACCTGAATACCTGCCATCCATGTGGGAGACCCAGATGCCATTCTGGGCTCCTCGGCTGTGTCAGCACTTGAGGAGTGACCCAGTGGATGGACGTGTTCTCTGTCTCTCCCTCTCTCTTACATCTCTTTGATTTTGCTTTTCAAATATATAAACAAACAAACCTTTTTTTTCATTTTTTTCAAGAAAGATTTGTTTAGTTAAAAGCAGAGCTAAAGAGGGAGATGGAGGGAGAGAGAGAGAGAGAGAGACAAACAGACAGACAGACACACACAGAGGTCTTTCATCTGCAGACTCACTCCCAAAATGGCCATAGCAGCAGGAGCTGGGCTGCTCTGAATCCAAGGAACCAGGAGCTTCCTCTGAGTCTCTCAACTAGATGCAGGGGTCCAAGCAATTGGGACATCTTCTGTTGCCTTCCCAGGAACATAAAGGTGGAGCTGGATCGGAGCTGGAGCAGCCGGGACTCGAACCAGTGTCCATACAGAATGCCAGTGCCACAGTGTGGGCCCCGATAAATAAATCTTTTTTTTTTTATAAAGCAGTATGCATAACTGAGAAGCTCTCAATAAAAGATACACCATCATCTAGGAATTAGTTCTTCCACAAGGAAAAAATGGAACAAACAAAACAAATAACTTATTACTTGTTATGAGATCTAAATTTAACCTCAACCTTTAGAAATTCAGGAAGGAGAGAGAGAGGGGGACACTTAAGCTACACAAAATACAAATACTGCAGAGAAGCCATGAGTAAAATCTTGACTAAGGATAACTACAGTATTCACAAACTTGATTTCTTTGACACACTGATATGGTCTTAGGCAGCTAGCTCAGGGTTGGAAGCTACACCTCCCTGCCTATGTAATCCTTTCTATCCACCTGTCAGTCAAATGACGCTCACCCATTATTATCTGGAACCTGATGGGCAGTGGTGTTGCATAATCACTCCCCTTCCAGGCCCCCATAAAAACCCTGTTGGGGAAGAGCTCTCTCTTGGTCAGGTGCCTCCTTGTGTGTTTTACAACTCACACTTCAGTTCTTGGCATCTGGTGCACCTGCTCACGGTCTTGTTTTCTGCAGACTGAGGACAGAAGACAGCAATCTCTCTCCTTTATCCCTTCACTTTCTGGCCCACTCTCCCTGAATACAGCCCACGTATGTGTGTGTTCCGCATTCTCTGAATAAACTTTACCACTTGCAAAAACCATGTTGGTGCATGTGCTTAAAATGCTTAAGAAGCAAGAACCTAGGAAATAAATGCTTGGCCCAAATCTAGACCACAACAAAAAAATTGCAAGGAATAAAGAAAAATAAGTCAGTTGATAGCCCACAACAGAAATATAAAATACACAAGCCAACATGGCTATACATACTCTGCTTTGTACAAGTTTAAAACACACACACGATGTAGCAGACAACTGGCAGTTTGAATGCTGGCATGATTTTAGTAGCAATATACAAAATCTATTTTTTAGCAGTAACTACTTAAACATTTAGGGTTAAAATTTTTTGATGTTTTGTGTTAGTTTCAATATAATATAAGAAGAGGGAAGTAGGTAGATGTACAGCTAACAGGATTGGCCATAAGTTTATAACTGTTGTGATTGGTGAAAGAGACAGGAAAGCTCATTAGATTATTCTTGCCTTTGCTTTTTCTGGATTTAATTTTTGGATAGCAAATATACTTCTGTCACAGTGTAAGAAAAATGCAATTGCAAATGCTATTGGAATTTTTTGTTCCAATTTTAGTATATGTGTTGCCAAAGTGTGCACAGCTATGGGAATTAAATGTCCGTAGATTTACAGGTCATTTAAGTTCCTGGGAAGGCTTTTGCCTAGTGAGTTCACGAAATCTGCCCATGCTGTAGGTCTCTGAAATGGTTGAAAAAAATCCAGTAAATCCAACTTACACAGGCAAACATCTAATGTAAAACATCTAAGGAGTGTAAATTTAGGAACAGAAGGGGAGGGGCTCCATGTGACACCAGGATCCTATATCAGAGTGCTGGCTGGTACACCTGCTGTCAATGTGCCTGGGAAGGCAGTGATGGTGGCACAATTTCTTGGGCTCCTGAGAGCCATGTGGGAGACCAAGGTGAAGTTTCTGGCTCCCCGTTTTGGCCTGACCCAGCCCTTCCTGGGTTCCTCTTATTTAATTTTATGTACCATGGCATAAAACCAAAGAGCTAAGAAGAAGAGACACATAGAAAAAGATTCTCTCTTTCTCTGCTTTTCAAAGAAGAAAACCAAACTTTCAAAAAACATGTATAAAACTAGGGACCAATCCTCTGCCTGCAGAAGCCAGCATCCTATGTGGGCACTAGTTTGTGTCCCAGCTGTTCCATTACTGATCCAGGTCCCTCATTGAGGAATGGGAAATCAGTGGAGGATGACTTAAGTCCTTGGGCCCCTGCACCTGTGTCAAAGACCCTGAGGATCTCCTAGCTCCTGGTTTTGGATCAGCCCAGCTTGGGTCACTGCAGCCATTTGGGGGATAAAGCTGCAGATGGAGGATGTTTCTCTTTCTTTGTGAATCTGTGTTTCAAATAAAGGTGAAATAAATCTTCAAAAAAAATTATAAACAGAAGCAACGACTTGAAAGCTCTTGCTCCACTTGAATTCAATCATTAATCAAAGAACTCCATTGAAAACAATTCTATCACTAATTTTGTAGTGCATAACTAGAATAACAAGTTATATAATGCATGTTTAAGTACATAGAATAATTAGAATCTGGCATTTTAACTTTATGAGTTGAATATTAATTAGAAGCATAAAAATGCTTGAAGATCAAACTACACTGACAATCTACAAAATAAAATCCTTCCCTCTTTGCATGGAATACTGTGTTCTCACGATCAGCCCTCTGTGTTTACAGTTTTCTTTCATACTTTGTGTTTTCACATCATCTTCTCTCCATATTCTTATGTTTTTAAAAAAAATATTTGTTTTATTTTTATTGGAAAGTCACATCTACACAGAGAAGGAGAGACAGAGAGAAAGATCTTTTATTTATGGTTCACTCCCAAAGCGGCCTCCATGGCCGGTGCTGAGTCAGTCCCAAGTCAGGAGCCAGGAGCTTCTTCCAGGTCTCCCACGCGGGTGCAGCGTCCCAAGGCTTTGGGCCGTCCTTGACTGCTTCCCCAGGCCACAGCAGGGAGCTGGACGGGAAGTGGAGCTGCCGGGCATGAGCTGGTGTACATAGGAGACGCCAGCACATGCAAGGCAAGGATTTAGTTACTAGGCCCTCTCTCCCTACTTTTCAGGTCTACTCTTAGACACTTCTCCCTTTATGAATTATTTTTGATTCTCCTCAGCAAACATTTGCCGTTTCTTGACCTCATTTGTCTATGGTGTAGAGGGATTATCCTTGATCCCTTTACAGTAATGGAGCAATCAACCTCAGGGATGTCTTCTTACTACCAGAGTACAGTGTGCTTAAGGAAAGGGACTGGCACTTGTACTTCGTTTTTTTTTTTTTTGTTTTTTTTTTTTAAGGTTAACAACTGGTATGAATTAGAACAACAACATCAATAGCAACAACACCACCACAAAATCACAGCACCGTGGAGTCAAAATGCAGCACTGAATAACCAACGCATGGGTGGCAAAAAGAAAACACAAAGTCTCTTGGGTAAAATGATGCCACCTTGGTATTCGTTCTTTTTGAATGATGACTGTCACTTTTAGAAAATGATTAATTCCTGTGACAATGGGCCTTTGATTTTTTTGATGAATTAATGATAATCCAGTAATAGCAAGAGGTTAAACAAAGTTTTATTGTCAAAGTGAATTGTCACTGTGAAAAAGGATGCTACATTGAGAAAGACCTCTGTACTTACAGTTTACTTCCCGAAACACCTAGATGAATAACAAAAATTTGTCAAATGAAGGCCATTTGCATCACATTCAAAGGTGTGTGCTTATCTGTTTATGCAAAATATTTATGATTTGTATTAGTCTGCCTGCAATAACGCCACAATGCCAACATTATGGCATATAAATCACAGTGCTCTTTTCCATAGGTCTGAATTCATAATAGGGGTAACTTGAAAATATTCAATACATGTGGTATGGTGGTCTCCATAGCAATACCAGTGCCGAATGAAAGGGGAAAGGAGGTGTAAATGTCAGAAATAAACCCAGATCAAACTGTCAACATTGCTCAACGTGTTCCAGGCCCAGAGAAAAGCTCCACAGAGGGATTAGGACAAAAACAATGGTCCCAGTCACAACCAGAGACAGGAAAAACTGGGCCGAAGGGGGAAGGCCCAACAGAGAAGAAAAAGCAGCTTATCAGCTGTGAGAATAAGGCTATTCAGCAAGGCTTTCCCCATAGTTCTTTGTTTTTCTGAGATGGTACACAAAAATACATAGGAGTGCTCAGAAAACCAGCAGAGCGCCATATCCTAATGTTTAAAGATGGAAAGCTGTTGACCTTTATTCCTTATTTGCTATTCATGAATCTAGCTTTTAATTTTCCAAGGCTTTTTTTTTTTTTAAGTAAAAAAAGGAGGACTTTTAAATGACACGACAGCATCTCTTTCTCTGTGCTTCTGGTGAAGGGAATCTTTGGCCTTTTGTCCTTACACCTAACCCCTGAGGAATGTTAGGACTGATTCGCTCAAGTCAACAGTTTCCATGGGGAGTCAGATAAAGCTATCAACTGACAGGGGACGTCGAGTAACAGCTTAGCTTCCAGAACAACTTTCAGCATTTCCAACTAATAAAAAGTTTATAATGGTAAATTCTTACTTCTTTTACAAAAATTTAAAAAAAGATTTCCTTCATTTAAAAAGTCATAGTTATACACACACACATACAGAGAGAGAGAGAGAGAGAGAGAGAGAGAGAGAGAGAGAGAGAGAGAAGAAAGAGAGAGAGAAACTCCATCTGCTGGTTCACTCTCCAGATGGCTACAGCAGCCGGTACTGGGCCAGGTTGAAGCTTGGGCCACTTTGGCTTGTTTCCCAGGTGCATTGGCAGGGAGTTAGATTGCAAGTGGTACAGCTGGGACTCAAACCAGCATCTATATGGAAAGCTTTGCTGACTATGCTCCAACACTAGTCCCTTCTCATACTTTACTGCTGGAAAACAAAGAACAATCCAGGGGCTGCCACCATGGCATGAAGCCTTCACCTGTGGAGTAGGCATTCCATATGAGAACTGGTTTGGTTGAGTCCTGGTTGCTCCACTCCCTATCCAGCTCCCTGCTAACATGCCTGGGAAAGCAGTAGAAAATGGCTCAAATCCCTGGGTTCCTGCACGGGAGTGGGAGACTCAGAAGGAGCTCCAGGCTCCCGGCTTCAGTCTGGTACAGTTCTGGTTGTTGTGGCAGATTGGAAAGTGAACCAGTGATGTCTCTCCTTCTGTCTGTGACTTTTAAATAAACAAATAAATACGTAAAAAATGTAAAAACTATGACCTCAGGCTTGTCCTCTGACCGCCACCTGCTGATCTTCACATTCTCACTCACTTGGACCCTGGCACAGCATCCCCAGTGGCTCCCCGCCACCTCTCTGGGTACTTCTAGGTCACCTGCCTTATGAGATGCTCCTTGTTATTCTCTGATCCTTCTTTCTCCAGGGGTCACGGAGCCAGGGTGTCTCAGGGCTCAATTCTTCTGTTTTCTTTTGACACTCCTTTTCTGGGTCATGTTGACTTTAAGCATGGACCATGTTCCACTGTCTTTCAAATCAGCTTCTAATCCAAACTCTCCTCCCAACCCTGAACTTTTGACTCTCGTCTGCCACTCAACATCTGCTCTTAGATGTGCAAGGAACATCTGGTGGTGACCTGACCCTATCTCCTCCCAGGGTTTGCTTGCTGCCAGCCGTGCCCTTCCAACCGAGGAAGCTTCATCCTTGCAGGTGCCCAGGCATAAACACTCGAAGCCATTTTTGACTCTCGCTTTGTTTTCTACTCCAAATCCAAATTCTACTGTCACTATTTCCAAAACAGATCCAGATCCACCTCTCACCACCTCCTCTGTGCCTGTTCTGGTTGAGCTCCTGCCTGTTTCTGCACTAACAGTCTACTGGCTTCCCTGCTTCCACTGTCCCCCACCTACTGGCTCTTAGCAGACGTAAGTCACCCAACATCCCTGCTCTTCCCAAACTCTTTTGGTGGGGCGGGATGTGCCCATTTCACTCAGGGAAAGAGATGTCAGTTCTACTATGATCTATGAGCACATACATGAGCTGACGCTTTTCCATTATTCCTCCCCTTGACCCTTCTCATCCAGCCCCAGTGACCACTGCCTTCTTGCCCCATCCCCACAGTCCTTAAATATCTTGAGTCTCTCTTTTACCTGCTTTTGCTGCCTGGAACACTCCCACTCCAGATATCTGTATATGTCATTCCTTTACTTCCTTTGGCCGTTTGCTCAATATCACTTTCCACACAGGAAACTACTCTCACCTTTCAGATGAAAGTTAGGTTCATTCTCTCCACCCCCACCCTCATGTTCTATTCCCTAACCCTGCTCTAGTTTCTCCTACAGCACTTGCTACTGCCTGATATCCTATATAGCCTTTACCTGATTTTTTTTTTTTTTAATTTCCCCGATTGAAGAAGTTTTTCTTTAGCAGGGAGGATCATTTTCTGGCCGGCAGAGGGAGCCCTTGGAAAACAGCCATGGAGGAAATTTGTGTGGGTAGGGTGATGGCAGGGCACAAAAATGTCTCCATCTTTCACAATTCTGCCTAAAAAATCACCTCATATACTTGATATAAGCTCTTGAACCTGAACATGAAGTCTATTTTGATTTCATTTTTTTCTGTGTGTTCTGGGTAGCTTATCACCCATGGGGGGAAATTTCATCATCTTGAGCTTTACTCACTCTTTCTGCAGAGAGCTTCAAAGTCTTTCTGTGAGCACCACACTTTCCCTATAGAAAACTGCGTTTATGTTCCCTTGGCTTTCCAGCTTCTCCACTCACTGACAATCAGCTTTTAGTCCAGGTAAGTCAGCACCCAGCACTCTTGCTTTCCTCCACCTTTCTTTTAACAGGAGACTTTCTGTGGAGGTGATAACTCTCAGAGGAATCAGTCCTTAGTCAGATGGAAAGAGAGGTCATGTCATGTTTCCTTCTATCGGTGGCTCCAGCACACCAACCATCTAATACTGGTGAAAGCAAAATCACAGGTGAGGTTTGCACCTGGCTGATTGGCAGGTTCTTATCAGCTTTGCCCTTTTCTTTTGTGATGTCTATTGGGAACCAGGGAAACTGACCAGCATCCCTGTGAAGTAGTATTCAGTATTCCATGTGATGGAGTTTTTTAAGTCCCGTCTTCTTCCTATAACTTTCTCCTATCTGATCATGGTGGACACCAGGAGATAAGGATAACACAAAAGAGTTGACATAGCTGACCTGGAGCTGCTATTTCATTATTTTATCTATATATTTGAAAGTGACAGTTACAGAGAGAGGGAAAGAGAGACAGAGATCTTCTGCCACAAATGGCCACCACAGTTGGAGCGTTGCCAGGCTAAAGGGAAGAGCCCAGAGCTGCTTCTAGGTCTCTCACATGAGTGAAGGAACCCAAAGACTTGGGACATCGTCTGTTGCTTTCCTAGGCACATTAACAGGGGACTGCTTTGGAAGTGAAGCAGCCAAGGCTTGACATGACACTCACATGGTGTGTTGGTGGTGGCTTTACCTGCTATGCCACAACATCAGCTCCTGACACCACTATTAAAAAAAAAACACAACATTTTTTTTTTCCCAAGGTTGATCCATAGGTTACAGATGGGAACCCAGCTTCCACAAAATTAGATACTGCTATGAAAAGCTGCTTAACTGATAAGAGTATTTTGTTGTTCCTTGGCTCTACGAACAGTATGACTTATGGTGAACATCTGTGTTTTTTCTAAAGCCAATCTTTTGCTGGTTGCTCTGCACAAATTACACCAATGAAAGATCTTGGGCCCCATACCTAAATACAACATTACACAGGCACCGTGTTGTCATGGCTGCAGGAAAGAGCTCTCTCGGTGCGCCCTCCGCAGCTTGCAGGTGGAGAGCTCACCAGCCGGGGCCTGGACTTCTCCACACACTGCCTGACCCTGCTTGCTGGCTTGCTCTGAGGATCTCAGCCGTGACTATGCGGGTCACGTGGATCCCTTCAGTGATTCATCAGACATCTTGGTGGTTGTAGGGACTCCAAAGATGCCAGTGCCCGACGGCCCTCTTCCCCACAGCTGCTCCAGACAATCACCAGTCTCCTGCCTTAAGAACCTTCAGGGATTCATAGTCATATTATCTATTACAGTTTCCCATTAACACTGCAGTGAGCCCAGATGCCTCACAGGAAGCAGTAGCTGGAATAAGATCATATCATAAAAGCCAGAAATCACGAGATCAAACTCTCAGGGGTTAAAGTGAGCAGAGAAAGAAAGAAAAACATGAGAGAAAAGTAAGAGGATTTAATGATAGGAAAACGAGCTACACAGAAATCACTTGTAAATAAGATTATGGATTAGGAATTTTGATGGAATTAATATTTACTTGGCTGTCATTTGCTAGTAGGGTGATGTTTTTATTTGGGAGCTGAATATCACAGGCTATTAGAATCTTTGAGCATTTACAAGCACAAATGTCTGGGAAGGGGTGTGCAGTCGGTGCAAGTACACGAAGCAGGCCATGCATAACATAATAGCACCTTAGGGACTGTCTTTAATCTCTGAGACAGTACATTAGCAGCTGGCACTGTGGGGAAGCAGGATTAGCCACTGCCAGTAATAAAACTTGCACCTCTGGGGGTCCTTTCAATTTCTCACTGTTCTGGTTCTGATCCAACTCTTTGCTAATGTGGCTGGGGAAGCAGCAGAAGGGGCGTGGGCCTCTGCCACTCACCTGAGAGACCTGAATGAACCCCTTGCCCTGGCGATGTGGCCCTTTGGCTTATGAACCAATGGATGGGAGATCCTCTCTCAGTCTCTTTTAATCTCGGTAACTTTGTCTTTCAAATCAAAATACAAAAATACAAAAGCATAATGAAATGAAAAGTAATGGCGGTTACCTTATGACAAATATGTTCAATTTCCTCCCTCAAAAACAATCAGTTAAGGAAATTTATATCAATTCAACATTGTTTTTGGTTCTTGCTTTATATGAAAATTAATTACTTTAGTTGTAGAGAAAAGCCTAGAGTAGATGAATTGAAGTAAGGAGAAATCAAATTATATTCAAGATGTTGGGATATTCCTTTCTTGTGGTAAAGAAAAATTGCATTAAGCAATTTTCTAGCCAAACAAGAAGATGTTTTTTGAGAAGATAAAGTAGATAAACCTTTAGCTAGACTGACAAAGAAAAAAAAGAGAAAAATTCAAATAAATCAAGTTAGAGATGAAAAGGAGGTTATTTCAAATGATAGCAACACCACAGAAATACAAAGGGGCTAAAGAAACTACTGTGAAAAACTACATATAACAGATTGGAACAGCTCAGAGAAATTAATACATTTCTCAGTACATATGAGCAACCAAGATTAATTCAAGAAAAAGATGTGGAAAGCAGACCTATAACGAGGCCATCCGTCAAAGAAAAACTCCAACAGCTGATGGTTTCACCATGGAGTCATACATCATGTTTAAAGGGGAACTAACAAATACTTTTCATACTATTCAAAAATACTGAACATGATGGAATTCTGTCAAACTCTTTATGAGGTCAATTTAATACCAAAAGTGAACAAAGATACAACACAGAAAGAAAGGCACAGACCAATAACCCTAATGAACAGAGATGTAAAAATTCTGCATGGAATACCAACACATTGAATCCAGCACGGCATCAGCAAGAACACACATAATTAAGGGGCCTTTATCTCAGAGATGCGCAGGTGGCTCCACACTCACCATACATCATATCAACAGAATGAAAGGAAGGGAAAAAAATCCACACAGAAAAACCCTGATCATCTCAGTACATGCCAACCTCTTTTCTGAATACAAAAAGTCCTCCATAAATTACAGAAGGAACATATCTCAAATTTATAAAGGCTATACTGTGACAAAACAACAGTCAATATCATGCAGAACAGGGAAAAGCTAAAACTATTTCCCGCAGACCTGGAACAAGACAGTATTCATGTTTGTAGATGATATCATGGTGTACATGAAAAACCTAAACACTCCACCACAAAAGCTATTAGAACTGACAAACCAATACAGAGAAGATGTAAGTTACAAAACCAACATATAAAAACAACAGCAATTTTATCACTTCTCGACCTTTTGGCTAAGATCAAGTGTTAAAAACAACAGCAATTTTATATATCAATAATACATTTGTTGAAAGAGAAATCAAGAAAGAAATTTCATTCACAATAGCCACAGATTCAAATATTTAGGAATAATTTAGCTAAAGAAGAGAAATATTTCTACAAAAAAATTATAACGCATGGATGAAAGTAATCATCAGGGAGAGTACATATAAAAAAAAGTAGAAGGATTCCTTTCTCATGGATTGAGAGAATATCATTAAAAAGTCTATGCTAACTAAAGTAATGGATGGGTTTAATACAGTCCCCATCAAAATACCAATGACATTTTTTTAAGGTTATTTTTATTGGAAAGGCAGATCAGATTTTATGATGAGAAGGAGAGACAGAGAAAGATATTTTATCTGTTGGTTTATTCTCTGAACAGCCTCAATGGCCTGAGCTGAGCTGATCTAATGCCAGGAGCTTCTTACCAATTTCACACTTGAGTGCAGGACCCCAAAGTTCTGGAACATCCTCTGCTTCTTTTCCAAGCTGAAGGCAGAGAGATGGACAGGAAGTGGAGCAGCCAGGGCACAAACTGGTGCCTGTATGGAATCCTAGCACTTGCAAAATGAGGATTTTAGTCAATGGGGCCGTTACTCCAGGCCAATGACATTCTTTACTGAATTTGAAAAGTCAGTCTAAAATGTATCGGAATCACAGAAGACCCAGAATAGCCAAAGCTATCCACCCCCGCCCCCCAAAAAAGGTGACCTGAAGGCATCATGATACCTGATTTCAAAGCATAATACAAAGATGCTGTGAAAGTGTGGTTCTGGCATGGTGCTGTTCTATAGATGAATAGAACAGAGAGCTCAGAAGTTAAGCCATGTACAAAGAACCAACTCATTTTTAACGTAAGTGCCAGAACATACGGTGGATGAAGGGATAAGATCTTCAAGGTGCAGGCAACAAAAGCAAAACTCCACAAATGGGATTCTAACAAATGCAGAAGATTCTGCATGGCAAAGGAAACAATAGAGTAAGAGACACTCAACAGAATGGGAGAAAATTTATCCAGCAGAGGGTGAATATTCAGAATATACCAGCAACTCAAAAAAATGTAATAATAAAAAGCAAACAATCCAGTTTAGAAGTGGGTAAAGAACCTGAGGAGATAGTTCTTAGAAGAAGAAATAGAAATGGCCAAGAAATATGTGAAAAATGCTAAGAATCATTGCCTTTAGGGAAATATAAATCCAAATTGTAATGAGATATCACCCAGTCCTTATCGGAATGGCTATTATCCAAAAGAGCAACCAGTGACTGGAGAGGGTGTGGCCAAAAGGGAATTCTTGTAAATGAGTTGCATTAGCATAGCCTCCATGGAAGAGTATGGAGATTTCTTAAAACAACAACAGAAACAGAGTTGCCATATAATTCAGCAATCCCACTACTAAATATAGACCCAAAACACATGGATTCACTTTATGAAACAGATAGCTGCTCCAACATGTTAACAGCAGCTCTTTTACAATTGACAGAGTGTGGAATCAATTGAGATGTCTCAGATTAATGGATAAAGAAAAGGTGTACATACACACTGGAATATAAAAAGGAATAGGATTCTATCACCTGCAACAAATTGATTGGGCTTGGAGGGCACCATTATGGAATGAAATAAGTCAGACACAGAAAGACAAATATTTGTCCAGTATATAGAAGCCAAAATCAACAAAAAAGATCTGAAAGAACTATCATTTTGCTGCAATAATAATGCTCTGGCAAACTGTAATTTGCTAAATAAATTGATAGTAATTATATCCTATCATAATTTAAAGATTATGACTTTTTAAAATGTGTGTGAGTAGAGTTGAATATCTTTTCAATTGAGTATTTATTTATGGTAATACCAGTAAGCCTTTGAGTAGAAGGTAAATTAAAAACTTATCTCAAAAAATAAAATATTAAGTTGAAAACATTTTCTAGAAGAGGAAATGGAAGATCTAGTACATCATTTTTTTGTTTTTGTTAATCTAGTGTGTTTCATAAGAGGATCTGTGCTTGTCATTGTCCTAACATTGTTTTTTTTAAATGACTTTTCATTCTACATTCTATTTTAATATTTTACTTGCCTTTCCTCCTACCAGTTATTCTAACAAACCATGGATAAAAAATTAGAATGTCAAAAATTCATGTATTGTAACCCATACAGTCCTGATATTTCTAAAAAGTATAATAAAATAAGAAAACGAAAACAAGGATAATTTTGAATGAGAGTTCCCCATGTGGGCCTGGCATGGCAAAAGTTCTTGCCTTGCAGACACTGGGATACCATATGGGCACTGGTTCTAATCCCGGCAGCCCGCTTTCCATCCAGCTCACTGCTTGTGGCCTGGGAAAGCAGTCGAGGACGGCCCAAAGCTTTGGGACCCTGCACCCTCGTTGGAGACCTGGAAGAAACCCCTGGTTCCTGGCTTCAGATTTACTCAGCTCTGACCATTGGGGCTACTTGGGGAATGAATCTTTGGACGGAAGATATTTCTGTCTGTCCCTCCCCCCTCTGTATATTTGACTTTTCAATAAAAATAAATCTTTTAAAGAAGTTCTCCAGGTGTTTACTTGATAACACTGAAGAATGAAAGAAGACCTACAATTTTTACTTAGTGGATACAATTTTGCCTAATAGTTTAAATCACATATTTGTTTTGGATTCAGACTGGCATTGGTTCAAATTTCTGCTCTTAACTGTTGGTTTCTGTAAAGTCA
Organism: Ochotona princeps; assembly: GCF_030435755.1. NCBI lineage: Eukaryota > Metazoa > Chordata > Mammalia > Lagomorpha > Ochotonidae > Ochotona > Ochotona princeps. The sequence continues at coordinate 20,018,150 of NC_080854.1, read as the reverse complement.
TTTGGTTTCTATAGAGTTCTCCTTCCTCTTACGTGAAACGATGATAATATTACCTGCTCCATCGATAAATGGAGTGAATAGTGATGGTGGTGGTAGTGACAGTGGGGGATGTGGTGATACAGGTCCTCAAGTACAGTGCTTTATAAAAGGCTCTGAGAATTCCCTTTAAATGAATTCTCAAGGGGAATCCCAGCGTCAAACATAAGCCAGAGAATGAGAACTACCTTGCTCAGCCAGCCCTTCTTCCTACCAGTTGCCTTCCTTAGTAGTCTCGGAAGCTTACCAGGAGCTCTCAACACTGAGCCAAGTACAGTTTGCATATCTATGGCAGGAAATTGGCAAAGAAATGGCAAAATCATCTTTTCTTACTTTAGGTCCAATGGAGGTTTAATGTTTCTGGGAGGTAGGCTTGGGACTGGTGGTTGTGTTGGGTGAGATGCTGGCAGTGGTGGCTGGCTGGTTGGATGGGATGGTGGAGGTGGTGGCGGGGAAGTCGCTGAGTAAGACGTCTGGCCTTTGTTGGTACCTGAGAAAGAAAGCAAACAACATCAACACAAGCTAAGAAATATTTAAAATGTAACAAGCAGCTGTACCAAATGCAGATTTTTGACTCCAAAAAAAGCAAGAGATGCATCTCAAACTGAGTGAATACTTTCGTTTAATTTTCTGGAGTGAATAGTGGTGTTGTATAATGGTTTAGGATTTGCAATGCCTATATCCCAAATCATAATGCCTGGGTTTGAGTGCTAATTGTGATCCTGTTTTCAGCTACCTGCTAATTCATATCCTGAAAGGCAACAGTTGATGGCTGAAGTACTTGGTCCCTGCCATCCAGGTGGGAGACCAGCGTTGAATTCTCAGTCCCTTGTTTTTGGTCCAGCTGTTTCAGACATCTAGTGCATGGGAGACATCTTTCAAATAAAATGACTACATAAATGATGTTCAAAATTTAAGAATATGGTATTCCAAATATTATAGGGCATTGCATCAAAAACATTTTGTTCCTTTATTTAAGAGAAAAAGAAGAGCTCCCATATGTCTGTAAAAACTGATACAAAGCTAAAGCAGGGAGGAGGAAATTATTTCAGGCTTTCCATGTGAGTAGTAGCAATCCTATTACTTGAGTCACTCCCACTGACCTCCCAACACGTGCATTAGCAGAAAGTGATGGTCAGCAGGAGAGGTGAGGATGTCTACACCAACAGCCTGTCCCTGGATGTTGCATTTGTGTGCTGCATTTCTTGTAATAGGTACATTCTTTAATTTTAATTCCTATTGTTAAGATAATTTTCCTTATCTTGGTTTTTGTAAGCCTAAGTTTTAATATCCAAATTTTGTGAACAAATATCTACTTTTGTACCTATATCAACTTTATCTTTTTACAAATATAATTATCATTTCTTTGAACCTTTATTTTAGACCAAAGAGGTATAGTTATCACATTTACTCCCATAAGTTACACAGTTACTTGCTTTCAATGATGTTTGTGACTGTTTAATGTGAATTAGGCTTTCTCTGAGATGTGACTTTTAAATATCAAAATAAATATCCTAAGTACATTAGATTCATTGTAGAAGATAATATGAGGATGAGCAAAACAAAATATCACTGAATCATAATCCATTATTCAACTCTATTGAGTTGTACATATTTCAGAGCAATTTGTGTAAACATATGCTTTTATAGGAGGGAGCAAAATGCAATCATTTTGCTTTTTCACTATGATATTTTTGTTTGTTTTATTTTCCCCAATATCAGTAAGTAGTGTGATATTTTTAGTAATTTCTCTTTCCCAGCAGGCATTTGGGTCAACAGGTAAGTCACTGCCTAGGATACCCACATCCTACATAGGAGTGCCTAATTTGAATTCCCTCTACTTTGCTTCCAATCCAGCTTCTTGTTGATAATCACATACCCTAAGATAGCTCACATACTTGGGTCCCAGCCACCTGCATGAAAGACCCAGATGTAATTCCAGACTCCTGGCTAAATCAGCTTGGCCCAGCCCCGTTGTGGGCATTTGATCAAAAACACTGCAAATGAGAGACCCTTCTAGTTCCTCTTCTGTTTCTCTGTCTTCCAAATGAAATAGAGGTAATGGCTCTTTCTTCCTATTTTTTTTAAAGGAATTTATTTATTTGGAAAAGAGAGCAAGAGTGTGCTTGATGTTCATCTGCTGGTTTACTCCCCAAATGCCTGAAACACTAGAACTGGGCTGACTGGAATTCAGGAGACATGCCCTTTTTCTTTTGCAAATACTTCCGCATTGCTATTATTGCATGTGCACCACTAAGTGTTTGATCCATGGCTTTCCTAACAATATTGACTTTATGAGTTTGATATATATTTGTGCTTTCTTCTACTTCCAGTATAGTGAGAATATTTATGATGAGATATGCATCCATTGCTCTCGTTATGACTACGTAAGCACTGCTCCTTGTTGAGTCAAACACTGTAGTATGATTTTACATTCCCTTTTTCGTTCAAGTTACTGTTTGCTTGGCATTACTAGTAGCCTTGCTTTAGGATTTGCAGAGAATTTGGCATAGCAGTTTGGACAGTGCTTTGAGTGTCCACATTCTACATCGGAGTGATTGGGATGGGTGGGGGAATGAGCAAACCATTATCCAAAGGGAAGGAAGAAATGCTAGACATTTGTGGCTTATTTTCATGGAAAAGATTTTGGCAAGAGGAGGCCTTGCTGCGTGAGAGTGCTTAAGGCCCGGAGATAAGAAGTCATGCAGACCCAGCTCAGTGAGATGGATGAGGTCTGTCCCCTGGTAACACTGGCAGCTTCCTCGCACCTTCTGCCTTCTCCTAGGCTGATAGGATTTTTCGGATGAGTCATTTGTGTGGGACCCATACCTGTTCAGCTCACCTGGCCATTCAGACTCCTTTCCTCGGTCATGTAGCCTGAGAAAGCCCTTTAAGGGCTGTGCTTGCTTTTCCCCCTGCCTTAGAAATGGAGGGGTCCTCCTCAAGTAATTGACAGCCACGTTGCCCTGTCAAGGGCCAGGCCTCACCCAATGGTGCAGCAAAGCCACAGCAGGGCAGAGCCCAGAGAAAGAAAGGGACTTCTAGATCTAGTGAAAATCATCCTTGGAAAGTTGTCACATCTAATTTAAAGAACTTCAGGAGGGGCCAACATTGTTTCAGTGTTGTGTTTCTGAACAAATAGGGAAATGCCTGCCAACATCTCCCAGGGTCATAGAAGCAGTTAATGATAAAACATTTTGCTTTGCAAAGTTTATGACTGCTTTCAAATATTAAAAGGAACAAATTTGCATGACCACAAAATAATTTAGAGGGAAAGCATCTTGTTTTATTTTTTAGAAATTAAGTAGATTATCTTAATATAATTTGATCAACTCTACACTGTCAAATGCTAACAGTCAAGCAAAAGTATGTCTCTTCTCTTTTTTTGGTCTGGCGCGGAAATTGGATGAGTAAACAGAATAAAGAAGAAACAGAAACCAAAATCTACAGGAGATTTTGGGTAATAATAACATTAAGTAGCATGAATTAATCACCCAATTTCTGTGTGGTACCATGCTAGGCAATTTCCATAGTATCTTGTTTATCTGCTGTAACAACCCTCTGGGGTAAATGTTATCTGCTGGTTTCCACTGGGTGGTTAAGAAAATTCCCTAAGTTCACACAGAGTTGGTAAGCAATTAAGACAAAGTCAAGGACCTGGTACCATGGCCTGGTGGCTAAAGTCCTTGCCTTGAATGCGTCGGGATTCCATGTGGACACTGGTTCTAATCCCAGCCACACCACCTACCATCCAGCTCTCTGCTTGTGGCCTGGGAAAGCAGTCCAATTAAAAGAAATATATCTTTTTTTTTTTTTTAAAGATGGGAGTCAAACTCAGCCCCAATTTGCTTTTTTAATTTTTCTTTTTTTTAATTTAAATTTTTTATAATGATTACATGGTTAATCAGGGTGGGAGGAATTGAGGTTTAGGGAAAGTTGAGTGAACTCATTATTTCCGAATTTGTTATATCTTCTTGTTTCTAGCAGAAGGGGAAAGACAAAGGGAGAAGGCACACACGACTTTTCAAATGTCCCAGTACCCAGGGATGAGAAACTGCCACCTCATATCAACCCAGGGTCACAATATGTATATATTCTGAGGGTTCTGCCCAAGTGATTTCAATAGTTCTGTAATGCTGTTGATTTCACTGACCCAAGGATGATACAGCCCTCCCAATGTCCATTGGCTGACATAGTAAACCTTAAGTCTCCATTCATTGAGATTTTTTGCTGTCATTGTTTGACTGGGGTAGTTGTCCAGTTTTTTCTGTTCTTCTTCTGCTATGGCACCAAATGAGCTGTCATCTTCTCCTTTTACGTCAGGGTCTGTGTCCTCTGCTCTGCTTTTTTCACCGAGTAAGACATGTTCTTGCAGGACCAGGGCCAGGCGTCCCAAACCTCGTCAGATCCCCCACCTCTGGGGCTCACAAACCTGGTACCCACCTCACAGGCAGGCCCCAAGATCCAGGCCAGGTGACTTAAGTCCCTCCAGAACCCCCAATCCCTGGGGCTCACAAACCTAGCATCCATCTAGAAGTTGGGCCCCAGGACCCAGGCCAACAGATCTGATTCCCACTGGGTCCCCTACCCTTGGGGCTCACGAACCAGCACCCACCTTGCAGGCGGGCTAAGAACTGGACCTGGCCACCCAAGCCCCACTGGATCCCCAAACCTTGAGGCTCACAAACCCAGCATCCCCTTTCAGCCCCAGTTTTGATCTCAGTCAGTATCTTCTGATGTCTAGGTGACTTTGGCTATGTTCTGCTATTTCTGAAGGCAATGATGTGGAAAATATTGGTAAGTTCAAATAGACACATTAGTAAAATTTCCAGGGCTGACATTATGGCATAGCAGGGAGAGCTGCTGGTAGGTCATGTGTGCACTGGTTCCCATCTGGCTGCTCCACTTTGATCCAGCCCCCTAACAGCTTGGAAAGAACTGCACGAGATGGCCTAAGTGTGGGATTTTGCCACTCACATGAGAAACCTGGATGAAGTTCCAAGCTCTTGGCATCAGCCTGGCCCAGCCGTTGATTTGGGCATCTGGGGAGTGAACTGGGGATGAAGAGCTCTCTGTCTCTACCTGCTTTGTACCCCCTCCCCGTCTCCAATCAAGTAACTCTGACTTTCAAATAAACAAACACGTCTTACTAAACACATAAATGAATTTCCCTAAGATTCGGGCATAAGTCCAGTTTTTTTTTCATTCACACTTTTCCTTTTTGTGTTATTTTTGTAAGAATTCTTGTTTAATGTGGGGCAGAACTAGCTCAAGAGACATAATATTCACATGTATGATATTTTAGAAGCTAAGTTTATGATGCTTCAAAATTTGATTTTGGAAAGCAGGGAACAGGAATGTAGACATTCAGGAGCTTAACGGGAAGTAGGCTAAGATTAGACCTTAGCTGGCATAAAGAACTAAGGATGTAAATTTTGAAAAATGATACCTAAAGTTCTGTTCTTCTGTGGATATTATGTACCAACTAGTCCTATGGTTGGAAAGTATTAGAATGGAAGAGGGCATCTGGAATTCCCTCCTCAAAGAAGGATAGCACTGTAGGACTGTGCAGGGATACGGAGCCAGAGAACGGGGCAGAGGTGGTCTGTTGGACATGAGGACAGCTCACCACCTGTGGGCTTATCATATGAATTTGTATCCCAGGATGTACAACGAGCAAGTTCCAGGCATTTTGACAGGTGCTCAGAGCTTCCAGAAGATACAGGCATTTTTCTAATAAATCAAGTGGAAGTTTGAGCAACTAATGGCAAAAGACAAAGAGGAGTGATATTACCTGTATTGGGGAAGCGCTTACAATCATGACAGATTAAAAATGGAAGTTGGGCGTCAAAGGAAGAGAAACTGGAAAGCCTCTCAGAACATAAAAATAACTTCCTATTCAAAGTTTTAATTTCAGAAATTCAGAAGAAACCTTTCACCTGCTCAGGCACATCAAGATGGGTGGAAATTCCGGGTCATTTCACAAGAAGGAAATGCCTACAAGAGAGGACTTCCATAAATCACAGGGCCCTTTCCTGAAGGTGGCCCCAAGTTCATTGAAACACAGGCTACTCAAAGTGATGAGATTTCGTGAAGACCTACAACCCCATAAACAGAAAAACAGAGTTGAGAGACAGAGAAGCGGTGAAGATGAAGAGAGACACTACAACGTGAGCTGGTGGCAGCACAGCCACAGGAAATAGAAATTGTATCATTGTACAAACTGCATTTTAGATCTCTCTGCCAACCGAAATAATGGTTCTAGATATTATCAACACACTCTTTCAATAAAAATATATGAAGACTTAGGGGTTCTACCCCAAAGATTATGGTATTTGTGGTATTCAATTTAGAAGGCTGCTTCATGTTCAAAGCACCTATGTAATGTCTGGTTTTCAATTTCCTTTGAAAACTGTGAAATTCTTTACCAGAATGGAAGACATTACCTTGAATATCTACTAATTCCCCCCAAAAGATTGACTACAGTTCAGCCATCTTGAATACTGATTTTGTTTGCCTATATGAGGGGGGACATTTGGCCTAGAGTACTTGGGTTCAACTCTGAACGCCAGCTTCTTGCTAATGTTGTCCTGGGAGCTAACAGGTTATTTCGCAAGTATATGGGATCCTGCAATTCCCATGAGAGATCTGGACTGAATTCCTGCTTCCTTGCTTGGGCATTTGGGAGTAAACCAGTGCACAGGAGCTCTTCTTACTGCCTCTGTAGTAAATTACTTTCGAAAGGAATTGGGTCCAGAGTGAGAAAATTCTGATTTTTGCTACCAGCCCTATCTTCACATAGCCTATTTGTCAGCTAACAGTTATCCTCCATGTAATTTAGTTTGTCTGTCAAACAGGAGGAGCATGAACTCATTCTTTACAGGGGTTTATAAAGAACACAAGTTAATATGTATGAAAACATCTTAAAAACATCTAAAGCACCATTTAAGGTAAAGTGATCAGAGAGAGTGAGGGCTGCCACAAATAAAAGTACTTCTAAGTTACCCCAACTTGAGATATAAGCCCATTTATATATAAGCCCATCCTTGATTTATTTGCCAATTTTCACACATCTGGTCTAGAATTTAACCAATCAGCTGGCAACTCAACCAGGGTAGGTACAAAATAGTTGCTATCCAAACAGGAATAAAACAAATGATGTTATGGCCTTTCCCGAATATGATGGATACACTTGGTGCTGTTTGTCAAATAGTCTAAGTAAAAGCTCAATGGAACCTCTTATGGCACAAATTATTTGTATAAGTACATTGATTTAAAAGTTTTAACCTCATGGTAGTGATACAACCACATTTGTGAAACCAATCATTATAATCTAATTTTAGAATAAATGAATTGTTCCCAAGACACACCTGTCCTCACTCCTTCTCCCCCCCTGATGTAGGCAATCAGTAGTGTGTACTTTCAGCTTTCATAGCTCCATTAGCAAGGAGCTGGATGGGAAATGGAGCAGCTGGGACACAAACCGGCACCCATGTGAGATGCTGGTACTTGACACTGGAGGGTTAGCCTGCTGAGCCAAGGACCTGGCCTTGGCTGCTCTACTTTTGATCCAGTTTCTTGATTATGGCCTGGCAAGGCAGCAGAGGATGGCTCAAGTTCTTGGGCCGCTACATGCACTTGGGAGACCTGGGAAAAACTCCCAGCTACTGGCTTTGGATGGGTGCAGTTCTGGCTATTGCAACCATTTGGGGAGTGAACTCCATGGATGGAAGACTCATTCTCGTTCTCTTGTCTCTCCCCATCTCCCTCTTTTTCTCTCTTCAACTCTATCTTTTGAATACTTGTTCTATGAGAAATTGGTAAATAATGACATTCAGAGATTTTTATGTATTCATGTATCCCTTAGCACAGGAGAGTATTAATTTTCCCATATCCTAATGTGCATTATCAAATTCTTGGTCATCATAGTTCTGATAGGTGAAAAATATTTCTGATGGATAAAAACATGATAGACAGGGGTGAACATTTAGCTTAGTAGGTCACATGCTACCTAAGATGCCCATGTCCTATACTGAGGTGCCTGGATCTGATGTCCAGTTCTGGCTTCTGACTCTGGCTTCCTTCTAATGCATTCCTTGGAGACAGCAGGTGGCAGTTAAGTGTCTGGGTGTCTGCCACCTAGATGGGACCCAGACTGATACTGACTTCAGTGTGGCACAGCCCCAAGCTGTTGCAGGTATTTGGTGACTGAATCAACAGATGAAAGATCTTTGTTCCTTTCTATCTTTCCAAGAAATAAAATCCAATAAAAATTAAAACACCGTAAATGTCTCAGAAGCTCTTCCACAATCTTCAAGGGTAAGAACTTGAAACCCCAGGGTCGGGTACTCAGAAAATTTAGTCTTAGGGATTTTTTTTCCTTGCCCTAATTCAAGCTTGTTTGCTCTTATCTTCAAAGAATTTGTGAACTAAGGTGGATGGAAAATTTTGAAACCCAGTTCAGTTGAAAACAAGCACGGTGCTGGTATCTGTAAGATAGCTTTTGCTTTGAAAGTAAGCCACCAAGACATGTTAGCCAGCCCAGAACAGTTCATCAAAATGGGGGGTAGGGAGAATCATGTAAAACTGAAACATTCGTTGTTTGCACAGATAATCAGGGCAGAAATTGGGATGTAGGTGAAGAGGAGAGATCAAAACAAACTAAAGATCAATGGGAAGAAACCAAGTAAGGAAGAGCTTTGATCACTGTATTTAAACTTCTCCATCTCTACCCTATCTGCAACATTCACTGTCTGAATATTATTTTTCATTCTCAAAAACTCACTTCAAAACTTAGTTGGCCATTCAATTATATATCATCATGACATGCAAAGTGTTTTCATTATGAATTTTATGTACTTTCAAGTCATAAAATAGCATGAAATTCAAATGAAGCAATAACTTCACAGATTTCTGTAGGTTTTTTTTTTTTTCAGTCAGGTACTCAGAGTTCAGAGTATTTCTGGCTCTAAGAGAATATGTTTGGATATGTGAAAACAACTAAATTTCTTTTCTTAATAGTGCTAAAAGTCAAATATATAGAAATAATTCATACAAGAGGAGCTGGCATCATGACAAAACAGGTTAAGCCTCCACCTGTGGAACTGGCATGCCATATGGGCACAGGTTCAACCCTGCCTGTTCCATTTCTGAACCGGCTCCCAGATGGTGGTCTGGGAAAGCAGTGAAAAATGGCCTGACTTCTTGGACCCTTATACCCATATTTGGGACCCAGAAGACACTCTTGGTTCCTGGCTTTTGTGGCCATTTGGGGAGTCGATCAGAGGATGGAAAGTCTCTCTGTCTCTCCTTCTCTCTGTAACTCAGTCTTTCAAGTAAGAAAAAAAATTAAGAGAATAGTTTATACAAGAGCAAGAAAAGCACTAGAACTCAAAGTTTTAGCAATGTCCTCAGGGCTGGGCATTTGGCGCAGCAGTTACAGCACCCATTGGGATGCTTACATGCCACCTTCGAGTGCCTTGGTACAAGTGCCAGCTCTGTCCCAGGTTCCATGTCATGGCTAATGCTCACCTTGGGAGACAACCCAGGGGGACTCGAAGAGGTGCGTCACTGCTACTCATGTGAAAAGCCTGTTTTGAGTTCCTGGGTCCTGGGCATTTGGGATTGCATGAAGGACCTCTCTGTTTCTAACTGTACCTTTCGTATAAATAAAATAATTTTTTAATGAAAACATGTTTGACCTATATTAGTGTGTGACACCTTATTTTAAAAAATAACAACTTTGTAATAACATAATGATTGTGCATATTTATGGGGGACAATGTGGTACTATACTACATGTGTTAGTATAATGATCAAGTTAGGATATTTATGGCATTTATAGTCTTATTTATCAATTCTTTGTGATGAAAGCATTCCAAAATCTGTGTTTGAGTTAATTTGATTGGTTTAGAACAATATTTCTAACTATAATCACAGCTCTCTATCATCGTAACCAGAACTTTGCTGTGTCTTTGTATCCAGGAATCCACGTCTCGTCATTTCTGCTTATCCCTGTTCTCCCCCGCTTCTGGCAACCACTATTTCTCTCTTTAATAAGTTCAGCCTTGATACTTTTTGTGTAAGTAAGGAAAAGGGAGCACCATGAAAGCACATTTCTGAAGGGATTGCCTCTCTGTGGTTTGTCTAGGAGCCAGTTTCTCTTGCTAAAATTATGAAGTTTTGAAGAGGATAAATTAGACTGGGTAGTGTGTCATAAGGCATTGTGAAAAGGATCAGAACTGCTAACAAGAAAGGGCAGTGCTTGCCTGCTGTACCTGCCAGTGCAAGTGTGCAGCTCTGTGTGATTCTAAAGGCAGAGAGTTGAAACAACCACAGCGCAACGTCCTCATAGCAGCCTCACCATGTAGACAAACGAGGGTCAAGAAAAGACATTCCATTCAAGCACAGTCCTGTTACTTCACTGTGACAATGACTATTGCTGTCATCACCCTTCTGAGAAGGTCAACATTGTAGAAGAAAGGAGTGGCTCTGAGTCCAAAGAAAGTGCAACAATGTAAGGAAGTGATGGATCAAAACCTAGAGATGACACAGAAGAGAAATTCACATCTCCCTCCCCATCACACACATTTCTATGAACTTTAGAACACTTTTCACATGTGTTTCAAAACAAATTTAAACACCGAAATCCACTTATCTTGTATTTTGATTTTCTATGATCTTGTTTAAGTATCTTCATATAAAAACCATAGGGAAACAGTGTGGAAAGAACAAGAATTTTGAAATCAGATAATCACGGGATCAACCTTCCGATAGGGGTGTGATCTGGGACAAATCTCACTTCCCCTTTTTTCTCCTTAAAAATAAGCACTTAAATAATATGACTCACTCTTGGGAAATTCTCTGACACTATGTCATAAAGCAGACTTTCCAGATCTCTCATCTCCCTTGCCTTCCTTCTGCCAGAGGCAATCCTTACTTACTTCTGTAGATTTTTTCTGTGCGTTTATTCATCTATGTACATATGTCCAAAAATATCTGATTAACAATCTAGACAGCTCTGTACATTGAATATTGTGTGGCATGGATTGGCCATAGTTCCTCTTTGTGCATGGGAGTGTTTTCCAATGGTTTTCCTTGGTTTATTTAGCCTTTTCTCCATTAACTACAAACAGTGTTATGACAAGCAACATATACATGCCTCTCTGCTTGTAGCTTTCTAGAATAACTAATATAGGAATCTCACTTTGCTATAGCCAAATTACCCTCCAGTAAGGCTTCAGCAACATAGGCTTGTTGGAATCTGACTTCTCATTTATTCTGCATCAACTGCAATGTTTTCAATGATTTTTCAGTTTTGCCAATACAATCACTTAATCTTTCTGGGGATCATCATAATCTGTAAAATGATAAAAGTCTTGCTTCACAATGATGTTTGATAATCACAATTGTTAACAACAATTTCTACCCCAGCTCAAAATGGATAATCTAGCAACATTAGTTTCCTTTCCTATTACAGATTTCTTAGTGAAGGGAAATTTAGTGAAAGCAGATGTGTATTTGTATCATTTTTTTTAAAAACTTTTTGTTAGGTGGACACACACACACACACACACACACACACACACCACTTCCCATCTGCTGGTACACTCTCTAAATGTCCATAAGAGTTGGGGCTAGAAATGTGCTCCAGGTCTTCCATGTGAGTGGCAAGAACCAAGTTACTTGAGCTATCATCGCTGTTTCCTATGGTCTGCATTTTTGTGAAGTTGTAGTTGGGAGTTGTAGTTGCAACTTTGATACTCCCAGTGCTGCATGGCATGTTGGGGACATGATGTGCAGGTATATGGCACAGCGGTTAAGTCATCACTTGGGATGCTCACATCCAATAGTGGAGTCTTTGGGTCAAGCTGTGTCTTCTCTGGTTCCTGTGAAGCTTCCTGCTAAGGAGCACAGGTGTAAGCATATGATGTCCCAAGTTCTTGAATAGCTGACATCCCAATGGGAGACCCGGAACAGGTTCCAAGATCATGGCTTTGCCTAGCTGCCACCACAACCTAGTTACACTGGCCACTTGCGGAATGAGTCAGCAGATATAATATAGCTCTTTTTATGCCTTTCAAATAAAATAAATATAAATGAATAAAAAATTTAGGGATGGTGTTGTGGTGTAATGGTTTTAGTCCTTATGGGCTCCAGCTTGAATCCCAGCCTCTCTGTTTCTAATCCAGCTTCCTACTGATGGCCTGGGAAAACAGTGAAGGACAGAGGATGGAGCCAAGCTTTTGGGCCCCTGCACTCACGTGAGAGACCCTGGAAGAAGCTGATGGCTCTTGGCTTTGGTCTGGTCCAGCTCCAACTGCTGTGACCATTTGGGGAGTGAATCTAGATGGATGACCTCTTTTTCTCTCTGTCTCTTCTCTCTCTGTAACTCTATCTTCAAATATATAGAGTAAATCTTAAAAAAATAACTTTTCAAAATCAGCACAAATTTAGAAATAATTCATATTAATTCTGTAATTCCTCTTATTTCCTGTGTCCAATACATGAGAAATTACTATCAATGTTACCTCTGAAGTACATTCCAAACCCGGCCACGTCATTACCCCTTTTCATGTCTCATCATGTCTGACTTGGACTCTTTTTTTAAAAAAAAAAATATTTATTTGAAGGACAGAGTTAGGGAGGGAGGGAGGAAGGGGGAGGGAAAAGAGAGAGGAGGGGGAGGAGGAGGAGAAGGGGGAGGGGAAGGAGAAAGGAAGAGAGGAAGGGAGGGAGGGAGAGGGAGGGAAGGAGAGAGAGAGAGAGAGAGAGAGAGAGAGAGAGAGAGAGAGACAGAGAGAGAGAGAGAGAGAGAGAAAGAGAAGTCGGGACTTTCTTCCAGGTCTCCCATGTGCATGCAGGGATCGAAACACTTTATTCATCCTCCACTGCTCTCCTGGTGTATTAGCAGATTAGCAGGGAGCTGGATCAGAAGTGGAGCAGCTGGGGTTTGAAACAGTGCTAATATGGGATGTCAACATCTCAGGTGGCAGCTTTACACACTATACCACAACTCTGGCCACAGCAAAGTGTGTTTTAATGAGCCCTCTGTGAAACACAATTTGAGACCCACTACTGTAGAATAAATGGTGGAAACACATCATCCTAATGTTCACAGAAGAATCTGAAAGGCTGAGAAAAGATGAGAAACTTCAAAAATTCATAGTACTACTGATGTGTGCAACCTGTTGTTGGGCACACTAATATCCCACCTCTCTCTCTTTGGCTCTTAAAGAACAGCCTGTTCATTTTTGACCCTCAATATCGGTATCAGCTGCTAGCTGACACACTGTTAGTGCTCCATTCTCTCGAGGTGCCTATCATTTGCTCTTTCTGCAAGAGCCAATGTGCCTAGCAGCCAATCACAGCTGAAGTAAGAAAATCAGGGACTTGGAAACAGGGAAAAGCTCTTTTGGGAATTAGATAGGTGAGGAAGTGACAAGTAGGGATGGAGGGTAATGAACATATTGTGAAAAAAAACAAAAGACAACTCCAGGAAATAATGAATTGAAAACACTGTAGAAAAGAAGATACCTGGTCAGAAGTATCTTTAACTTACTCTGTATCTAATACTAACCACTAGCTTCCTACAGAAGGAAACAGATGAGGCAGAGCCACTTCTTCAAGGGCATAGAATCTCTGACACCTGCCCAGTACCACTGGGGAACATGTGTCCAGGGAGTTGGAATCCCTGTTCCTAGAGACAGAGTTGTTAAGCTATCGCCTGATGAATTTTCTGGTGTAGGGCTTTTCATACAGTGTGGCATACAGAAACCTACTGAATCATTATAAACCACCTTCCTGCTCCTGTGTAGGACTTTGAAACATGGAATGAGTCACCTCGGGAGAACATAGCATAAGAGAACCTTGAAAACATCCTCTATTCTTATCAAGATGAGAAAGCCAAGGTCCAGATGAGTTTAATAATTCACTCAAGTTCATGCAATCCAGAACTAAGATCCTGTTTACTTCTTTCAAGTCTGCAGTTCCTTCTACCCTACCGTGAAGGAATTTTTTTTTCTCTCTCTCTCTCTGGTTGTTTTCAAAATATTGAAAAGATAAAAGTGAAACATCTTTCTTTTGTAAGTTTCAATGGTGAAATAACTGAAAAAGCAGACCATGTTTGCTCAGCTGAAGAAATAGCTAAGAAGCGACCAGGCAAAACAGAAGATCCACAGCTAACAGATATCCAGGGCAAAGGCAAGATACTATGGAAATAGGCTCCTCAGCTTTTTGGGTGTGTGAAAATGAGTAAATTAACAGTTCCAAGAAATGAAGGTTTTATGCATTTTTGTGTTCATATGTGTGTATGTGTGTGTGCGCACGTGTGTGTATATACATGAGCTCTGAGGTCATTCTGCAGGCCAATAAAATAATTAACTTCCTAGTTGGAACGGGGGTGTGGAGTGTGTTGATCGTCAATTTTCTGTGCTGGGCAAAAGAAGAGGGAATGTGGGAGGGAAAAAGAGGAAGGACCATTCACCCAGGGAGCTATTACATCAAGGTTCAGCCTTCATTATGGAAGATTCAAGAAAATGGTAAATAAAGGCCCACTCAGTGGGGACAGATGGTAAGACAAGCAGCAGCTAGGTCAGACTTCTATCAGACCAGGCTGGGAGCAAACTGCTATTGGTTGATGGTGCTGCTATAAACTGTGTGCAGGGCTGGACTGTGTGCAGAGTAGAAAGTCATGTGGGTTGGAGTATGTGGGTGTCTAATAGTTACAACTAGTTGAGGGCTTCTTTGAACCTCATTGGGAAAATACCCTGCTCACCTTTTTTCTCTTTCCTGGGGATCATATGAGAAGAATGATAAAAGTGGGGCTGTGAAAGCCTGTGGAATTGCTGTGCTGCAATTTCACAATGATTCAACTGGTAAATGCCTTTGACAGGCAGGCTTCCTGTAGTGTAGGATGTTTCTAGGTAGTTTTAAACTGCAGGCTCCTAACTCCCCAGTGTTCTTTTGACCATTTCTCAAAGAGTACTTGCTAGAAAAGAGTCTCTGAATTCATCTGCTGCTGGTTCCTAGCAAGCAGAGGGCAACGACTGCCTGCCAGGAAGTGTCCGGAACACAGGGTGAGGGTGGAGGGCTTGTTTCTGATTGTTGCTTTAAGCAGTGGGCATTTGTGGCTCTATAGTGGCTGTGGGTTGGAGGATTTGCAGTTCCTGCAATAGACAGAGGAAGGTTTTTCACTTGTTTTCAGCATCTCTGCCTTCTTACCATTAAAAAAAAAAAGTTTAAAAGACTACTACTTCTAGTTAAAGTGTTGTGTTGTATTACGCTAAGTTTCCACCTGTGGTGCTGGCCTCCCATATGGGTACTGGTTCGTATCTCAGTGGCTCCACTTCTCATCCAGCTCCCTGCTTGTGGCCTGGGAGAGCAGCAGAGGAGGCCCAGGGCCTGGGGTCCCTACACCTATACCCTGGGATCTCCTGCTCCTGGCCTTGGATTGGTCCAGCTCTGACTGTGGTGGACATCATTAAGGTGAACCAACAGATGGAAGACCTCTCTGTTTATCCTTCTCTCCATAATTTCACTTTTCAAATAAAAATAAAATATATCTTTGGAAAAACCCCTCAAATTCCTCTGTGCTAGTTTCTCATTAGATATGTAATAAGTTACCTAAGAGGGGGGAGATCCAAGAGCCTATGAAACTGTGTCATAAAATGCAATGAAATAAAAAAAATAGCAAGTTACATAAGGAGAGTACAGTCACATCACTGCGCTGTATGTAGAACACCGAAACTTACCCAGCCTGTGTGTTAGTTCCTGTTAACTATCTACTTGCTAAACTCCTTCCTCCCACCCTTCATGACCTCTAGTAACTCTTATTCTATTTTAACATTTGGTTTTAGCTTCCATACTAATTGATACGCAGTATTTGTCCTCAGGTGTCTGACTTATTTCACTTCACAGAATGGGCTGCCTTGCATCCATTTTGTTGTGAATGACAGGACCTACCCTTTTTAATGGCTGACTCGTATCCCATTGTGCATATATTCTAACTTATCCCCATTCATTCATTCATCAAGGGTCATGCAGGTTGATCTTGTGTCTTAGTGATTGTGAATAGCACTGCAATGAACATGGGAGTGCAGCATCTCTTTGATGTACTGATTCCATTTTCTTCGGGTATATGAGCATATCTGGAAGTGGGATAACTGGAACATTTTTAGTTTTGTAAAGTGGCCCCTATGCTGTTCTCCATAATGAGTACACCACTTTGTACATCTATCAACAACAGAGTTCTGACTCATGGGAAACATTGTGTCTTTGTCACTCTGACTTTAAAGATATGTAAGGAGAACAAAGAATGAAATCTCATCTTTTGCAACAAAATGGCTGTGATTGGAAGCCAGTCCTTAGAAGACAAATATCATGTGTCCGCTGATCTGTAATAACTAACACACAGAACATCCACAAAACGTGGTTCACACAGGTGAGAACAACGCTTCGAGACCAGCTGCTGTGCACGGCCTCTGTCTATACTCTTGAGGAAGAGTGGCTTTTTTTCTACCTTCTAATTGTTGCATTATTTACCCAATGGACTGAAAAGCTAACTGAAAGTGTGCCACGGTCAGAACTTAGGAGGGGTGGGGAAAGGAAGAAGGAAGGAGCAGGTGGGTGGGGCGCAAGGGCAGGAGGGAGGCTCGGGTAGTGGGGGAAGCATCACTCTTCTCAAAATTGTATTGTGAAACACATGAGATGTGTTCAGTTTATATGAATAAAATAAAAGAGAGAGAGAGAGAGAACTGTGCCTGGCACAAAAGTAGATAAATTATAAAAATAAATTTTTGCCCTGGCAACAGTGGAAGATAGTTTTCAGATGACTGTCATCATTTCCAAATGTTCCCGGCTTGCAGTAACTGTTTCAGTGTCTACCTGCAGTTGGTGATGTACAGCAGCCATGTAGGCTGGAGGCAAGCCAGCTAGCTGGCTTCCTTTGGGCTGTGGCTAACCTCTGCTGTATTGTTTTGGTTGCTGCCTTTTTACTACTCTCCTCTGGCTACCCAGAGAAGCCTCTCTTCTCCCTTGGGGAATGAAGAAACCAAACAGATTTGTAATCGGTTCCTTTAAACAAATGGCTCCTGGAGGCACCCGAGACGTGGTACAAAAAAAAAAAAAAATCGCTTGTCCAGGATCTCCCAAAGTTGAGGGATTTAGATGCAGAACTGAATCTCTTGTTATAAAGCCAATTTGGGCTGCTGGATTTCACCATCGCAGGTGAATTGGATTCTCTGTGACTTACAGTGAGTGAGTGCTCATGCTGCTGGTTGTCATAGAGTCAGGGAGTCATTCAGAATGCAAAACTGGTTTTACAAACCTTGCAACTGTTTTACTTTGAATATGGAGCTTCAAATATTATTTATGAAAGGGCTCTGTCAGAATGTGCAGTACTCGCAAAAGTGCCTGTCAGGTCCCAGAGCATGCCTGTGCATATATGAGCTTGGTGAGATAATGGGGCTTGTGGCTGTGTTTCCGAATACCTAAGCTGCCGAAGCTGTTAGAAAGCTGCACCAATAGCCACTTCCTACTTTACAGATGACACATTTTTACAAAGCTATTCTTGCTCAGCTTCCCCATCTGAAGCCCAGTAACCGATTTAGAACAATGAATTCAAGTTTCTGTTTATGCTTTATACAGCGAAACAACTTTCCCAGCAAAGAAGAACTAATTTTCACTGCCGACTGAATTGTGTGATCTCTTACTCCACATTTATCTCATGCAACATTTTCCTTAAATTCACATCCTGCAAACATTGAACCCTTTGCCACATTTTAAGAGAGGGAAAAAAGGAGTTCTGCATGCAAAAGATTTGGAAATTGCTACAAATTGCTTTTCTCTTTTGTATTTATTGTGTGTTAAACAGCCCTATTAAAAAATTGATGTAAGTTTGCATAACCCAGGAATCTCCCAATATATTAGAATTACTTTTCCCCAGTAACATTTATGAACTTTCAGTGGAACTTTTTCCAGATGGGCAATGTTGAAATTTAACTAACATGTACCAAATATGCAATGCGTGCCTTCCTGTGTCCTGACCCTTTGGGGGAATGAGACTTATCTAAGAGTCAAGCACCATAGCACAAATTCAAATGTCACAGTCAACTGGCACCAGATTCAGTTCCAGGCATTCTTCTTACTGCATGGATAACTTTTCAGTACATTTTTTGATATCTGAGCTTTAGTATCTTTGGTAGCAAAGTAAGGAGAATAAGATTAGATATGATACAATGCAAAAAGAAAAGAAAAAGTGGTAAAATCACCAAATAGAGTAGAAAGTAAAAGCAATGTTTTTAACTACATCAAGAATCAAAACAGAGTGCTCTTGTTACTGTGTTTCTGAAAACAACCAAATCTAATTTTTAAAGATTTAAAAGCAGTATCATTGGAAAAATTGTCACTGTGTGAAACACGACAGCTTTTTGTCCATATCTATTAACATGCCATAATGGTTTTCTGCCAGCTGCCTGATAATTTCCTTATAATGCAGGCGATCCTTTATTTCATGCAGCATATTAAAGGAAACATAGACACACTGATACGTTTTGGCATTTCTTAGCCCCAGCTCTCAGTGGTTTGTGCACATAGAACTTTGTATGTGGATATCCTTTGAATGGAGGATAAATGTCATTGCGATCCTATGCTGGCTAACCAGAGTCCAAAATAACAATAGACAACCTTTGTAGAGTGTTATCCATGTGCCAGGCACTATCCTATGAATCCTGCTTATGGAAATCCCTAAGCTCCCCAACACAACTTAGAAAGTAGGCAGCATTACTCATCGTACAGGTAGGAAACAGACGTAAATTATTAACTTGCTCCAAGACTGACGCTTCCCATTAGCAGAGCAGGGAAGCAAACCTGGACAGTCAGGCTCCAACTCCTGCACACTCACCCACTGGGGTCAGTAAACTGCTGGCTTAGTTTGAATTCCAGGGTGGGAATAAGAAACACGGGATAAAGTAGGAAGAAAAGAAAAAAATGAGATCATTTCCATTTCTGCAAGTCAGGGAACAGCTAAGTGGTATCTGTCCTTTTAGCAACATTCCACTTCCCAGGCCTTACTCCTTCTCCCACCAATGCTCTGAGTTACAGCAGTATTCACTTTGTTGCTCTGCAAGCTCTTCCATCTCCTTAGGCATCTTCAAAGCTGGGTCTATGCCCAGCCCACACACCATTGGCCTCCAGCTGCACTCCTCTTGCTTTCTCGCCTGCTTTACTTACACTCTGTCTTTAGAGGTCAACTTAGACAACTATCACACTAGGAAGCTCTGTAGCATTCAGAATTATTTGATGTCTGAGCACCTAGGATCCTATACTCTCCTGGCCTAGTGCAGTACCCAGCACCGAGGGCCCCATTTCCTAATGGTTTGCCATTGCTCACCCACAGGTTCCTTCCTTGTGCAAAAATTGGCAATTCATGCTAAATTCTGCAAGTTGCTGGAGAAATGAGAGGAAGGGTGTTTCTCCCCACATTCTACCACCCTTGTCCTATTCAGATTTCACATCCCTGCCATTCCTCCGTTGCCCTTCATGGACACTCCCTTCCCCTGTGTTCCTTTTATCCTGATGGGTGGGTAGGAGTGAATCCCTTGAAGCAACACTGAGACAAGTACATGCATTGATCAAAACGCTCAAGGAAGTCCCTGTATTGAATGAGCAGGTCAAGGAAAGTGATGTGGACACAGGGAAATGTCACTATGGCTACCAGGCTAATGATCTTGGTACTTTAGAGGCAGAGTGTACCTATATGGAATAGGGATGTGACTGCAACAGATGGAATTGCTGCTGCTGACTCTGTGTAGTAGTAGGTGGTAGTGTTTCACACTGAATGCTGGCCTCGCTGGAACCAAAGGCAGTAGGGGCAGGGCACTTGAGAGGATACCAGCTACTTCTTACAAGTCCTGCTTCTGCTGTTTACAATTTTGTGAGCAATAAACCCTTTGACTGAAGCTGCCTTATACCTGCTTATGTCTAAACCATTCAATTCTATCAACTGTTTTGTCACTACACATCTAAAAGATGACTTCAGTGATTTTATTTTCACTTATTTCTGGAGAGGTTTAGATATAGGCTCACTCAGCCAAGAACTCATTCAGTCAATCACAATCAAACACATAATCAAGGGGCATTTTGCTGGTGTCAAAGAGAAGCCTTAAGCGCATGGCCCTTGCTTTCATGGAACCCACAATGCATGAAGGTTTTGTTACCAAAATAGTTTACACTGTTCAGAAGAATGTCATAGGTATGACATCATGGGAAAAGTTGATTATGTTTCAGAGATGCAGGGGCTAAGGTAGCGGTAGGTCAGTAGACCAGTGCTCTCCAGTGGAATGGTCTGAGATGATGGGAATGCTCAGTATTTGTAGCATCTTACACTATAGTCCCAGCAACATGAGGATACTGCATATTCTCAGTGTAACTGAGAAATTGAACTTAAAATTTTATTTAATATAACTGAAATAGTTACTGTGGCTATTGAGAATGGCACTAGACAACATGGATCCAGAGGATAGTCTATCAGACAAGGATAAATGTTAGACTCCTGTCCCCAAAAGCACTGGGTAGGATGGAGTGTTAACAATATGGGGCAAGAACTGGAACTCCTTGGATGTCCAGACCTGGTTTCACCTGCCTATTTGCATGTCAAAGGAGTCTCAACAATTCCTCACATTGAACAAGACCACTCCTTCCCTGAATCATTGCCATTGTCTCAAAAGCTAGGACCTTCTAATTGCACACCCCAAAATCTTGGGAGCCAAATTTGATATCTACTCACCCACACAGATGCTCCATTTTTCAGTTCATGATTTTGTCAAATCCATCCTCTTTCCACATCTTAATTGCCTCTTCTTTAGCCTAAGTTCCTGATTGGATTATTGTGTTGTCTTTTAAATTTTTTCTTTTTCTAATAATCAGATATAAATTTTGTTTGCTTACTTATTTTTATTTCAAAAGATTGATTTTTATGGGAAAGGCAGATTTACAGAAGGAAGGAAAGACACAGAGAAAGATCTTTCATTTGCTGGTTCATTCCCCAAGTGGCTGCAATGGCCAGAGTTGAGCTGATCTGAAGCCAGCAGCTAGGAGCTTCTTCACATCTCCCACAAGGGTGTAAGGTTCCAAGAATTTGGGCCATCCTCCACTGCTTTCCCAGGCCATAAGCAGGGAGCTGGATTGGAAATGAATCAGCTGGGATACAATTGGTGCACATATGGGACACTGGCACTTGAAGGCAGAGGATTAGCTAGTTGAATCATTGTAATGGCCTGATATTTACCTACTTTTAAGGCAGAGAGACAGATACAGAGTTAGATGGAGATGTTTCACGTCCCTCAGTGCATTCAACTACCAGGACTGGTCCTGGTAGCCTGAAACTCAATCCAAGTTTCCCACATGGGTGATAGGAATCCACAAGTCTTTGAGCCATGACCTGCTATACTTCAGAGTGCATATTAGCAGAAACCTGAAACTGAGAGAGGAGGCAGTACTCACATTAAGCACTCTTATATGGAATGTGGGCATACCAGGCAGGATTATAAGTGCTGTACCAAATTCCTGGCCCCAGACTTTGTGTGTGTGTGTGTGTGACAAGAACATTCAATGTAAGATCTACAAAGGTTTAAGAACACTGTACTATTGACTGCAGTCCAAGGGATCACAGCTCCCCAGAACTTACTCCTCAAGTATGACTGCAATCACATTTTTTTAAAAGATTTTATTATTATTGGAAAGCTGGATATACAGAGAGGAGGAGAGACAGAGAGGAAGATCTTCCGTCCAATGTTTCACTCCCCAAGTGAGCCGCAACGGGCCGGTGCGCGCCGATCCGATGCCAGGAACCAGGAACCTCTTCCAGGTCTCCCACGGGGTACAGTGTCCCAAAGCATTGGGCCGTCCTCAACTGCTTTCCCAGGCCACAAGCAGGGAGCTGGATGGGAAGTGGAGCTGCCGGGATTAGAACTGGCGCCCATATGGGATCCCGGGGCTTTCAAGGCGAGGACTTTAGCCACTAGGCCACGCCGCCGGGCCCTGCAATCACATTTTATTTATAGTGCTTTAAGGAAAATATCCCTCAAACCAGGTTACCCTCATCCTCTGGCCAAAGACCAACCTTTAATTTATCAAGGTTTTGTCTCAACTATGTCTTCAATACCATTCTTTACTGCTTTAATTCCTTTTACTTGATGCCAGTTGCATGCACTTTCTGAGCATTCTTCAAATGATGCTGACACGGGTCTGATCAATGGCTCAGTGATTAAATCCTTGCCTTGCAAGTGCTGGGATCCTATATGGGTGCTGGATGCATGTCCTAGATGCTCCACTTCTCAGATATCTCCTGCTTGTGGCTTGGGTTGGTGGTAGAACATGGCCCAAAGCCTTGGGGCCCTGCACTTGCTTGGGAGATCGGGAAGAAGTTCCTGGTTCCAGGCTTCGGTTTGGGTCATCTCTTGCCATTGCAACCACCTGGGGAGTGAACCACTAGATGCAAGATCTTTGTCTACACCCTTCTCTCTGTAAATAGGTCTTTTTTTTAAATAAAAATAAAACAAATCTTAAAAAAAATGCTGCTGTGAATGGAGTACAGCTGTGTGAATGCATGTGTGTTTGCAAAAGCATTGGTGTTTGGTGATCTGACAAAGCACGCGACCGAAACACCGAGCCAATGTTTTCTAAAAGTAAAAATAAATGCTTTAAATTAGGCCTGAGGTCTGTATCTGCCTGAGTAGAGACTTTCAGAACAGACTCAGGTCATGTACCCTAACTATAACTATGCAGTTACAGTACAGGAAAGCAGGGCTTATCTTAGCATCATTATGTTCTCACTTGCTAGCCCATAACAGACCTAATCAGGGTGGAAACAGGGAGCTATAATGTAAGGCTTTAGAAGGGAGATGTCAAGTATGTGGTGACGTGCATGGTTGGGGGCAGATGAACAAGTGAGGCAAGTCTGTGCCCATGCACGGCTCTCTCCACTGTCCTCAGCACCTTGGCCCTCCATCATTGTGATATTGCTTCCTTTCCTACTGAATGTTGCATTGTTTTCAGATGTTTAAGGAAAACGTTATTATTTTCAAAAGTTGTTCAGAGCAGAATCATCTTCTCAAAAAAAGGAAGCTAGTTGCAGGTAGGGTTGGTGGTAAGCAAAACTAAGTTAACTGGAAATCTATCCAAGTCTCCACATCTCCTATTGCTGGCTTGTTTCCCTTTTCATGCAGACTCCTTTTCATGCAGGAAGCTGGTGCAGGAGCAGCTGCATGGAAGGTGTCTGATCACAGCCGAGAACAAGAGCAACAGAGGCACTGAGCCTGCTGGTCCTATCCTGCCGGCACCGAGCCTGCTGGTGCTATCCTGCCGGGACCGAGCCTGCTGGTGCTATCCTGCCGGGACCGAGCCTGCTGGTGCTATCCTGCCGGCACTGAGCCTGCTGGTCCTATCTCGTAGGTACTGAGCTTGCTGGTCATATCTTGCCAGCACCGAGCCTGTTGGTCCTATCCTGCCGGCACCGAGCCTGCTGGTGCTATCCTGCCGGCACTGAGCCTGCTGGTGCTATCCTGCCGTCACCGAGCCTGCTGGTCCTATTCTGCAGGTACTGAGCCTGTTGGTCCTATCCTGCCGGCACCAACCCTGTTGGTCCTATCCTGCCGGCACTGAGCCTGCAGGTCCTATCCTGCAGGTACTTGCCTCTTACAGGGGGACTGATGGATACCCAGTAACAAGGAGAGAATGGATGCCGTCTGGGCGCTCTTCCTGCTGTGACATGAGTCAGCTGCCTGCTACTGGCTCCAGCGTGATGATTTGAGACCCTGAAGATTCACTTCATCTAGTGGCAAACCCCATCCTTTAGCAACTTAGAAGAAAAAGTAATTTATTGTTTTTAGAAAGGACAATAAATTACAAATTGACTTTTTCAATTTTGTTACTATCAGAAAGCATGCTATTTTTCACAAAACAGCATATAGCTACTAAACTTTTGAGATGAATTGCAATTTAGCTAATTAATAAATGAGGTCTAAAATATTTTGCAATGCTGTACAGGGCATAGAAGAACAAAAAGTTTCAATAAACAATTAAATTTGGCAAACTTTTATAACAGGAAATACTCATTTTAAAAATAATTAATAATGCTATTTGTTTAATAATCAATAATGCTGTTTGTTTAAATCATTCAAAATTGCTACAATGTGAAAATTGAAAACAAAACTCCAATGATCAAAAACTCAAAAAGATCAATTTTCTTGACAAGAAAATTTCCTAAGCACTTTATCATTGGATAACTTATCCATTTAAAGTTAAGACTAACTTCATATTCACAAAATATGGGATTAGATAAGCTACTGCATCTGAAAATTTTAATAACCTTTTATGGATTTTAATATACTTTGTATATATTTATTGATAACTCATTCTTGCCAAAATTTATTTTAGCGATGCAATAGACACCAGTTTGATATATGCTTTAAAACTAGGACCCTTTTGGGCCTGGCTGCGTGGCCTAGCGGCGAAAGTCCTCACCTTGAACGCCCCGGGATCCCATATGGGCACCGGTTCTAATCCCAGCAGCTCCACTTCCCATCCAGCTCCCTGCTTGTGGCCTGGGAAAGCAGTTGAAGAAGGCCCAATGCATTGGGACCCTGCACCAGCGTGAGAGACCTAGAAGAGGTTCCTGGTTCCTGGCATCGGATTGGTGCGCATCGGCCCGTTGCAGCTCACTTGGGGAGTGAAACGTCGGATGGAAGATCTTCCTCTCTGTCTCTCCTCCTCTCTGTATATCCAGCTTTCCAATAAAATAAATAAAATCTTCAAAAAAGAAACTAGGACCCTTTTGAAGGCAAGAGATAAATAAAAAGCTATGACCTAGTTGTACAATTTTACATAAATCATATATATATCATTTTCAAATATTAATTAATCTCTTTCACTTGCACATCTTTCCTTAAATATTCATTTTCTCTTTAAATGTAACTTACTATTGGTAGAAATAATTTTGACCCTGTTTTATTTAAATTGTTACTAACTTATATGCTGTTAGCATTTACACCTTAAGTCTGGAATCTAAGTTAAATCCTTTTTTGAAGAATACACAAGTTCTAACATTCTAGACACTGAACATGACTCTTTAAGTCACCAACGCATTTTTCGAAACTCTTTCATTAAGTCCTTGTGGACAAAGTAGAGAGTGCTAGTATCAGTAAACCCTGTTTTCCCTGAATCATGGCTCAAGAAGTAAAAAGCAAATGAAACAAAACCCCAGATAAATAACTAGCTTCTTTAGAATGGTTGTTACTTTGTGAAAGATTTACTTTACTTTTGTTTGAAAGACAGGGTCATATATAGAGACAGACAGTGGAGAGAAATCCTGCACCTACTGGTTTTACAATCCAAATAGCCTCTACAACTGGAGCTGGGCTTATCGAAAGCCAGGAGCAGCAGCGTCTTCCAGGACTCTTGCACAGGTGCAGCGGCCCAGGCACTTGAAGGGACATCCTCCACTGCTTTCCTAGCCAAATTAACAGGGAGCTGGCTTAGAACTGGAGCAACCAGGACTCAAACTGCATCACATGGAAGGTGGGCGTAGCAAACAGTAGTTTTACCTGCTACACCACAGCACTGGACCTCACTAAAAAAAAAAAATAATAATAAATTCACTTATTTGAACTACAGTGCTAGAGAACAAGAGTGCGCGAGAGAATCATTCTATTTGTAGGTTCACTCTGGGATGGCTACAACAGCCAGAGCTGTGACAGGTTGAAGATAGAAACTTCCAGCTCTCCCATGTGTGTAACAGGGGTCCAAGCACTTGGGCCATCCTCTGCTAGTTTTCCCTGGCCATCAGCAGGAAGCTAGATTGGAAGAGGAGCAGCCTGGATGCGAAGCCTGTATGTTATGTCAGCATTGCAAGCAGCGGCTTTACCTGCTGGGGCACAATCTGACCTCAGACGGGTTTCTTTTTCGTTGTTTTATTGTCACCAAATACAAATTTAACATGCTACTTTGTACATACCAGGATAGCTGCATGTTTTACTCCCTTGAGCACTGTGCAACCCCATCTTGGAGGATTCTTTTAAGATAACTCTTCAAATAAACGTGCTCATGTTGATGCTTCACAACAGTGAAGAGTTCTATTAATGGTCCCCCCCCCCATAACCCTGACACATGATCAAAAGCTTCCTGTCTGGTGGGTAGGCTGACCTCTTCTCACCTCAATTCTCTAGAGAGATTTAAAAAAGATAACATTCAAAGAATAATAATGCCGGGAAGTAAGAAAGCAAACTGACTGTGAGCCCAAAACCACAAAGATTCCTTAAAATCTGATGAGTGATCAAATGAGTGGCAAGCCCAGAAAGCATGGAGAGAGAGGGTCTGCAGCGAGGGAGAAAACCGGGCCTGGAAGGAAGCAACCAAGTCAGTGCCAAGGGAACGCACCTGGACTTGCACACAGTGGAAACACCGAGGATAGTGACAGGACCCCCTCGAGTGGGAGAACCTGAGGAAAGCTCCGGTGGCCATATCATACAGCTAGCTGGAAAGGAGCATCAGCCCCAAAGGTGTCGCTTGGAGCCACTGTTGCCCCGCCCCCACCGCACGTTCAGCCGCTGCCTCATCAGCTGCTTCCTCCAGTCACCAAATCCTGACTCCACCAGCAACAGCCCAGACAGAGCTCACACACAGCTGAATCTCCGCCACAAGCAGGCACACAAAATCCAGAATCTCTAAACAAAAAGACGGGCCTGGTGCGGTAGCACAATGA
Source organism: Ochotona princeps (assembly GCF_030435755.1). Classification (NCBI taxonomy): domain Eukaryota; kingdom Metazoa; phylum Chordata; class Mammalia; order Lagomorpha; family Ochotonidae; genus Ochotona; species Ochotona princeps. The sequence continues at coordinate 19,991,356 of NC_080854.1, read as the reverse complement.
CTAAGTCGTTACCTTGCATGTGCCAAAATCCCATATGGGTGCTGGTTCGTATCCTGGCTAAATCACGTCCCTTCCAGCTCCCTGCTTGTGGCCTGGGAAAGCAGTAGAGGATAGCCCTAAGTCGTGGAACCCTGTACCCACATGGGAGACCCAGAGAAAGCTCCTGGCTCCTGGATCGGCTCAGTCCCAGCTGTGGCGGCCAGTTAGGGAGTGAACCAGCAGATGGAGGATTTTTCTTTCCCCTTCTCCTTCTCTCTGTAAATCTGACTTTCCAATAAAATTAATCTTAAAAAAATTTAAAAAGGCAACATGTAGGGGCAAGCATTTGGGCTAGGAGTTGAGATGACCACAGCCCACATCGTTTCTCGCTGATGCAGATTTTGGGAGACTATAGTGCTGGGTCAAGAGCACAGATTCCTATTACCCCTGAAGAATGTCAGGATTGAATTCTCATCTCCTGGGCGACCTCACTCATTCCAAAAGTAAATGATGGGACAGAAGTTCATTCTCTCTTGAATACATGTATAAATGGATGAATTTGTTTTTATTTTTTACAAGACAATACCAAGAAATGAGAACTGTGAGATCAACAAATACTGGAACTGATATGTAAAGTCACAGAGTTAATACACAAATATTTCAAATAGTTCTTGGGGAAAAAATGGAATCATTTAAAAAATCATTTATTTTGGCACACACAGATTCAGACATTCATTCATAGTTTTGATCTAACTTGTGTTTTCCATGAACTTTTTGAAGACCCCATGTACGGTGAGAGATACAAGATCATGCCTCCAAATGAGGGTCAATTTGATGTGATACCAAAGAACATCTACAACAATAGGGTGATATTCTTAGCTAATCACTGTTATTAATACCTGAGGTAGTTGCTGGTGGCCACAGTTACTTGTCCATTTTCCTATGGATCTCTATTTGAACCTTATCTCATTCCCCCTTTTAAAAGCACAGTCAAGTTGCTGTTAGTGATTTTGGTCTTTATGATGTAATAGGAGCAATGCCCAGTGCTCTTTTATTTCCTTCCAATCCTCACAGTAACTCTGTGGCATGGTAGACATTATGTCCACTGACAGATGAAAAAAACGGAGGCTTCAAGAAGTGAGAACTTTCCTAGGGACCTCACAGAAAGCAACAGAGTTCATCCTGGAACAAAAGTCGCTCCAGCCACATAGATGTGATTTTAACTTTCGCTGGTGAGAAATAACTGCAGGATCTCCCGAAGGTTTTCCAAGTTAAAGAAATGGTGCTATCTGAATAGCACACCTCACTTCTCTCTTAATACACTGTGTGTTCACTGCACTTTCTACAAGCTTTCCTTTCAACTCCACAGCAAACTAGGAAAACATCTCCAGGTTACAAAAGTAGAGTGACAAGTGACAGTGCCAGCTCCTTCCTCTCTGTTGTCATCAGCTTACAAACAAGCATTCTGCCTGTAGCATGAAAACTTGAGAACTTTTCTTCAAACTTGCCTCTCTTTGAAGAACCAATTATAAAGCATTATTTTAAAATTGATACCCTTTAGGACCACCACCTGACACTCCTTCTCATTGGTCTATTCTCTTTTCTTGTATAAATATTTTTTTTTAACTTGAAAGGTGGAGCTAGAGAGAGAGACAGACACACAGAGAGAGAGAGAGAGACAGAGAGATCTTTCATCTGCTGATCACTCCCAAATGACTATAATGGCCAGCGCTCGGCCAGGTTGACTCCAGGAGTCTGAAATTATGTCTGGGTCTTCCACACAGACAGCAGGGGCCCACACACACTTGGGCTATTTTCTGCTGCTTCTCCAGATGCGTTAGCATGGAGCTGAGTAGGAAATGGAGCCCAGTGGGACTTGAAACTGTATTCCTATGAGATGCTGTGTTGCAGGTGGAAGGTTAATCCTCTGTGCCACATCACTGGGCCTGATCTAATTTCATTTAAGAATTATATGAATGGAGGCCTATTTTGAAAATTAGCTACCTAACACAGTAAAATTATTGAGGAATAAGAACATTGCTACCAAATGATGAGTTGTTTACATAGCACGGTAATAAGGTAGTGCAGTTGTACTTGGATACTGGTCATCTTCAAAGCTTAACCACAACAAGCACTTCTACTTCCTCTCATGTCCTACCCTTCCTGGTCAGTGTGAAGGATGTAAAAGGCTGTCACTAAGCATGGGGCCCTCGAGGAGGAACAAGTGTGGTCACCTTGGGCAGCACTGTGAGTGGACTCCATACTCCATTGTCAAGGTCTCTATCCATACATGTAGTCATGCCTCTTACCATGATGCACGGCTTACTCAGATCATCAAAATCCATTTATATTTGATGTCTTCCCCTTTACCTTGAGTACTATCCATGGTGCCACATGATTTTCTTAATGGGGTGAATAGTAAATTATATGTATCAAGTCAGAGTACTTTGCATAGGAAATCTTTAGGTCACTGTCGTGCAGAAATGAGGGAAAAGAAATGAAAATGAAAGGCAACAGAGAACAGAAAAAAAAGACAAAACAGAGTGGGGAAAGGGAATGACAAAAGTCCTACATTACAGGCACTGTGTTGTAGGATACTAGGTTGCTTTTTAGGATGATAGTCGGTGTTCTCAGTTCACCTGCTGATGGTGTAAGTCATGAGATGGATGTAACCTTTAAGGGCTCCTGATGCCCCTCAGGGTCCCTCACTTATTTGTGAACCAGCAATGAAAAGTAAAATACCTGTTGGAAAAAATGACTGGTGCTCATCCACTTTGGAGATGTCAAGGTGATGTCATCACAACTGGCAGATATTTGAATAGCGCCCTTCCACTTTCCCTGGTGAAACAAATGTGTAAGACCAACCACAGCGTGGACTGTTTAACACATCACTCACTCTTTTGCATGCTTTGATGTCATCAGTAACTTGCAACTTGTATTCTGTCTGTTTTATCATTTTTGTTTCTTTTGAGAAAATGATATGGGTTAGAAATTTTTGACTGCTTCTCCTCCTCACTGTACCTTCCCTGTGTCCTCTGCAGTAACAGTTTTTACAAGTGTAGTGTGAATGTTTGTGAATATGATGGAGTTAAGTCTGCATTTGGGTCACCTAGGACTGCCTGGTGACTACCCAGTTTCTGGGTTCCTCTATCTTAGACATTACTGTACAACTCAAAGTTTGAGAACTTTTGAAAGACTAATTCCCCAGTGTTGATGTCTTCTTGTTCCCTTTGAATATATGACATAAAGAACCCCTATCCATTCTGCCCATTTTCTCCTAACAGGCTCACCTAGTGTTCATCAAGATCAGAGAAGCACATGGATGTCACCATATTTTAACTTGGGAAAGAACTGAAAACCTTCAAATATTGGGGCTAGTTGAAAACAGCTGCCTTTCAAGATTCTTACTGTAAAGGATGCCGGGTGATTAGATACTGGAAGCAACAAGAGGATATGACAGCTGACCTCACAATATCAGGTCAGTTCCTTTGCTTGTATTGCAATGGACAAACTTCTCCTGGATATATTGCATTTCTCAGTACTTCACCAAGAGCGATGCGATGACTATCAACAACAATCTAAAACAAAACAACTTTCTGTACCTGTGCCATGACTTCCTATTGACTTCTGGGGAAGAGGCCTTTGAATAAGAAACTTCACCTTCTAAGGAAAGATAGGCAGGAAGACAGATGATGAACTTAAGGATCAGGTTGGAGATGGCTGGACTATCCCAAATAAAGAAAAAATGGAAAAAATGTTCTTATTCTCCTTCAGTGAGAAAGGTGAGTCAGAGGAATGCAGAAAAGATAGGAGAGAAGATAGAAAAGATAGGGAGAAGGCAGAACCTGGGTCGCCAAGGCCCCACTGCTGTAGAAGAAGAGAAATTGCCAACAGGAATTTTAAGTCTCTATACTTTGAAAAAAGAAACTTATCTTAGGACTGGCACTGTGTACAGAACAAGCCTCTGCCTGCAGTTTCTGGCATCCCATATGGGCACTGGTTCAAGTCCCAGCTGCTTCACTTCCAACCCACCGCCCTGCTAATGCTCCTGGGAAAGCAGCAGAAGATGGCCCAAGTCGTTATGCCCCTGCACTCACATGGGAGACCTTGACCACAGTCTTGGCTCCTGGGTTTAGACAGGTCCAGATCCACTGTTGTGATCATTTGAGGAGTGAACCAGCAAATGGATGATATCTTTCTCTCTCTCTGTCTCTTTCCCTCAGTAAATCTACCCTTCAAATAAAAATAAATCAATCTTTTAAAATTTATTTTACTTGAAAGACAGAGAGAGAGAGAGAGAGGGAGGGAGGGAGGGAGGGAGAGGGGAGAGGAGAGACAGATATATTTCATCTGCTGGTTCACTCTCCAAATGGCCACAATAGATGGAGCTGAGCCAAGCAAACTTGAAGCCTGAACTCCACTCACGTCTCCCATACTGGTGACAGGGGCCCAGATAGTTGGGCTATCTTTTTGCTGCTCTCTCAGCAGCTAAACTGGAAGAGGAGCACCTGGAACTTAAACTGGGACACCCAGCATGGGATCCTGTCATCACAGGTTATGACTTAACCTACTGTGCTGCAATGCTGACTCATAAGTTTTTATCTTTGATGCAATGTAAAATCCCTTTAGCTCCTCAAAACTTCAGTGAAGTCTGTCCTGCAGGCAACAGCCTTTGAGGGGTAGTTTGCAATGAGAGTTAAGGAAAGTTGCTCTGAGTGACTGTAACACAGCTTCACGGAGGTTATTTCTGAGGCCACTGAAATGAGAAGCAGGAAGTGGAGACCAGTGATGACCTGGAAAAATGGAGTCACCTGCACATTCACTGATTTGATCTCCCACAGAGAATATGAGGTTTTTTGCTAGAACTTGGGATGGTGTTTGGAATGTTATCTTGATTCCCAGAAGAACAGTAACCCAGTGTGTATGCTATCTCAAAATCAAGTTACCACTTCCAATTCTTCTTTTGTTTTTAAAGCAGTTCAGCATTCAACAACCCCATTGGCTCTTATACCTCCAAAAAAATTCTGGTATTTTCTGTGGGGTTCACTGATCCCAAAGAAAGGGTGCGTGTGGTAATACTAGATATGCTAGAAAATGAATATTTTTTTAAACAAATTACAACTTAGAAAAGAAGAAATCTGACAGCTAGGAGGAGACACGGTGGTGGTGATGGTGGGAGTCACATACTAGGTTTAGTGGCTTGGCCCTTGTTGCTTCCCCTGTAATGTCCCTCTCAAAGAACAGGGGCACTGGGCTATCACTCTGGGCTAGGGAGAAAGTGTGAGTCTATGACTGGCAGGTGGAGCTCTACTGGGAGATTTGAAAACCTTCTCTGATTTTGCCCTGCCAGTTCATCTGCTTGGGAGGACTAAGAACTCAGGCTTTAGCTCCTGTCCACAAGGGATTAAGGTTTCTTGCTTGTTCAGTCACTTCCATCTAGACCAGAAAATTCTCTTTAATTTAGAGAGACACAGACAATGGGCAGGACTTCTGTAGGCTTGCTATACCTTCTGTGTACAACTGCTTTTAGTAAATGGCTGAGGGACAAGTCATAGGGTATGTGTGTGTGTGTGTGTGTTGTCCTCTCCAACCATTCCACAGGCTGAGGGCTAGAGAGCAGCAGGAAGCCACTGTCTAGGTTCTTCAAAGCTGAGGGCATGTAGGCACCTCCTCTTGCTTAAGGTAAGTATTACCTGGAGTAGAGGTTACTGTGCCACCTGTGACTATAGCATCCCATAGCAGAATCTAGTTGCAAGTCCAAGTTCTGCTGCTCATTGTTGCTATCCTGGGAAGCAGCAGGGAGTGGCTCAAGCAGTAGGGTCCTTGTCACCCAAAGGAGAAACTCACAATGGATCCCCAACTCCTGATTTTGGCTTAAACCCAGTCTTTGTGGCATTTAAAAAAATTATATATTTTATTTTTGTTTCAATGGCAGAATTACAAAGAGAGACAGAGAAAGAGACATTTCCCATTCACTGGTTCACTCTCCAAACAACTATAATGGCTGGAACCGAGCCAGGAGCTTCGTCTGGATCTCCACCAGGTCACAGACAGACTGGAATGGGAATTGGAGCAGCCAGGACACAAACAGGCACCACAGGCAGAGATTTGGCTTACTATACCATGGTGCTGGCCCTATTGGGCATCTGGGGAGTAAACCAGCAGATGGAAAATCTCGTTTTCAAATAAACATAAATAAAAAAGCAAATGATAGTTGAACACATTTCATCCCAGAACAAAGAGAGCAAGCAGTCCTACTGTGGATGTCCCCCCTCTTCTGGGGGACACACAGTTTCGTGGCCACACAGGCTGCTTTTAGAAGACCACATTTGGGTCTTACTGGTTTCAGAGTTTTTCTTTTTCTTTTTTTTTTTTTTAAGATTTATTATTTATTTTCATTGGGCAGGCAGATTTGCAGAGAGAAAGAGAGACAGAAAGATCTTCCAACTGCTGTTCACTCCCTAAGTGACTGCTGTGGCTGGAACTGAACTGATCCGAAGCCAGGAGCTTTCTCCAGGTATCTCATGTGGGTGGAAGGTCCTAAGACTTTGGGCCATCCTCCACTGCCCTCTCAAGACACACTCAGCGAGCTAGAAAGGACATGGAGCACCCGGGACTTAAAACTGGGGGCCATATGGGATCCTGGTATATGCAGGGTGACAATTTTTAGCCACTAGGCTATTGCACAGGGCCCATTGGTCTAGGAGTTTTAAGAAAAGCGTGAAAAGGCCAGGCGGTTGTGTTAGGTGCATTGCTGTCCCCCTTACAGACCTCTGCCGCCCCTGGAGCATTACAGCCACTGGGCGGGGGCCGGAGGAGCCTTTGAGCTGAGCTGTCTGGATGCGCATCTGCGAGAATGAGAACCGCTGTCAAATGCACAAATGGTGGATTCTACAGCACAGTGTCTTTCTTCCGGGAAAGGAAAACCTCACATGGTTTTGGGTTCAAAGCTTTTGCTCTACCAGATGTCTCATCTTCAGTTACTTTTTTATGATAGTATCTATCTCTATTGTTTCGGCTGTGGGCTCTTCTTTTCTTTCCACTGTTGATCTGTCAGGTAGAATGAAATATAACCTTCCCTTTTGTCCCCCTCCCCAACCCCCCCTTTGGTGGTAATATAAATAGAAGAGAATAAGGTTTCCTATCCACCTAGTTACTAGTAGCTCATAGAAGAGTGAAATGTCCCCCACTGGTGAGCCACTTTTCTCTCCCTTATTTCCCATACAGATTCGGCCTGGCCCCTGGGCTGTGTGTGCATGCTTTATCTGTCACAGGGATAGTTCTCTTCGACTGGCTCATCTTTTTGTAGAAACCAGCAGCTAGCTGGCTTTTGGCTCCCAAGGTATAATTTTTACTCTTAATGTAGCTGGAGTTATGTTTTATTATTATTATTAGAGAAGCCAGTTTTACTTGGTTTTGAAAAGAAAAAGTATATTCACTAAGACATGCCACTAACATACACACCCTACCTATCCACAGTAGTTTTAATCAAAGCCAAAGAAAAAAGAAGTTGCATTGAAAGCCAAATGCGTATTCTGGGCATGTAATCCTTTAATAAAGGGCTTTATTTGAGTTGGCTTGGAAGTTATTTTAACAGATTGTATGAGGCAATGCATCCCCTGCCCAGGCAGTGGAATGAATCATAATATGTACATTTATCCAACATTCCTACTTCGCTTCTTATCTGATACATGGAAGTGCAACTGAAAATAAATTAGGAAGAGATTTTACAGCATGTTAAATTTATATATATATTTCTATTTTATTATTAAATGTTCCTTTCAAACTTACTCCTTCCTCAAATAAATTGTAATTTCCTTTTAATGCTTTTCATAGTTTTGGAGGTACATGATTTTGATCAGATTTGAAGCATACTAAATGATGTCATTCTATGTTACCTTAAATTATGGCAAGTTGCCCTAATCTGTTTTATGGAAATTTCTCTTCCCATCATAAGAAAAGGGATGGCTCCTCTTCTGGGTAGGAAAATGTCCTTCTAAGGGGATTTTTCTCTGTAGATGAGATGATAAGATGGCTATCATTGAGCTGATGTTCTTACTACATGAATAGCTGGTGCTGCAGCAGAATGAGATTTTGAAGATCCATTTAGGTACCAAGCAAAGATCCAAGAACCTGGTTATGCTACGGGATGCGGGTAGGGTGGGGTGGGGAAGGGAATTCCAGGGACAAAACGACACAGCCTGGCAAGAGAAAGAATTTTGTCCTTGTGAGAAAGAATTTTGTTCTTGTCCCCCAGGCTGGCCCCAACAGCCTTTGCCTTCTTGGCTCACTCCCTACGCAGTACGCTGCTTATCTTTGACTCTTAGCATAAACTGATTGACTGATACACACTGAAGCCATGCTTGCTCTCAGGGCCTCTTCAGGTTAGGAGGCAGCTAGACTCTGTCACTAGCCCGGGGTTAGGTCCCTATCACATGGTTAGGTCTTTCTGCTACTCTGTCGTCAGAGCAGGAGACCTGGGAGGGGCTGGGATAGCGTCCCAGTGTCCTGGAGCAGGGACTGCAGTCTGAAGCACAATTGACTTCATAAACACAATTTTAGTAAGTGCTGGGTAAGGAATGAGATGGAAGGTTCTGATGCCAGGGGAGGAGACAAGCTAAGGTCTCTTCCTGCTCTCCAAGTCCAGAAGCAACACCTAGGGGAAGACAGCAATCCTAGGAAAACCCACTCACGCTCTTTTATGCTTTCCAGCTTGGAGAAGCAGACTCAAGGTTGAGTGAACAAGAAACAGCCTTAAAGGTAAAAAGACCCAAATGCCACAGCAGGGTATAGGACAGATAGAAGGCAGATGAGCTGCCAGGGTCAGTCATGCGGGCACAGAGCAGGAGTGGTGTCTTAGTGGCACAGAATGCAGGGCCCCTGGTCAGGATTGCCCTGGGTACCAGTATGGACAACTGCACTGCAAGGACAATCAGAACTCAAGTTGTCATTGTGGGGGCTGCAGAGCAGGGCAGAGACGGACTGACATTCACAGTGCACGCATGGTACATCAGCCAGATCAGAAGAACTGATGTGGCTCCCGTGCAGACAGAACAGAGAGCAGCTCGGGACCTGAGTGCAAAGGGCAACAACACCCCAGGGACATTGATGAGACAGTGATGGACTTGGACGTGTTCTTGCTCAAGTCACTAAACCTTGAGGACAAAACTCTGAGAACCCAGATAAAAAAGCAAACCGTTTTCAGAAACCAAAAAGGAAAACTAAATGGCCTAGGTTTAAAATAACACCATATAAATAAGTTACAACAGTTGATAAAGAACTTGTAGTTAAAAAGCCTAAGGGGGAAGGAATTGGGTGCTGGGGTTAAGGGCTGCCCTTGTGATGCCTCTGCATACTATATCCAAGTGCCTGGGTTTGATTCCCAGCACTGCTTCTGATTCCAGTTCCATGCTTTCGTGTGTTCTGGGAAAAAGTACATGACAGCTCAAGTAACTGGGTGCTTGCTATCGCTTGTAGGAGACCAGGTTGTGACTCTGGCTCTGGGAACAGGCTTGGCCTACCTCTGGTTGTCGTAGGAATTTGGGGAGTGAACCAATGAAAAGAAGAGTCGTTCTCCTTCTCTCTCTCTCTCTCCCCCTTTCAAAGAAAAAAGTCCAAGGGAGGCTGTTGAGTTATGAAATTGCAGGGAAGAGTTAGTTTAAGTTACTGGAGTTGGAAGCCATTTTTCTGCCAAGGGTAATTCAGACAGTTATACAATGATTTCCTGGGCTGTACAGCACCCTCAAGTTAAAAAAGTAAGTTGCTATAGATTTATTGGATTTCAAGTCCTGTTTGAGGTTGCCTTGGTAGGGCCAGATCAAATACTTTGCGGGGTCTTATGCAATTCCTAGGTTGGGTGATTCTTGCCCCCTTAAAGAAAACAGGGTTCAGAGGGTGGCATTGCTTCATCTCAGAAGAGCAGAGCAGGGCTTGAGGAGTAAAGGCTGAGGGACAGCACTCGAGACCAGAGCAGGGACTGGCATGGCTAACAGAGAGCAATGTTTCTGAGGCAACCCTGCAATGAGATTAAACTCATGTGAACTGCCCAATGAACTGTCAACAGTCCCTTAGAAGTTCCAAGAGGAAGAGCAGGAGAATCTAGAGGTCTTATAGGAAATTATATTACCAGAGACCCAGGAAAGCCAGTGTTGCAGACAGGGCTTGCCCTGGTGCTCAAAATATGGGTTGTTACTAGCTACAAAGTGGGCTACCAGGCACCTAGAGAGTGAGGCTGATGGCACTGTGGGCCTTGTTGGCACTTATAACTGAACCATTCTGCGAGTACAAGACAGCTCTGTTTCCGTTTCTGCAGTGTCCAGAAACACCCAGTCTTTGAGATGTTCCAGAAAAAAGTGTCCCAGGACCTTTTTTTTTTTGTGCGTTTATCTCTAGATCCCCAGCACAAAGTGGCATATTAATGCTTGGAGAAATCGTCTGCAAATAAAACCACATTTATAAAATGTGTCTTTGCATGGAGTCCCTTTGTCCTATCGAATCCAGTGGCAACAATTTGGAAAATACTGCCTTACGTTGACATAAACTAGTTTTCAACATACTATAAAATATCTAACGGGACATTGTAAGAGAGTATGTGACAAAGGAGAATGAAGAGAATGAGAAAGGCTATGAAGCTCTCTGAAGGAAGGGTTTCCCACTCCTGCAAAGGAGTTAGTTGGCGGTGAAAATTGCCCAAGCACCCTCTGGCTTCAATTGCTGTGGGTTGATTAAACTGACACAGGCATGGATAAAGATAGTGCGCGTGGCATTGTTAGTTCTTTGCTAACGGCCTCTGTGACCCTGGCTTTCCCCTGCAGCTGGCTAGGTATAGAACTGGTAATTTTTATAGTTAGCCTACAGGAAAAGTGTCTCAGTTTCTCTCAGGTAAGAAATGTAGGTCTAGAAAATGGGTTACAGTGAACATTTCCCAGCAGGCTTTTCTAACCCCTATATACAAACTTTAAGAGTCATGTCAGAGTTCTGAAGAATCCAAACTTTGCCAGTGAGGCATTTCCATTATACTTTCATTACTAGTCTGGGAGCCAAGATGAATCAAAGTATAGGTTAGTTTGGAGAACATTTTGATATTTTGAATTCATCTTTAAGTTTAGGCTTTTGTAATCTCAATTGATTCTTTAGAAAAAAAAAATAGCTCCACATCTAAGAAAACAACCATGATAGTCAAATGTGGAGTTTACAAGTGAGCTAAACAGATCTATAAGATAGGCGTTTTGGTTAGCATTCGTTTTGTATCAAAGCTCCATTCACTTAAGTGTTATTTAGTTAGTAGAGGTTATTTGATGTGCTAAAGGAATTGGTAAATCTAAAAGCGTTAGAATCTAATGTTGAAGAAGTTAGGAGCAACTGATTTCTGGTTAAATGGACTTCTGAGCACAAAACTCAGAAGATCACAATTTATTTCTATGCTCCTAAGGAAAATATAATAGGCACACCGATCTGTCTTCACAGAACTTATGATGGTATTCATCATCACCTCTGTCATCACTCTCATCATCATGTCATGTTTTAACTAAAAGAAGTGAAAGGCAGATGAATGAGATTTTTTGTAGAGTCGAATTTATGCTTGTTGTTAAAAGATTAATTTGTTTGAAAGGCAGAGAGAATTGATTCAGATTTGAATCGGGAGCTAGGAACTCCAGTTGGACCTCTCATGGAGGAGGCAGGGGATTAAATACTTGAGCCAAGTCTACTGCTACTTAGGTGCAATAGCAGAGAGTTAGAACAAAGAAGTCAGGACTTGAAGCAACACTGACATGGGATGTGGGGATCCCAAGCAGAGTTTGACCCCCACAGCACCTGCCCGAATTTATTTAATGGTAACCTGTTTCAAGAGAGGCAGCCCAGTGTCACAGGTGAGGGCAAGGGACACCATCTATGGAGTCAGAGAATGAGGCTTTGGCAAGTGCCCCTGCCTCTGTAGGCATCAACTTCCTCACATCATCCCCATTTCATGTCTGGAAAGAATAAACAGGGTGATATATATCTGATATATAATAATTTAAAAATACATATAAATATTTTAATGGTGTAGATATCAGACAGATTATAAAAGGATGTGGAGCATGTCCAAGAAAGAGGTTTCAGAATTGAATGTGAACTTGGAAAGAAAAGGATGATACAGAAGCTGACAAAATGATCCTGCAGATTTTGAAACCTTGTGTTTGCCAGATGAGGCATTAGTTAATTTGAATACTAGCAGAATTATTTTCGTAAGTAATAGAAATAGTCTTAGATAAAATCTCTATATTTACCTAGTTCTGATTGGTATTTATTAAATCTTAGCAAATAAATGTTTTGTAATAGAATATTATTTTTTCTAAGAGGTATAATCTCTTCTTCCTCCATATTATTACAAATAAATGGGTATATTTTCTAATTATACTATGCAGCAGATAATTTATTGTGAAGCTCTGCTGTATGGGAATTTATACATAGTTAAGTGTGTCTAGGACATGCATATATCAGAGTTGGAGTAAAAACTCCAATTGCAGAAAATTTCAGGGTCTTGCAGCAGCTTATTGGGAAGCGTTGTTCTTGGAAACCAGCAACCTGCACAGCTCTGGCAGGTCCTGATCTGCAGCACACTGGGAAGATTTAGCTGACGGGTAATTGGGAAGGCAAATGTACTCTGGAAACAATCACCTTGGAAAACTACCCTTGCTGATTCCAATGTCTTGGGGAAAACAGCTTTTGGTTCTGCTTAGTGGTCTTTCTCCATCTCTTACTGCCCTCAGATACCTTTCTTTGGACTCAGTCAGCAGGAGGCAGCAAAATTGGGTGGCAGCTGTGATCCTAACCTGGAGACTACACCTGCTGTTCTCTCCCCACTTTCTCTTGGGAAGGGCCTTTGGATGGGGGGAGCTTTGAAGGACTTCTGCATAGAAACTTCTCCCTGGCAATCCCTGTCCAGGTTTTTGGCATAATCTTACATGAATCAGTAACAAATGTACGTATTACTAACTGAAGTATCTAAAATACAATTTATATCATGGAATAATCCTCATAATAGAAGATGTTGAAAATATGATGAGGGTTGGTAATAGATTTCAATGCTAATAAAGATCATGAAATTATGTAGTGCTATTACTATATGGCAAATACACTGTTAAGGAGCACTTTGAACATAATCTCTTTTATTCCTTCTAACAGCTTATAAAATAGGGCTGGTCTCTTCATGTCTTTCAAATACAGAATGTGGCAAATACAGAATGTTACCAAGTCCAACAACAAGCAAGGAGACCATCACCCAGACCTGGAAGTAGGGTGGGACCATAGAGGATACAGAAAAAAGAGTTCATGGATTTCTACTTAATATTAGCCATTTCCTTGGCATGAGTTCTAGTCGTACAACAGAGGTTGGTTTTTTGTTTCTGTTTTAGCATACTGACTTCCTGAGAAGCAGTAGGTGATGGCTCTAGTAGCTGAATTCCTGCCATCCCTGTGGGAAATGTAGATTGAATTCTTGGCTCTTGGATTTATTCTGGCTCAGCCCTGGCTGTTGTAGGCATTTGGGGAGTGAACAAGCAGATAGATAGAAGAGCTCTCTTATATGTCTCTGTTTTTTAAACAAAATAATAAAATGAACAAAAACCTCACAGTGATCATCATAATATCAATTACTATTTTTATCTCATGTGATTTTAAATGTTAATTAATGTAGTTATCGAAGAAGCAGAGTGAGTGGGATTTTCCACCTGTTTGTTCTCCCAGTGCCTCCAACAGCTGGGTCTGGACCAGGCCTAAGTTAAGAACTCAACCTGGGTTTTTCATGAAGGTGGCAAAGACCCAATACTTAGCCCATCATCTTCGGCTCCCAGGATGCATGTCAGCAGGAAGCTGGACCTGAGAGCGGAGCTAGACCTTGAACACGGGCACTCGGAGATGGGATGCAGGCACCCTAAACGGCATCTCAACTGCCCACCTCTAAATGAAGGTTTTGGTTGTTAACTTTCAAAATCTATTACAGAAGAAAGAAGAAAGAGGGGAAAAACTGTCTAGAAGGTCACAAAAAACAGCACTGAATTGTGATCCAGCCCTGAAACAGCATGACAAATAAGCAGACACCATGTGTAACAAGTTTCTAAAAGAAAATGCTCATTCCAAGTTTGTTTTTGTGTGACCAAATGAACGGAGGACTTGATCCCTAATCACTTTGTCAGTACAGAGAATACCAAGCTAAGGAAGATGTCATATTACAAGAAGCTTCTATGATAACAAAAATGGAAATAAAAACACACCACCTCTGGAGCCCAAGCGGCTTTAATTTGACCCTACTTTTGAAAGGAGGAAAAATCTGAGTGGCAGTGATACGGTCACTTGGAACAGTGGCACATCATCTGCCTAAATGATTAATCATCTCAGGCATGAGTGAGCTTCCCTCATCATTGTGCATGTTCACCAAGTGGCTCAGTCTCCAAAGGCACCGTGTACCATAGTGTTGTTGTAACATCACTGGGTCAAAACTAAAGTGTTTACCTAGAAGGAGAAGAATATGCCATTTGTCTAGCTTATTTTCCTAACTGGATACTATTGTGATTCAGAAAAAGTCACAAAGCTCTCCACTGAGAAATCAGAAATAGTGACTGTGCAAAACACAAAGTCCCATGTCTTAAGAATCCTGTCCCTCTCATACATGAATATCAGACTTTGGAAACATGGATTGCATAGAAATTTGGAACCATTTACAAGAGGGCTCCCCAACCTTTGCATTGTTGACATTTGTGGCTGGATAATTTTCGTGGCAGTGGAGAGCTGTTCTGTGCACTTTAGGTTGCCTTCCAGCATCCCTGGCTTCTGTGGTTCACAAGTAGCATCCTCTAGGTGTGAGCATCAGAAAATGCCTCCAGACGTTGAAAATACTACCCAAATTGCCCCCTCCGCCTTGAACCACTGATGTAGAGACAGACTCACTTTTCTAAATCCTTTGTGGGGAAAACAAAGACATACTTCACTCTCCTTCAATAGGAATGAAATTCAACTAATGATGTAAATGCAAAGTTTTTATGAAACAAAACCACTTGTCAATTAAACGGAAGCATCTCCTCTCCTGCTCCCTGAAACATTCAGCTCGCCAGGGCCCTTGCTCCCAGCATGCTTTCCTACACCCACAACTTCTTTCTTCCCACACAAAAGAAAAAGAGGCAGAGAAAAATTCATCTCATGCATGCATGACTACTAGTTACAGAACAATTCTCCCTCCCAAATTCTGCCCCTTGCAGTTAATACCCTCTCTGCTTTGGCTCAAAGCACAATGAATGGCAAATGAGACAAGAACTCACTGTTTCCTGAAGCAGCTTTTCGGAACTTCGTCAGGTCAACGTTTGGTGGTCTGTTGGGTTTTTGTGGAGGTGGACCCAAGGTGAACAATGGTGGCAGTGGCTTCCGCTTTGGTGTGGTTGGGTTCTTCTCTCCTTTGTCCTTTTCTTGACTTTGGGCCCATGGTCCCCCCATTGTCAGCTTGGAAGGCGCCTTGGGGAATTTGGCAGGAGGAGCCCCCAAGGCTGCCTCCTCCTGGTTCGTTTTGTTCAGGAAGATGTTCTTAGCAGCATCGATCTTCCTGTCTTCTTTTTTGTCATCGCCAGGTTTGGAGAGGACCGGGGTTCCTCTGTTTGCAGCTGGCTTCAGAACCACTCCAGGGAAAGGTGAACTGGTTGTGCTGTTGCTGTCATCTTTATTTTCTGGGTCTTCCCTGGCCGGTTTTAAGGGGGTGCTCTTGGACTTGGCCCCGAGAGGAGCTGGAGGTCCTTTCTGGGAGGATACGTGCCTGCTAGGACTCTCATCTTCATGGGCATCTTCGGCACTCAGGGCAGACTTCTGGCCAAAGGTGGGTTTGGGGAAGATGGGTTTGGAGTCTTGGTCTTGGGAGGCAGACATAAACTTGCCCTTGACACCAGCCAATTTGGGGAACACTTGCTTCTGTTCACTGTCCAGGGTTGAAGGAGGAGGATGAGGAGGCCCCGGCTTGGGGCCTGATGGCTTCAAGTCCTGGTCTTGGTTTAAAGTGTGAAGAGATGGCTTATTCCCTGAAGACCAGAGAAACGCAGGCTTGGGATCATCCTTGGACACGGTGGGCGGCTTGGGGCCCACAGGTTTCACAAAACCCGCCTTGCCCTCAGCATCTCTGGTGGCCACATTTGCTGGTGTTCCAAATCTCTGGCCCACTGCAGCCGACTTTAACAACGGGGGCTTGGGCTCTTTGTTCATCTTTTCCTCAGAAGGTTTTGTCCCCAGAGGTGGCTTTGGGGACCCAAATTTAGGAACACTGCCGTGTGCTGGGGGAGGACTGCCATTTCCTGGGTTGCTGAATAAGTTCTTCTTCGCTTGTATCCCTGATGCTGAGTTCTGTCCGGTGACTTTGAAGGGTCGGCCATGACCAGAGACCTCTTCTGTCAGATTGTCCCCCGTGTTGAATTTCGCCATGAGAGACTTCACATCTGCTTTTCCATCCTGTAAGTTAGGGAACAAAAACTAGCTGAGAGCTAGAAGTTTCACTTGCACAGTTTAAAATATTCTGCCTTCAAGGGCTTCCTGGTTTGAGGGCCACAGAGCCACTGATTGGTTAGCGGGCTGTTGTAACATTTGTCTTCCTCTATGCCAAAATAAGTGGTGACAGGTTTTTGAAGGGGAAGGGCCATGGTTGTACAAGCACTTTTTCTTTTGATCATCTCAGATTCATTTGCTTATTTTTGGCTTAAGTAACCACTTGACTTTTTCTTCTCGCTTTCTCCAGCTTTCTTGTGGGATTTACTCTGACATATTTACTCTATTTTAAGAAAATATGGAACTGACTAACCAATGATGTCTTCCGTGATTTGTGTTTCATTCAATAGACAATGGTTTAATTAAGTAGAAATCATCAAGAAAGGCACCTAAGTTATTCTGTACATTTCACCTGCATACTTCACACATCACAGCCATGCTTCACATCTGCGTGGTTTGCAAGAGTCTTCTTATACCTATCCACACTTAAGGCACAAGTAACAACACACATTTTTCTAAGTATTTGTACATGTTTAGTGCTAATGATTTAATAGCACATGAGTTCAGAGGCCAAGCATACTCTCCAGAGAACTGGCTCTGGGCAGAGGGCACAGCGTGGATGCATATGGAGAAGGCACTACGGAAGCAATAGGGACTGGCTGGTAAGTCTCATTCCCAGAGCTTCCTTCCCAGAGGTCTTGGCCATCTCTGTAATCACACCTGCTGTTTTCTCAGCACTCCTGCCTAGAGTCACTGCCCACCTTATCTAGAACTGCAGTCTCAGTAAGCATGTCCCCATCTCTGTTTCATTTGGGAGAATTAATAGTGTGTTCCTTCTCTCTGAAGCAATAGTGGAGATGTTCTAGATTTTTTAGAAATATGTGAAAATTTGAGGTCTTAGAAGGAAGCACTGACGATACACATGTGACATGACCATTTCCATTTTCCTGTTTTATATTCCACTTAGGAAAGATTTTTTTTTTCTATTTCTTAACTCCACTCCTCTATCATAGCTCCACACCCAAACACATTTCAGATTCTCAAGCTCCACTCAAAAACACAAAAACCTGGATCTTGTCTGGATCAGTGCCTGGATCCTGCAGGCACTGCAATATATCCCTATGTAATGAGCTCTCCTAGTAACAAGAACCACCCTGCAGTGTGTAAACAGGTGTTCTGGATCGTTCATCCAGCACTTATGAGAGAATGGCATCATGTAGCTCTGGCACCCTGGAAAGGAAAGGGAGGCTAGAAAAGCAGGAGGATGACTTGGATAGAGTCTGGGACTTGGTTTAAGTCCTAGTTCATTGACTTGGCCTAGGTGGCATCATCTATAAAACAGGATAGCAAAGCACATCTAGTAGACTAGGCATGTACAATGGAGATGGAATTCGCAAAATGCCTGCCCTGACCACAGCACCAGCTCAGTATATGGACACTATTATTATTATTGCCACTATTCAATAGCGTGTTCAACAACTCACAGCCAGGAACTATGAGTGTAAGAAGGCAAGCTCACATGTTTCTAGGGTTCCAAAGTCCAGAAACTGCTTCATTCCCTTTTGTATCCATGCGACACCTAGAGCTGAAGGCTGGGCCACTCAGGATCCTGGTGTATGTCTGAGGGATGAATATTGGCACTGAGCTGTATTCGTTGCGTGGCGATTTTACAAGAACTGAGGCACTGGGTAGAAGTTTCTCCTCACACTCAAAGCCATGGATGGGTGGGATGGTGGGTGAGGTGATGGCAATGAGGGACTTGGCCTGGTGGAGAACACCTACCAGAAGCAACAATTTCCAGCTTGAATTTGGTATCTTGTTTACTCCCCCACACCTCAGCTTCTGAGAACATCTGGCTTTGGTCCTTGCTCCCTTCATTTCTTTTCTGATTCCAAGGCTTACAAAATCCTTGCACAATCACTGAGACAAACAGACTGAACATAGCAGAACTAGGTAAGGTTTGGGTATGTAGGGAGGGATTAGCGGGGTTTGGGTCTTTCCACAGGCTCCTGGGAGATCCTAGTTGGAGCAGCCTCTAATCTTAGCACAGGAGCAGAAACAAGTGCCAAATGCAAAAAACTGCCCCTCCCTGGGAGGAAATCTGACTTTTGGCAAGGTTTTGTTTTTCTCAACTAATTCCATATTCTATAATTTACATGCTACATCTATAATTTATTCTCACATCAGGACAAGGACCTACACGGCTGAGCAGTCAGGAATACCAATTTAGGAGCCAGATGGTCTGGGATTGACTCTAATGAACTATTTAACAATGTGCAAGAGACTTAAATTCTTTGTTCACCCTCCATAATGGGAAAAGTTAACAATGCCTAGCCATGGGAATTTTTGAGGAAGTCAAATGAATTCATATTTGTCTTGGTTATAAGTGGCTTTCCTATTTTTATAAAGTGAATGAAGTCTTCAAAATCTTCTCTTTCTTTCATTGTATTAATGAGGAAATGAAAACCGAAGGGTTTGAGTGGCATCCTATTTAGTTATAGCAACTTTATGCCTTAGATTTCATAGGGGAAACCAAAGCAATAGTATAACCCATTGTTGAATTCCACATTCTTTTAGAGAATACAGAAGTGGTAGATTTAGAATTGGAGCTTACATCTCCAGGCTGCCAATCCAGAACCAGGAGGCCACAGTGTCAAGGTTAATAGCATCAGCTAGAACATTTTTGATTTGTTTGAAATTTGAGTTTGTCACTTAGCACCCATGTGATCTAACCAATAACCTCTCTGAAGTCCAGTTTTCTTCATCTCTCAAACGAGGATGAAAACAGAACCTATGTCTCCCAGAATTAGTGAAAATAAAGCTCATCGATCAAAAACTGCATGTAAAATACATTTAATCACAGTCTATCATTTCTGTTCTAATTCAAGGGACATGATTTTCTCCAGATAACCAAATCCCTAAGTTTTAAGTGTCATCTCCCAATTTTACATCAACATACCTGAAGCAAACAAGACTGGCTAATATATCAGAATTGTGATATTTAGGCTAAGTTTGCTCATACTTTAAAACTTTTCACTGCATTTTGGGAGAGAGATACAGAACAAGCAACATGTTCCTGGGGAGAACACATTAAAAATAGTAAAGAGCCCATGAGCAAAGAAATATACCTGATAAATCAAGAGCCTGGTTTAATCACCAAAATTGACATAGCTTTAGATATTATTTAATCACCATTACTGTTAATATGCTAGATAACATATTCAATCTTCAGTTCACCTTTAATAATAATTAGATTATTTTTATTGATAACGAAAGAAAGGCAAAATAAGACATTCTTCCATTCTAACTGTATTTTGAATGCCCATTTCATTCTCAGAGGTTCCCTCTGCTTAAAAGCAACCAGCACCAAAGTCACAATGGTGGGATGAATGTGTTTCAGTGCAAAGCAAGCCTTTCCCAAACCCTGACCCTAACCTCCCAACTCTAGGGTGACCATATATTTTGATTTTTCAGTGTAATATGAGTTTATGCCTTTTGTTCTTGAATAATTATTGATATTGCTACATGCTCAAAACTGACCTACTGTAAGGAACTGCATATCCCTTCTCAAAGGCCACTGCTGCTACTAGTTTCTTACACATAATACGAATGATAAATGGTATGCGAATCACACACACACACACACACACACACACACCCTTCTTGGCTGTTTTGCACACAAATGGAAGCCCCAACTCTTACACCTTCTTTCAGGGCTGATACTCACTTGCTATCTACCAGTACAGCTGGATGTGTGATCAGTTGATAACCATTCTGTTTGGGATCTGTGCAAACCCGGATATTATTTTTCAATATTAACTTTTTTTTACTTTGCCAGTTGGCACATATGTTCATGTATATTACTTGCAGGGCTTTTAAAAAATATTTGAGAGGCATATATATATACACAAAGAGGCAGAGCAAGAGAGAGAGAGAGCATACATTCCCATAAGTGGGTCAATGTCTCCAAATGTTGCAATGACCCTGGGCTAGGCAGCAAGATGAATCCAGGAGCTGGGGTTTCACAAATGTGTGACAAGAGACTTGACCACTTAAACCATCACTGCTGCCATAGAGGGTTTTTATTGGCAGAAAACTAAGACTCAGGAGCTGGAGCTGAGACTCAAACCTGGGCGTGCTAATGTGGGTTGTAGACATGCCAAGCAGCCGGTACCTAATGCATGCCCAGTATCAATGCTACAGCTACAGCTTCACTATTGCAGTAATCCATAGGGCCTTGCCTGGGCCAAATTCCTCTGCTAGGGGTGCTTGACAATGCTGGAGAGATTTTCAGTAAAAATCACCAATTGAGAGGAGGGAGAGGGCCGAGGGTGGTGTGTTACTGATATTGTGTGGGCAGAAAGTAGGAACACAGTCACACACATTGTTCTTTAATGCACAGGATGGACTCCCACAGGAACAACAAGTGCCCAGGTCGGGAAGGTCTGTACTTGTTCTATTGCTCTTGAATTGTTCAAATCGTCTTACCTTAAAGTCTGATTCTGTCATATTTTTTAAACAACAGAGTACACTCTAAATCCTACAGGTAACTAGCATATAACAAGGCTATTGCTAGAGATGATTTTTTAGAGTTATATGCCTTTGAAAAAAATCTCATGTCCAGAGTTATTTTTTAAAAAACACTCATGAATTGTGGTTAACTAATGACAACAAAAGATAGCTCTGGAGGCAGACCTTACCTCTGAGATATGCTGGAGTAACCTTTGCCATTAAAGCAAGAAGTGAATAAATTACTCCTGTGGATGCTGTGTTTCTGGCCTGGTTAGAACCCGTGGAAAAAGACATGAAACCACTTGACTTAGTGGCATGTGAAGCTTTTAACCAGAGGGGAGGAAGTCAATGAATAACAAACGTTTATCCAAGTTACCCTCCCATCCTTATTTTTTAAAAGATTTATTTATTTTTATTGGAAAGGTAGATATACAGAGAGGAGAGACAGAGAGGAAGGTCTTCCATCTAATGGTTCACTCCCCAAGTGACTGCAATGGCCGGAGCTGAGCCAATCCGCAGCCAGGAGCCAGGAGCTCTTCTGGGTCTCCAAGGCTCTGGGCTGTCCTCAACTGCTTTCCCAGGCCACAAGCAGGAAGCTGGTTGGGAAGCGGGTGCTCTGGGATTAGAACCGGAGACCATAAGGGATCCCAGCATGTGCAAGGCGAGGACCTTAACCACTGCACTAATGTGCTGCCCCCCTCTTTTCTTAAAGATTTATTTATTTTTATTGGAATGGCAGAAAAGAGGAAGCAGAGAAATTCCTTTTATCTGCTTGTTCACCCCACAAATGCTGCAACAGCTAGAGCTGAGCTGATCTAAAGCCAAGAACTTCTTCTGGGTTTCCCATGTGGGTACAGGTTCCCCAAGATTTGAGTCATCCTTTGCTGCTATCCCAGGACACAAGTAGGGAAGTTGATGGGAAGTGGAGCAGTAGGCACATGAACTGGTGCCTGTATGGGATGCCAGTGCTTGAAGATAGCTGAGTCTTTGTGCCACCCCCTCCACCTCTACACAAATCAAGGACTACCTTTTACTAGTGTAGGCTTTCTTTCTCATGATTGAGTCAGAGTGATTATGTCAGAGATGATACTACTTTTACTCATGACTTGTTTGGTGTGAATTGCTAGTTCTTCTCAGGGAACGCAAATCTTTTCTACTGCTGCTATTATTGTCGTGTAGGGGACCTTGGGGCACAGTAGTAGCAAAGGACACTATGAAGCTATGAGGGAGTGCCTGTATAAAGGAGAGAGAGGCCTCAGGAAGCCAAGCCTAGCACAGCCTGGGGCTTCGCAGGTGGTAGCTAGGGCAGGTGGAAGAGGAAGGAGGCAGGAACAGTGCAGGCTGCCGAGGGGGGTGCTAGCACTCGTGGAAGTGATGGTTCATGCTGGTTGCACTTGAGATTTCTTTCACCAAGCACTGGGCAGAAGGCATCATGGAAAGACTGAGAATTCTTCCCTATCATTTTCACCTTTGCTGGTTTGCAGTGCCTAGATTAAGTAGCAGATATGGTTACACAACCACATTTCCTCCGTCTTCTAGACACACACAGTTTTTTTAATCTTTAAACCTTTCAAATTTTTAAAAAATTTGAATTTTGTTTCAAAGGCAGAGAGATAGGGACAAAGCTGTCATGTTCCAGCTCACTCTCCAGATGCTGGCAATGGCGGGGGCTAGACTCAGGAGGCTGGACCCAGGAGGCTGGACCCAGGAGGCTGGACCCAGGAGGCTGTAACAAGCAGGTTGGAACTCAACCTAGGTCTCCAACATGGGCGGCTGGGACCCAGGTACTTGGAACATCATTTGCTATCTCTCAGAGTGCAAATTAGTAGGAATCTGGAGTTGGAAATGGAGCCAAAATGGAAACCCAGGCATTCTGGGATGAGATGTGGGTGCTGTAAGTGGAGGTGTCTCAAAGGCAGCACCGTATGTCCATCTCTGTCATTTCTCTTTCAGAGAGACACTTTGGAAACAGAACTGTTGCTTCTTAAAAGAAACATTGTTCTCTCTACTTCTGAATAAAGATGGACTCCCAGTGAAACCATTAAACATATGTTGATAATAGGATGCTGGACTTTCTACTGCTGTCTATACCTACAATATCATGATACACTTAAACAGCAATGATGGACTTGTGACTGCTGTTGAAAGACTATACTACTGTTCTAACATGGAAGAAAACATTGGGGGGAGAGGGAGTGTGGAAGGCAAAACCCCTGAGTCTGAGGAATTATATCATGAAAAACAAAAAAATTCTTAAAGTTCTTTGTTTTTAAAAATTACACAAACCAACCACTATAATAGCTTTCATTGGTTAAGTGAAAGTTAAGAGAAGACAGAGTATTGTGACCAAAGCCTTCATACACACGGTAGATAGTAGGTTCCACTGTCCACACACTCAAATACTTCGCAAATTGAGACTTATGGATATAATGTGGATGCTCTGCTGTGATCTGAATGCAGGAACTTGGTCTTATTTCCCACCCTTCTGTGCAACACTACCTTCTCCTCCCACCTCCAAACACACACACACACACACACACACACACACACACACACACACACGCACACACGCATGCAACCCTCCCAGTTTTAAAAGCCAGGTGCATTTCTTTCCATAATATACACTAAACGTAAGGGTTGGCAGTCTGCATTTATTTGGCTCTTACTATGATGAATGGCATAATGGTAGGTGTAGTGATGATTTCTTTAGCTTCCTTGCTGACCCCCAAGTTACAAATTCATTCCTAAGAGCTTCCTGATAAAGTCTATTTCTGAGTCCCAATAAGTCCTGATGGGTTCCAGCCAGCTGACTCTTGGAGCTTGGAGAGAACATGCAGCCCCTTTGTGACAGGATGTGGGAACTTATCTCACCACAAATTTAGTTCTTAGGGCAGGAGCAGGCTGCTGTCACGCTGGGTGAGGGCTCGGGTGGGAGGAGCTGCCAGCGGAAGAAGTAGCAGTAGAGTCTTGATTGTAATGATCCTTTTGTGCTTTTTTCCCCTATGCCCTTGAAGGTGGAGCGGCAGTTGCAGCAACTGCAGCAGCCTGCAGTCTTGGCGCAGGTAGCCCAAGTTGTGAGGTATTATACAATAAAATGAGAACCCCTGATATACGATGACCTATGTTCTCAGCCTTTTCACTTTGGGAAGCAGGTGTCAAGGCACATCATCCTTGACTGTTACTTCTTCCTTGTTTCTAGTGTGCAGAGTGAATTGAAGTAGCAGAAGCAAGAAAAGTTAGCAATCGATACAACTTAGATGGTGATGACCACCTCCCCAAAGTATACTGGTCACTTGCACTTTCGGAAACCTTTTGTCTTTAAGGACCAGGAGCTTGAAAATGACCACCATTCTACAAATTAAATCTTGATACCTTCACTTCCTCATTATTTAATCAAAAAGTTTCCATACAAATGCAGTTTGGTCTCCAATGGCTTAAACACAAATGGATGAGAAAGTTAATATGACTTTCTGGGAGTGGATGTTGTGGCAAAGTGGGTAAGCCATGACTCAGGTGCCTGCATCCCAAATCATAGCGTCAGTTCAGGTCAATGCTCTTCTGCTTCTGTTCCGTCTCTCTACTAAAATGCCTGGGAAGGCAGATGATGATCCAACACTTGGGTCTCTGCTACCCAATTAGGGATTGGGATGGACTTCCTGACTTGACTTCAGCCAGATAAGCTCCAGCTGCTGAAGAAATTTGGGTGGTCAATCAGTGGATAGAAGATCTCTCTCTAATAAATGAATTCACAAACGAATAAATATAAATTATTCAAAAATGTAACTTTCATGGTTTCTAAAGTCTGTTCTGTTCTGAATTCTTGACTTTTCATGGGGACGCAATGGTGAAAGGATTCGTAGAACAAAGAGAAGGATGTACGTAAAGTAGAGCAATAAACTGTCCTAAAATGACTTGCTCTTTTTATTCCAGTATATTCCTCCTACCTTTTTTTTTTTGGTGTGTGGATTTAGTTTACATGTGCTTCAGATTGCTTAAATTCACTTAGCCTGCAAAAACCAAATTTACCAAATATTGCGTCTTCCTGGAACATTTCTATGTTGATTAGTGAACTTGAAGCAGGAGAATGTTTCCCCAGGGATCTTATTAGATCATGGGATCTTGAGATCTTCTTGGATCTTGGGATCAAGTTTAAGTACAGCCCACAATACAGTATGTTTTTTTTTTTTCATTTAAGAAAAACTAGCTCCAACTGTCTTCCCCCGCAAGAAATCTGAATTTTAAGTACCATTTCTTATGCTTGTTCTGTTTTTCATACACTTATGTAAATAGTATAAACCAACAAAGGAACATTCATTTGTTGAAAACATATGTGGTTTAGAATTTAAAAAAGGGTTGATGATCAAGAAAGATGCTTATGACCCAGAAAAAAGTCAACTAGAGAAATGTGCCTCCTTTTTCTTCTTCAGCCTTCATCCCATTTTCAGCATACAGGCACACGTTCCTGGGCATTGAATGGCATTTTCTCTTCAGACGAGGAATCAGAAACCAAAACTATGGGAGATCTACATAGAGTGGAGGTGGAGTGGAGGTGGAGTGGAGGGGTGAGGCCGGGTGTGCGGTTTCTGGAGGCTTCCCTGTGGGTGTGGGAAACCTGGGGTATAGAGGGAACTGCCAAGAAGAGGAAGGATGTTGACCAGCTGGCCAAGATGGTGGCAGGTACTGGCCAGTGAGGAAACCAAAACTCAAGTGGAGAAGAAGAAGCAGAGGTTAGAAAGGGAGAGTACAGAAGATTTCAGAAACAGCGATGGATGCTCTTCTGAATCTCCACTCTCCAGCTCATGACAGTGGGGGCATCCTCCCCCTCACCTCCCGCCTTCCCCTTCAGCCCCAGTCCTTTGGTTGGATTTTCAGGAAAAGGTAGTATGTTTAGTAATCAGGATTACAACCTGACCACCTTACACCTACCAGCTCACTTGTTATCTTTTAGAAGTGTGCAGTAACAGCACTGCCAGGCAATAAGCAACTGCTCATATGTTCATCATCCTTGGGCTTTTCATGTTTCTCATTACTGTCGCGCCATTCCCAATGGCCAGTTTCCCATAGCATTCATTCTGCTTTCACACTTTGCCACTCTCTTTCCTTAGGCCCCTTCATCCTTCCAATGCACTGCACGGCTTCAGTTGCCCTGAACCCGCACTTACCCATACATCCCTGCATTCATTCACCACCTGATACTCCCTGATGCTCCTTGCTTGGGTGCTAAATCTATGACACATTGTCACTGACTAATGTCAGTATTTTATTAAAGCCACTTATTGCACCTTATCACGTACCTCCAAGCTCCACATGCATTCACAGTTTGAAAAAAAAAAGCTATAGTTCTGTATCTTACACAAAAATACTAATTCCACTATCAGAACTAAGAATCACATTTAAAGCAAAACTTTACAGGTGGTATCCCATGTGGCCATCCCAAAGTAATTATAATGGTCATAGAAGGGAAAATAGTCACCAGAGCTCTGATTAATGCTAAAGAAGGAACCAAACCCAGACTTCGAATCCCAATCCTCTGATTACTGCAGTTTACTGCAGGAATGACTTTCATTGTCTTTCTTGCGTAGTTGTATTTTGAGTTTAGATTCTGAGCTCTCACACACTATTCTTCAGCAGTTTCTTATTTTGATTTTGAACTTCTCTACCTGATCCTATTCATGGATTTTCTGTTCAAAAGGCCTTGGCTTCTGCAAGGGAGGTGATAATGCTTTCCTGCTTACAGCTGTGATCATGGCAGATTTGAGATCAGCACGGAGACTGAGAAGGCCATAGGGGAAGTGGGGCTCAAGGCCAAAACTCTGTCTGGGCTACTCCATGGGTCGCCTGTGAAAGCGAAACAGTGAAGAGGATACAAACAATCCCACTTGCTTTTTCATATTGTCCTGTTTGTATGCTGGTGCAGGGATCAGGCACACGGCAGGTGTTTAGGCAGATGATGTTAGTTCTATTTTAGCTTCAGTTGGCTCTGAACAGTTGCCCTCAGTTGGTGACATGAGCCATCCAGTTGGCAGATCAGGGGCCCAGGACATCACTCTGTTTTAGCTACTTCCTGCCTAGGACTGTCCATGGTCTTCAGCCTAAAACATATCGCCAGGGAGGATATGAATAGACAGGACAGGAGGAAAAGATTCCCCTAGGGAAGTACTGTGGCACAAGTCAGAGAATGACAATGTATTCCTATAAAGTAACTGCTGTCAAAATGAAGATTAATCATAACGTGAACTCAAAGAAGAGAAGATGAAAAAAAATGAAACATCAAATTCCTTTTTTTGAGATGAAGACCAAGGAAAGCAGAGCGGAGAAGCACCCGGGGGGATTTTTTTTCTGGCTGCATGTGCTGTATTTCCCAATCCGCTCTGCTGTGTTCCTTCTCTTTGGGCTTCCTTTTTTTTTAAAAGGCCATTTTAAAGGTTCATTATTTATTTCTAAAGTTACTGAGAGGAAGAGGAAGGGAGAAAAGGAGACAGAGAGAAATATTTTCCATCTGTTGGTTCATTCCTCACATGGTCACAATGGCCTGTGCTGGGCCAGGCAGAAGCCAGGAGTCAGGCGCTGGCTCTTTCAAGTGGGTGACAAGGACCCAAGGACTTGGCCTTTTTTTTTTTTTTTTTTTGCTGCTTTTCCAGCCACACTAGCAGAGATCAGAAGTGGGACAACTGGACTTTTACTGGTGACTATATGGGTTGCTGGCACTGCAGGCAGTGGCTTAACCCATTATGCCACAACGCCAGACCTTTTCTGGGATTCCTTTTGATAATTATCCACTTAGGCAGGGGTATTAAGTGGGACTACAACGTGTCCTGTGGAAAATATAAAAGTGATTAAAACCCACTGGGGTTCTAGATCCATGTTGCTCTTACTCTCACATCATTTTGAACTCAATGGCAAGGCCTGGACCCTTAGAAAAGGTTATAAATTCATTTCATGAGCATGTTTTCTGGATCACCATTTGTTGCTCTTCTACAGGTAGCTTCCCAGCTGGGATCACTCCTTGTTCAAAGAGATGGAGTGGGGGTTATTTGCAGGCACCAGGCAAACTCTGACGGCGCTTAACCTGCTGTCAGCAGTGGGGTCAGCTCCTGAGGAATGGGCCCAAGCCACATGAATGAGGTGTGGACTGAAGGTATACAGCTAACTTGGTTTCCTCATTTGCTGTCTGTCTAGAAGTTGGTTAGCAGAAGTAGAAAAACAGAACTAACCTTAAGCTCTCCAGATTTACAAGAGAGGCTCTAGTTAGTTTTGGATAGGGCACTGTGCCCCAGGTCTGCGCTGGGCTGGCTGGCCTTGAGGGCACAGCACCTATCATTTCGCACAGGAGATGGAGCTGGGGTAAAATTGACAAGGCAGCTGCATTGATACGTGACTTGGCTGGTGAAGGCCTCACATGACCCCGCAACAGGTGGCGTACACAAGAGCCAAGTCTGAGGTCACCTTAGGCAAGGTTTCTCATGCTGGTCCAGGCAAACTCACGGCATGTTCCTAGGAGGGGACACAGAGATGCTTGCAGGCCCAGGTTTCCATCAGTTAGCAGATATGTAATCAACACGTGGACCCTGCCTGGCTCTAGATTTTGGTTTAAGGAAAAAGGAGACCCAAAATGGTCCTTAAAGATGGGACAATTTTAACTGAGTCTGGCACCTTAGACCACTCGGCCATCCTGACACTCAAGGGACAATTTTAACTGAAAGGCTTTCCCCATTGAATCCCAGTGTTGGGGAAAGGGAAACAACTGTCAGCATCAGTGAGTTCAAGACCTCTTGGAAGACACAGAGCTGGAGCCAGAACCTGGTTTCCTTCCTGTCCATGCCTCTGATTCCAGCTTCTTGAGTGCTCCTCATGGACACAGTGAGGACAGATGATAATGTTGTCTTTAGGGCCAGATACCCCCCCGCCCCCAGGAGCTTTCCAGGTATTGCCTCATAACAAAATGTTGTGATCATCTCCGTTTTCCAGGTAGAGAAATGGAGGCGAAACAAGTGTAGTAATTCACTCAAGGCTATTGCATGCGTGAACCCACATTCAAATTCAGACAGTGGTTCTGGAGTCAAGGCCATAGCCACCATCTCAGAACCTATAGTCAAAACCTGCCTGAAGCCTCAGGTTGCTCTGGCTGTGTTCCCACAGAGGCCACCTTTGGTAATGTCTTCAAAACTGGGTTGTGGGCCCAGCGTGATGGCCTAGCGGCTTGAGTCCTCGCCTTGAATGTGCTGGGATCCCATGTGGGTACCAGTTCTAATCCCAGTGGGTCCACTTCCCATCCAGCTCTCTGCTTGTGGCCTGGGAAAGCAGTTGAGGACAGCCCAAAGCTTTGGGACCCTGCACCCGTTTGGGAGATCTGGAGGAGGTTCCCGGCTCCTGACTTCAGATCGGCTCAGCACTGGCCGTTGCGGCTCACTTGGGGAGTGAATCATCGGATGGAGGATCTTCTTCTCTGTCTCTCCTCCTCTCTGTGTATTTGACTTTGCAATAAAAATAAATAAATCTTAAAAAAAAAACTGGGTCTCTTCAACAACCCTGACCCCTTTTACTTTTCCACCTGTGTTGTCAAGGGCAAGAAAGATGATTCTTATAATTTTATAATTATTTTCTCTTATACAGTTTTGTAGGTACAGGGTTTCCTCCTTTTCCCTCCTCCTTTCCCCCCTGTATTATAAATAATATAGTCCTTTAGCTGCAGTCATGATTCTAACATTCTGCTATTGATGTGTATCATGACATTGTAAAGGAATAGGTAATGGAAAAAAAATCTAGAATCAAATTGCTAAGACATATTTACCAGTTTCCCAGGGGGTCCTTCTTTTATTGGGGAGTAGAGACGCATACTGCAACACTTCCTCACTTCCTGGCCCTCTAGGTGATTCATAAAGCAAAGCAAGACCCAGCAAAGCCACTGCCTGCTCTGTGTCCTCGGACCACCAGATGTCAGTGTGACCACTCTGCAAGGCAGCCTTAGGTTTCCAGGGCAAAGCATTTCCCGGAAGTCTGCTTTTAGGAGCTTGGCAGAGAAGGATCAAGGGATCACAGGAGAAGCTGGTGAGATTCAGAAGCTCACTAGAGGTAAAGAAATGGAAATGGCCAGCAGGAAGCATGGATCTAAACTTCTAAAATGCTTTTCAGGCCACGCACTGGGATCCCATATGGGTGCCGGTTTTAATTCCGGCCACTCTGCTTCCCATTCAGCTCCCTGCTTGGGGCCTGGGAGGGCAGTCAAGGATGACCCAAAGCCTTGGGAGACCCGCGTGGGAGACCTGGAATAGGCTCCAGGCTCCTGGCTTTGGATCGGCTCAGCTCCGGCTGTTATGGCCACTTGGGAAGTGAACCAGCAGATGGAAGATCTTTCCCTCTGTCTCTCCTCCTCTCTGTGTATCTGAGTTTCCAATTTAAAAAAATTAAATCTTTAAAATGCTTTTCAGCATTTCTTTTGTGAAATGGAAAGGCAACTTCGCCAGCATGTCCCTTGAATATACTACCACCCGTTTGATATTCAGGATCAGCTTCAAGAGTGTACTTTTAAAAATGAGGTTTTATTCAAAACAAAACAAAACAATTTTTCCTCCTTCTTCATATTAATCACTAACTTCATGAGGTGACACGTGAGGCCTGAGGCTATCTGAAGCTTGTGTCTCACCTTCTATGTCTCCACATTTTGACTTACCTCTTCTGACAGTCTGATAGCATTTCCAGAAAAACACAGCCTTGGATTTGCCCTCAGGGTGGGAAAGCTATCCAGTTTTCTACTTGAAATAATCTGTGTAGGGCAGTGTGATCTAGCAGCAGCATGATCTAACAGCAGCAAGCAGAGAGAACACGCCTGGGATTGCAGAAGAAAGTTGACCCTGGAGCAGAATGTGCAACTAGAGTCACCCGAGACCAACATAGAATCTTGCAGGTGAGATTGGAGCCAGAGTGGGGGGAAGGGTTCCAGCAGGTCACTGCATAGAGAAGCACTTCTCTTCTCTCCATTCCCTCACAAAACTCTGGGATTGGTGTGGAAAAGATGCCATTTTGAAGGGGGTATGGAAACCACCATATTAAAGTCAGCAAAGGTCATAGTGGTTGTGGGTGCTGTAGTGAGTGCCTGCCTCCACACGGGCTCCCAGAATTAGGTAATTCTGTAGAAGGGGTAAATGTGTGTTTCTCATGGACTTTGAATCTAGGCTGGTGACCTGGCAGGGGGCTGTGAATGTATTTGGGATGCTGAGGCGCACACCCTCCCCCCATTCTACAGGTTCTGAGTTGCAGGCTTCCAAGGCAGAGCCCTCATAGGTTCCAGGTGCTCGAAACACTTGTTCTCTGTGCAGTTGTGGCAGACTCACGGGACAGAGTGGATCCTCCATGCCCTGTGACTGTGGGAGTCTGTGCACAAAGGTTGAGAATCTTATGACTGTGTGGAGCATACAGTTGTGCGGTCAGGTCTCTGAACACACAGAAAACTGCATGACTCTTTTGGGTGGTGCATATGCTGGTGGGGGTAGGGACTGTAGCTGCCATGGGCTAACCCTGGGTGCTGATCACCTTGAAAGAGAGGAGGTGGGGCTGTGATTATGCTAACAGATATGATCATTGCATCCCTGCCTAGTGAAGACAAAAGGGGGATCCACCCTGCGGAACTTGAGTGTGACCCCACACTGAACACTAACTAGAGTAGCCGGCCACACACAGCCCACACCTCCGGATCTCCTCAGAGGAGATCAGACACTTCACCAAGCCACAGAGGCACAATTCAAAGATCAAAACCACTAGGGCAGAAAACTGACAACTTCTTCCAGAAATGTCACTAAGAAATGCAGAAATAAAAACCATCAGAAACAAGGAAGATTTTCTGACTTCTCATAAGGACTGTAATATTTCAATATCAGAATGTGAAGATGCAGAAGTGAATGAAGTGCCTAAAAATGGATGGGAAAAATGATCACAGTCTTATTTAAAAGCACATAACAAGAAATTATTGAGATTTAGAAATTCGTACATGATACGGCTGAAAATTTGTGTAGAGAGGTTAAGAGAAATAAATCAGAAATATTAAAATGAGGAATTCAATACATTAAACAGAATTACAATGGGAAACCTCAACAACAGGCTTGGTGAGGCAGAAGACAGAATATCCGAGCTAGAAAACAAAGCCTTGCAAATATTTTTGTCTGAACAAAACAAGAACAAAAAAATCAGAGAAACTTGAAACCATGTTTCAGATTTATGGGCCACTATTAAGTGGCTGAACATACCTATCTTAGGAGTTCCAGAAGGTGTGAAAAGACAGTATGGAGTAAAAGGCCTATTCAGTGAAATAATAGCCAAAAACTTATCTAGTATAGAGAAAGAGTTATCCAAGTAGAGGAAGCACACAGAATTCCTCATAGGTTTCCTCAGAAACAATCACCATCACAATACAATGTATCAAACTTTCAAAAGTAAAACACAGCAGGCCTGGTGCGGTAGCCTAGTGGCTAAAGTCCTTTTCTTGCATGTACTGGGATCCTATTTGGGCGCTGGTTTTAATCCTGGTGGCCTTGCTTCTCATCCAGCTCCCCCGCTGTGGCCTGGGAAAGCAGTTGAGGACAGCCCAAAGCCTTGGGACCCTGTACCTGCATGGGAGACCCAGAAGAGGCTCTGGGCTCTGGCTTCGGATTGGCTCAGCTCCGGCTGTTGCGGCTGCTTGGGGAGTGAATCATCGGATGGAAGATATTTCTCTCTGTCTCTCCTGAGTATCTGCCTTTCCAATAAAAATAAATAAATCTTAAAAAAAAAAAAGTAACACATAGGGCCAGACACGGTATCCTAATGGCTGAAGTCCTGGCCTTGTATGTGCTGGGATCCTATAAGGGCACTGGTTTGTATCCTGACTACTCCACTTTCCATCCAACTCCCTGCTTGTGGCCTGGGAAAGCAGTAGAGGATGGCCCAAAAACTTGGGTCCCTGCACCAACGCGGGAGATGTAGAATAATCTCCTGGCTCCTGGCTTTGGATCAGCTTAGCTCTGACCATTGTGGCCACTTCAGTCAGCAGACTGAAGATCTTCTCTGTCTCTCCGTCTCTCTGTAAATCTGACTTTTCAATAAGAGAGAGAGAGAGAGAGGCGCTTACTCTTACCAAAAAAAAATCCATAAAGAAAATATTCTAAAATGTGCCCAAGAGAAATGACAGGGTAAAGGGTCCCCGATTCGACTAGCAGTTGATTTTGCTTCATAAATATTACAGGTTAGGAGAGACTGCAGAGACATAGACGAAGTGCTAAAGGTATGGTGTCTCAGTGTCCTATCTCATCACATCTCTGCCTTTTGGCTAAGATCAAGTGTAAAACATTACACCCAGCAAAGCTCTCATTTATAAATGAAGATGAAACAAAGGCCTTCCAAAACAGATATTGAAAGAATTTGCCACCACCTATCCAGCCTTACAAATGATGTTTGAGAATGTATTACACATGGAAATAGAAAATGATAATCAGCATGATGTGATGAAGAAGGTAGAAAATCTCCTA
The DNA here is from genome assembly GCF_030435755.1 of Ochotona princeps. Classification (NCBI taxonomy): domain Eukaryota; kingdom Metazoa; phylum Chordata; class Mammalia; order Lagomorpha; family Ochotonidae; genus Ochotona; species Ochotona princeps. The sequence continues at coordinate 19,957,871 of NC_080854.1, read as the reverse complement.
ATAAAAGAACAAAGGAAACACAAAGCAAATAATGAAAATATTTATGGGAAAAAATAGGACCAAGTTACTACCTTTTAGTAGTAACCCTGAATACAAACGGTCTAAACTTTCCAATCAACAGACACAGGCTGCTTGATTGGATTATAAAACAAGACCCATCCATTTGCTATCTACAGGAAATGCATCTTACTAACAAAAATACACAAAGTGAAAGGATGGAAAAACAGATTAAATGCCAATAGAAAGAAAAAAACAGCGTGTGTAGCTATTCTAATATCATACAACATGGAATTTAACACAAAAAGTATTAAAAGAGATGCGAAGTGCATTAAATGGTGATTCAGGGATCAATTCAATAAGAAATGACCACAGTACGTGCATATACACTCAGTTCCAGAGCACCTGGCTATTTAAAACAATTGTTAATGGCTTTAAAGGGAAACAGAGTCCAATACAATAATAAAGGGGGATTTCAATGTACCACTTTCATAGGTGGACAATTAGACAGAAAATCAACAGAGAAAAAACAGAACCAATCTGCACTATGGGCCAAATGGAACTAATTGATAACTACAGAACATTTCATTCCGCAGACTCAGAACACACACCTGTTTAAAATTAGTGCATGGAAACTTATTCTACAACAGACAATATGCTAGGCTGCATATAGTAAACCTAAAGAAACTCAAAAATTTAAATCATACCATGTATCTTTTCTGACCATTAGGGAATAAAACTGTAAATCAACAATGCAAAAAACCTCCAGGAGATAGATAGATAGATAGATAGATAGATAGATATACATATATATATATATATACACACCTCTCTCTATATATATAGATATATATCTATATAGATATATAGATCTATAGATCTCTATATATGTCTCTATATATCTATATATCTATAGATCTATATCGATATATATATATATACATATATATATATATAGAGAGAGAGAGAGAGAGAGAAATAGGTGGGTACTGAATAATGTAGTACTGAATGAATGGTAGGTCATCGAGGAAATTAAAAGGGAAATGTGGTACAACAATAGATATCATCAAATGGCCACACTAGCAAAAGCAATGTATAGATTAAATGCAATCCCAATCAAAATACTTAAGAAATTTTTTGCAGATCTAGAAAAATAATGCTAAAATTCCCATGGAAACAAAGGAGATCCTGAATAGCGAAAGCAATCTTAGAACACAGAAACAAAGCTTGAGGAAGCACAATACCAGACTTTAAGACATACCAGAGGGCAAAATTCAACTCAACATGGATTGAGGATCTAAATCTATCACCTGATAGCATCAAATTATTAGAGGAAAACATTGGGGAAACTCTTCAAAATAGAGGTGTGGGCAGAGATTTTTTGAAAAGGGCCCTAGACGTACAGGCAATTAAAAGACAGGCAAATGGGAATACAGCAAGCTAAGAAGCTTCTGTACTGTAAAGGAAACTCTCAACAAAGTAAAGAAGCAACTAATAGAGTGGGAGAAAATATTCGCGAATTATGCAACTGATAGAGGATTAATATCCAGGATCCATAAAGAGTTAAGACAGTCAACAACAACAAAACAAACAATCCCCTGAAAAGTGCATAAAGAACATGAATTAGCAATTTTTAAATAGAAACATCAAAAATGCTCAGGCAGACTAGCCAACAGGGAAATGCAATTAAGTTTCATCTTACCCAGTTTGAATGGCTACTATCTAAAAATCAGAAAAAGCTACAAACCGATGGCAAGTATGTGGGGGAAGATACTCTAATCCACTGTTTGGAAAAATGTTAACTAGCATAACCATTATGGAAAACAATACGAAGATTCTTCAGATAAAAGAATGGCTCTACCATACAAACCAATCATCCTACTCCTGGGAATATACCCAAATGAGATGAAAACAGCATCTGAAACAGTTATTTGTACCCCCATGTTCATAGAAGCTCAGTTTGCAATAGCTAAGATACGGAATCAACCCATACGTCCATCAATGGGGAACAGATTAAGGAAATGTGGTATATATACGCTATGGGATACTATTCAGTCACATAACAAAAACAAAAACAAAAAACCTGGAACGTGTGTCTTCTGCAACAATGTGGATGCAACTGAAAACCATTGTGCTCAGTGAAATAAGCCAGTCTCCTAATCGGTGTCCCCTAATTGGTGGTAAGCAACAAACAGGATAAGAAAGTAATCTATATGAGCAAGACGGACATTTTGAGAATTGACTGTTTTTATAGCCTTTGCTTATACTCTTGAGGAACATTTTTTTTCTACTAGCCAGTTGTTGAGTTCTTTACTTACTGACATATTAAGTCCGTGATCACAAAGTGAACTTTAAAGTACTTCACTGCATTTTTTTTTTCAAAAAAAGAAGGAAGAAGGAGGTTGAATGGGGAACGCGCACAGCAGGGAGGGTAGCTGGGAAGTATCACTCTGTTTCTAAATCTGTATTGTGAAATATGTGAAATTTGTTTGCTTTATATAAGTAAGCTGAAATGTAAGAAACAATCTGTGCAGAATTCTGGGATATTTCAAGTGGGTGATACTAATAATCTATTATTTCATATTATAGGTTGAGCTTCCTTAACCCAATAACCCAAAATCAGAAATGTTTCAAAATATACATTTTTAAGTGTCACTTGACACTCAAAAATTTCATGTTTTGGAGCATTTTGGACTTTCTGATTAGGGATGATCAAATGGTAAAGTTTATGTAACTATTCCAAAATCCAAGAAAACCTAAAATCAGAAAGATTTGTGAGGTCAATCCATTGGGGTAAGAGCCTCAGATTACATGTAGCACACATTTGTATAGGACTTCCTCCTCACAACAGCCCTATGAGGTGAGCACTGTTAGTTCCAGTTCTAGGTGACAAAGCGAAGATACAGAGCTTGGTGCCGTAGTCTACTGTCCTTGCCTTGCATGTGTTGGGACCCACATCCTGGTTCATATCCCAGCTGCTCCTTCCGGATCCCTGCTTGTGGCCCAGGAAAGCAGTAGAGGATGACCCAAGCCTTGGGACCTTATACCTGCATGGGAGACCCAGAAGAAGCTTCTGGCTCCTGGCTTCAGATTGACACAGCTCCAGCTGTTGCAGTCATTTGAGGAATGAACCACTGTATGGGAATCTTTCTTTCTGTCTTTCCTTCTCTCTGTATATCTGACTTTCCAATAAAAAGAAACAAGATCTTTAAAAAAAAGAGAAAGACGATAAATCTAGTTAAAAAGGAAAGGAAAAAAGGCATTGTGCACTATCAACACTACAAAGGAGAAATATGCCAAGAAGATTAAAGATGCCAATGTGGACTAATTGGACTCTGAAAAATCTCCTTGGCTGATTTGCAGCTATTTGCTGGTGATCTGCAGGTGTATGCTCTCTTTTCCTGTTTCCCAGGACTCTGGACAGAGTTATGGTAGCAGCGCCCCTTTCCTTATTGTCCCCATCCCTCCCAGAGCTGAAGTTATGGGGAAAGGAGGGACTCTGGTTAGTAGGAGCCAGGACAAAGCAGATCATTGACACCCAGCTCTGTGGACCAGAGGGCCATGATTCTGGTTTTGTTAAAGGATGACATTTAACATCAATGGCTCCCATGGCTACAGCAGGAAGGCACGAGGGGCCCCATCTTGTCACCCAAGAGCACGTGACAGAAACATTTCCTGAGCACATTGTTCTTCCTATCACCCTTCTGGTTCTCTCCAAGCAGAGATGTAGGATCTGATGTCTGACTCCTGTTCTAACCATGTGCACATTTATGTGAAAGAAGAAGTGTGGGCAAAGCTGATACCTGATTCCTGCAGGGGAAGGGAAGTAGGTGTTCTCATTTCATGGAGCCATGGTCTGTGTCCCCCCATTGGGGATGATTGTGTGTGTTCTGTGTGCAAAATCCAAGGACAGTGTCATATTCAGAAGCCTGGCGGGGCTCAGAGTGGAAGGGCTAAGTGAGACATCTTGCCCTCCCCTACCAGTCTTACTCAGATAAGAAAAGTTCTATGTTACCCTCAGGATATTGTGTAATTGAGTTAGGAGGAGAAAGAAGGGAACTAAGAAAAAATGCTCATTTAGTACAATTTTGCTGACATTCCCACCAACCATGTGAAATTTAAAGGGGAATATGGAAATAAGATTTGTCTGCTTGACCTGCGGTTGGTCTTCAAGGAGAACTTGTAATGCCTTTGGTCTCCTAATCTCCCCTCAGATGTAGGGTTGTCACCTACAGTTGGGGGTCAAGGTTAAGAAGGGTTGAACTCCATGGTTCACTCTAAAGCGTGGACTCTGAGGGACCTAACTGCGTCTATGGTCTGGAGGTGAAGGGAGGGGTTTAGCAAAGGGACTGAAAGCCCAGCAGAGTCACTTCTCTCTGTTCCCTATTCGAATTTTCTGCAAACTCTGGAGAATATGCAGTACTCAGATGATCATCTGAGTTGTAAGACTTCCATGTGACTAACTGGGATTTTAACAAATTATAGCTGTTGAATTAACCTTCCCTAACCTTGTTTCTACTCGTTTATTCTTTCATAAACATTAAAAACCTGCTGTATGGGATGAGCGATGTGATACATGAGAAAGCGCTGCTTCTCGGTGGCTTATAATGTTGAAGAAGTTAGACCTGAACTAGTCACTTTTCTGACGGTCTTCTCTTCTTACACGTACTGAAAAACTGTGATTTGTTATGTGCAGCCCTCAGCTAAAGACAAAACTTTCCAGTTAAATTATGTATATATAATACATATAACATTGTATAAATGTAAAGATATCATATATAATATTATATCTAATATACATAAATATGTAATAATATATAACATATATAATTTGAAAGGGACAGAGACAGCAAGAGAGAGCGAGAAAGAGATAGATCTTCCATTCTCTGGCTGTCTGTCTAAATGCTTACAACATTTGGCTCCAGGCAGGATGAAGCCAGGACTCAGAACTCTATTAGGATCCCCCACATGAGTTGGAAGTGCTTAAGTACTGCTACCACCTCCCAGAGTATTCACTAACAGGAAGTTAGACTTGGACTTGAACTCAGGCATCTTGCACCCCTCCAGATTTCACATTTTAAAGGTTGCAAACCACCAGAAGAACAAGAATAAAGAGCAAAAAGGAAGAAGAGTAAGAAGGAGAGGCAGTGGTAGCACTGTGACAAAGTCTTACAACTACTATAGAACTAGACACTGCATAACTAACCAGGGTATACTAGGCTCAAGATATGAATAACGGAGTAGGCGCTTATATGGGAAGACAGAATTACTACCACATTGGGGCTAGAAATATGGGCAGTGGGTTATACCACCGTCTGCAGGATTGGCATCATTTATTAAGCACTGGTTTGGTCCTGGCTCTTCCACTGCTTATCTAACTTGATGCTAATGACCTGGGCAAACAGCAGAAAATGGGCCGAGTGCTTGGGTCCCTGTACCCACAATGAAAGACCCAGATGGAGTTTCAGGCTCCTAGCTTTGGTTTGATTAAGTTCTGTACACTGTAGCCATTTGGGAGGCTAATCAGTGGGTGGAAAATTCTCTAACTTTGCCTTTCATATAAGTAAATAAAAAAGTGATGATAATTCCATTTAAAGTCTCGTTTATTTCTCCTTGTTGTGTGGCGTATAGTCAAGAAAAGCAAAATCATTGCTTTCAGGATTAAATGCTTTTGCCCTTGGCTTTGTGTACACACAACCAGCCTTCTCATCCAGCAAATGAGTGTAAGACATGTAAGAAACCATGTAACACTAGTATTTTTCCCTTTAAACCATATAATAAAAGAGAAGTTTTCTATGTAATCCTCCCTGAGAGTGTTAACAGAGGTGAGGTTGGAAAGAATTATTTGCGTTATGCTTCTAAAAGGAACCAATAGTAAGCTATTATTTGGATATGAGGTTTTTATTATTTGAAGTTTCCACAAATTACAGGGAAACCTGAGCAATAAAATAAAGACGAACCACTCAAAGGTTTCTTAAACAAAACCCTAGGCCTTACATTGGCCACAGAACAGTTCACTGCTGCTGGATATTTCAGTCCAGGTTGAGGGCTGACCTCCTGCACAGAGGGGCAGGTCTAAGCCTGAGATGAATGTCTCGATGGATGTCTCATTTGTGTGAGCATGAACACTACATGTTTTCTGTCCCATCCTGTACAGCTCTATTGTGTGATACAAGAAAATAAAACACGACCATGGGGGGGGGGGAGGGGAAATTTCCACCTTCAAATCCAAGATCTACAGATATGGTACTTTACATGGAAAGGGGAATTTTCAGAAAAGTGATGAAATTAATGCTCTGAAAGTGGGGATCTCATCCTACTTGATCTAGGCAGTTCAATGTAACCGTAAGTGCCTTTACATGTACTAGTGGGAGCTGCAATGAGGCAGAAATGCCCACATCAGCATAATGCAGCTTGAGCAAGATTTGATCAGCTCTTGTTGGCTTCCAGGGCTTTTTGCACATCACAGAGATGTGTTTTTGTATTTGTTCTCCCAGCTTCATTGGGATAAAGTTGGCAAAAATTACATAGTATGTTATTTTGAAATGCATACGCATTGTGATTTTCTAACTAATCCAATTAACATATCCCTGTCTTCACATAATATTTTTTATACTAAGGACACTATGACCAGCAACTTTCAAGTCTACCACATATTATTACTATTATTGCCATGCCATACATTGGAAGTCTAGAACTTACTCATCTTCTAATTGAAAGTCTGTACCTGTATAGCAAAAAAAAAAAAAATTGTAAATAGTTTTCTGGCTTCTTCTGTTACTGCATTTAGAAAAAAGGGAAATCTATATTTTCTTTGCATAGGTTCATCCAATATTGTTTAATAGAAAATTTTCCATAAATTTCCAAATGGACAAGTATCTGTCTGTGAGTCTTTAATCTTCAGATCTCATCCCTCCTACCAAGATTAGCCCTTGTGGACAGGATGCTACCAGGCTTTCTGTTCCCACTGCAGGGTTCACTGTCAACCAGGACTTTCAGTAGACCTGAGTTACAGTTCTTCAGGGCTGGCTTTACTTGCTAGGGCCATTAGTCTGTATTAGCTGAAGTATTTGTTCTTAAAAGGTGAACTTCCTCCCTGCCCTTTTCCTTATGCTGTAATTGGTGTAATTTTATGTTAGACCATCTGCTTCATGGGCTATTGTTTGAATGTCCCCTCCAAAACCCACATTGAAATTTAGTTGCCAATTGTCACAGTGTTACACAATGTTACCTTTAAGAGACCCTGTCCTTGTGAATGACTAATGTCATCATCGTAGGAGATGTTTCTAACACCCAATAAGCAATGTAGTTGTGAGAACTGTTATGCTCTGGAGTGATCCTGAAATACTACTTAAAGAAAGGGTAGGGTACGGTGAGATGAAAAAGGAGACCAGGAGAATGGGGGTGAGGGAAAAGAGAGGAAAAGAATGTTAATGAGGGGGTACTCAAAGGGTAAATACTTCTCAAAATTCTTCTGACATGGCCAAGAGTTAAACTGTGGAGAAAGAAGTGCCTGTTTTTCCCAGAGGCGAGAACTGCAATGGGGAATTCTCACATTCCTAATCAAGTCAGCAAGCCTCAGTTGCACCCTGTCCAGTTAGGCTTCCATCATTACACCACACTGCCAGCAGCCTTGCAGGTGATGCCTTTGAAGGAGTGTTAGGTAAAGTTGGGTCAGTGATGTGATTTTTTTTATATAGATGACAAGACACAAAATGTGAGCAAAGCAGCAGAGAAGGTATAGAGACACAGATGAACATATCATCAAGCTACCTGCCTGGTTTTGACATGCTGAGTAGTGGATCAGTGTAGAGCCATGAACAATGGTAAGATTTCTTTGATCAGTAATAAGAGTAGTTACAAGAGGGAAGAAAAACAGAATCTGCTCAGAGGAATGCACATATATGGACATGCAAGCACATATTCTGAGTGCCAACTGAGTGCCATGTTTTGTTTTTTTAAGCATCAATCTAATGTAAATGTTGCTGGTATCATTTTCCCAAACATGTAGCAACCCGCAGATGAAGTGTGGCAGGTCTCAGAAATGGTGCTCATGTGCCTTTAACATACATCCAACTCAGTGCAGGCTGCAAGAACACCCAATCGTCTTCTCAAATTAAAATGAAATCTTCCTTTAAAACCATTGCAGGCATGGCATATTAAAATACACAATGAGTGAAATAAAGGAATTTGCATGCCACTGGAAAGAACTAGCAAATATTGGACTGAGAAAATGCAGCCCATTATGGGTTGGGGCAGGAGGAGTTTTTAAGATACAGACATGTTCTCCAAAAGGTTGTGGGTGATGGGCTGGTTGGATGAAGCACCAAGGTAAGCATCCTTAGCAGGCTCTAGCTGGCTTGGAAACAGAGATCTCCTTGCCTCTGTCCTGTAGTTAATCATTGTGCAACCGCCCAATAATCTTATATTTGCATTCAGCATATTCAAGAAAACTAGTTTCAAAACCACTTTCAATGCTAAATAATTATTGGAGGGTTCCAAAGAGCTACTGTGTGTCATAACTGAGAAAATTGTTGTTTGTCTATTTGGTTTTTTTTTAATAACCGCCACATAGTAACAAGAATGATATTTTCATGAGATACATTTTCTCAAACAAAAACTTTAGGAAGAGCTATGACACTGGTTTCTACTTTCGTGAATGTCTTTCACCTCTGGAATGATAGAAAACAGCTGTATCTTCATGTTTGTTCTGCATTTAGTCTGTTATGACATACTGTTTTAGTTGAAGTGTATGAAGATATGGCCTCACATAGATATGTGGTTGGAAAAAGGGACAATATCATAATAGTATGTTGAGATCCTTATATAGTCTCTGGAAAATTCTAGCAAATTCTCACCAGAATTTCAGAACGAAAAAGGCAGTTATAACATCTTATTGTCATGGAGGGGTTTTGACCTTGTGGATTGCTTAAGATAGACTTGGCAATTTTGAGGGCCCTTTGCACTACACTGTGAGAAGTGCTACTCTGGTCTTTAGCTTATATGGACCAGATGTATTTCCAGGAAATAAAAGATCTCTTGGTGCTCATTGCTGATTCTAAATAAAATATAGATTCCAAATCTATAGTACCCAGGCTCGGTTCTTGGTCTTTCGATAGTGTATTCCGCTTAGTTCCATTGTTGCTGCCTCTCACTGCAGCACACGTATGTGAGTGAGTCTGCAAAGTGAGCATGGAACTGGGAAGGTCAAAGAAAGTCATTTACCAAAAGTTGCTGTGGTTTGTATTCATTCCCTTGTTAAAATATTTTTGATACTTTAAAGACTTAGCTCCTACCAGGCAGACAGATTTTTGAATCCTAGTTAATTTATTTATGCAAAAAATATTGACTGCTGATCTCCAATGGAGCCCTGTGTTAGGGGCTGGGATTGTAAAACTGATTCAAGCAGCCTGAGGTGCCAGGGAGAGCAGAGTCCTTGAAACATGAAGAAGCAATTACAAAATCACACAGCTCGTAAACACAGCCCCATGCTCAGTTTACATTGCCTGAAATACAAGGAGCCAACGTGGCTTGCAGGGCAGTGAAATTGCTTTCCTGTTCATATTACAGCCAGCACAGAGGCAACAAATGATGAGTGTCAGGCAGTCTGAGATGAACAGGGGATTTCTGGGAACGCCCCATGGAACAGCTTTTCCTTTCACAGTCATTGCAGGCTCTTAAAAATATTTTTCTTGAGAAATGAACAAAGGTGACATTTTTCTTCCCTTGGGCTTTGAAAGGGGTCAGTGCACATTTCAACAACAACCGCCTCTCTGCTGATGTGATGCAGATGTCATCCGCAGCAATGCAAGCAGGGGTGGAGAGGGCGTCCCCCGTCAGCACAGATCGACATTCTGCAACTTGGCAGAATTCACGCAATGTTTCTCTTTCGGTTGCATAAGTTTTTTTTTCATTTTGTGATGCTAGATAATAGAGTAGCTATATGGAGCTGCTATTTTTATTGTACATATATTTGTTAGATATTTTTGGGTAGATGAATGATATATGAACCCTAAAACATACTAATTATTGAATACATAGGGCTAAGTTGTAGCTAAAACATCCTCAGCTGACATAAGTGACATCAAACATGCATGTCTCCACAGAGCTACTGATAAGCTTCTAGAATAGTGGTGTTCAATAGTTCCCATAATGATAGAAATGCTCTATGTCTGTGTGGTCCAACGTGGTGACTACTGAGCACATTCCATTCTTGAGCACCTCAAATGTGCAGTGGAGGAACTGAACTTTTAATTATATTTAATTTTAAGTAATTACAATTTGAATCTCCCCACAGGGGTACTGGCAGCCCTACCAGACAGGAGAGGTCTAGAATACCACGGTCATGTAATATCCTTGCATAAACCTCTCAGACCCTACATAAACTCGAAGTGTGCAAAAGTTTCTAAAAGATACTTTTATATTTAGTTACGGTATTCATGAAGTTGCTAAGGCTCAAGCCTGGCTGCATGAGATTAACATGCTAGTTCCTTAATGGAAAGAATAGGTTTGAAAACAGCCAATAGAAGAATTATGGGACAAAATCTGTAAACATAGGACTCGAAAACCTGATATCTTAGAAAACCTGTTGGATATGTTGGATCTTCATGGACCAAAGAAAGCATTGGATGCACTTGATACTACCTTATGAATTGAAAAAATTAAGCTATTGAATAATTCTGACAATAATTCTATAGGTAAACATGCAAATACATATATTCATCTGTTTAACAGAGACTAGCATGCCAAGAAGGGAAGTTACATTGCAATATGCATCTCTATTTTTGAATAAAAGAACAACTCCTAATGAAACTGTTAAATAGGGGCCCGGCACGATAGCGTAGTGGTTAAAGTCCTTGCCTTGAACACACCAGGATCCCATACGGGCACCGGTTCTAATCCCGGCAGCCCCGCTTCCCATCCAGCTCCTTGCCTGTGGCCCGGGCAGGCAGTCGAGGACAGCCCAAAGCCTTGGGATGCTGCACCCACGTGGGAGACCCAGAAGAGCTCCTGGCTCCTGGCTTTGGATTGGCTCAGCTGCAGCCATGGTGGCCATTTGGGGAGTGAACCATTGGATGGAAGATCTTCCTCTCTGTCTCTCCTCCTCTGTATATCCGCCTTTCCAATAAAAAGAAATAAATTAAAAAAAAAAAAAGAAACTGTTAAATATACCTTGACAGTAGGATGCTGGACTTTCTACCATTGTCTATACCTACAAAGTCACGATACACTTAAACAGAATGATGGACTTGTGGCTGTTGCTGAAGGACTATCCCATTGTAATAGCACAGGGAAAACCAGTGGGGAGGGAGGCAGGGGCATGGGAATGGGAGAAGGTGAAATCCCTGAGCATAGAAACATCATGAAAAATAAAACTTAAAAAATAAAATTAATAACTCTGACGAGAGCTTAAGCACAAGTGTAGGATATAAAAACCATGTGTTTGCCAGGGACAGTATGCTATCCATAGGTCAGAGGAATCACAATTCTCTGGCAAAAATTCAGAAATTGAGATGTCATATCCACAGAGATAAAGTATCGAAAATTTTAAGAGAGTACGATTGTTGGTCAAGTTTGACAGATGAAGACAAAAATGCAGACAGCTACATCAGCTACATAACAATGAAAAAGTTTGATGTTATAAAGAATAAAAGACTATCACATGATAGCAAATCAGTAATTGTCAAATGGGAAGATAGAAAAGTCAGGCGAGTTCAGAGGCAGCTAAACTCACATTGAACAAGGAAGTGCTTGGGGTCAGATTCAGATTTGCAGTCTTAGCTTTCTGCTACTCAGTCATTTTTTCTCATTCACTGAGTCATTTAAGCTGAGCCTCCAGTCTCTGTACAAAATGAGGATAAATATTAATTAACGGAAGGTTGCCGGGAAGATTGGCACAGAGGCCTAGAATACAATAGAGACTCCGAGGTTATGGTTACAACTGCTGTAAGCCCCATCAGCATCTTTTGGAAACAAAGAAGATATAAGAAATGTGATGTTGGTGATAGACAATGAGTAAGTGAGCTTAACCTGAACAGATATTGTTGGAAGAAATATTAGGAAATCATTTTAGATAACATGGATCACGTTAATCTCATTACCTTAAAATCCTGACAAAAGGATTTGGATTTGGCTGCCATAGATCCTTGAAAACAGTCCTAAACTCATACTCAAAACTGTCATTAAGTGGATTTAGCCAGAGGCACCATAAACAATTCAATTAGGGAAAGGCAAAGACAGCAAGTAGCAAGCTGCTGAAATAATCTAAGTATGAGATCATGACCTTCAAAACATGTTACCTGCAGAAAAGGAAATAACAAAACTGTTGAAGAGCCGAACTAGGGAAAGTGATAAACTGACAGCATCAAGTTCCCATGCCTCTTGCCCATGCCCCCTACCTTTGTGCTCTGGGCCAGTTTAGCCTATAAGCCCATGTGAGCAACTGGGGGCATAGCTATGTGCAGCTGCTTGTGGGTGGGCGTGTGCACACACACTGGTATGTGGATGTGTAGCTGTTTCTGTGTATGTACGACCACTGCCACAGACATGACATGTATTTCCTGTGGCCCTGCCGCTGTCTGTCGGAGGCAGGCGGTTGTTTCTTCTCTCTACCACAAATCCACAAGTGGCTCCAAGTTGTTCTCTTACCTGTGGCAATCTGAATATATGTATTAATGTTTACATATTTATTAATATCATGCAAGTTATATATACACACGTGTTCGTGTGTGTAAAATCACACTGGGGTTAGTTTTAAGGAAGCCTTGTAAAACAAAAGTAGATGTGGTACACTTTGTTAGATGAATTTTTAATTTTCCCTTGGGATTCTCACAAAGAATTTAGGAAAAAACTTCCCAGGTTACAACTTGGTGAAGATCAAGATATCTGAAAAATAATTTGTTTTGCAGTACTTTCATATACCAACCACTTGCCTACTAAAGAAGGGACAACACAGAGAATGCTGGAGGAGGATGGTGGAGTCTGTGAGATTAAAACTGAAACTGTGATTCGGGTGCAGGCAGAGAAACAAGGAATCCTGGAAGTGGACAGGATTTTTTTAAATAAAGTTTTATTTATTTTATTTGAAAAGCAGAATTGTAGAAGAGGCAGAGATGGACTTCCACCTGTTGGTTCACTTCCCAAATGTCTGTGATGGCTGCATCTGGGCCCAGATAAAGCCAAGGGGCAGGGGAAGATTCTTCTGGGTCTCCTTATGTGGGGGTAGCAGGGGGCCCAAAGAATCAGGCCATCTTCTGCAGCTTTTTCCAAGTGCATTAGCAGGGAGCTGTATTGGAAATGGAACAGTTGGGACTTGAGTAGGTGTCTGTATGGAATTCTGGGCTTATAGGTGGCAGTTTAATGCACCACAAAGCCAACCCCTTGCCATCACACTTAATAAACTGCATGACTTCCAGTTTTAGCTTCCTAATACCTTGTGTGGCAGCAGGTAACTGCTCGAGTACTCGAGTCCCTGCCACCCACATAGGAGATGTGGGTTGAGCTCTAAGCTCTTGTTTTTGCCATAGCTGGCTTTGGCTTTTGTGGAATGAACCGATGGGTTAAAGATCTCACTCTGTTCTCTTGCTCTCTTCCTCTCTGCTTTTCAAATGAATTAAATATAAACACACTTTAAAAGGATTTTTTAAAAAGGAACCCTTGGGGTATGGATATATCAGGTCAGCAGAAATTCTTCGAATTTATCCAAGATAATGACAAGCTAAAACCAAAATCGTTTGGAAAGTTTTATTAAGCCTTTGGAAAAGCTGGGAGGGTGTGAAGGTAAAGTTTACATTTTGTTTACTTGTCTCTGTCAGTTCAGCTTTCAACCACTTCCCCTTTGAACACATGACCAGCAGGTGTGTGAGAATGTGCTGGGTGCTTCTGCAGAGGCCTAAGGTGCCCTGTTGTCACCACAGCTTGTCTGCTGAGACGTGGGCGCGAGTGGATCACTCTAAGGCAGAGGTCATCACCACAGGATTTCTAAGACTTTTAAACAGAGAATGGGCAGAATAGAACACATAAACTCTCTGGTGTACTCCATGGCTCCGAAGTTACACAGCAGTTCTTCAAAAATGTTTGCAGGAAAGTACAAATATGCCTATACATTTATTTTGGTGAAAAAAAATCAAAATCCTTGCATCATTTTAAAATAATACACATTTTCTACAAACTTTTTAAAAAGGTCTTTGCTTTTTTCATTTTTTAGAATCTCTATGTATCTATTTTTTGTGTGTGATACCGTCCCAAAGACTCGGGGATTTCCTTGTAGATCCTCAAGCCAGTTTATCCACACCCTTCCCATTTAACCCCATCTCCAGCTCTCCCATTTTGTTTTTTCTCTGTAATGTTGAGTGAAACAACGGTAGGAAAAAGGGGAAAAATCCAGATACAGGAAGGGAAAAAGAGAGTGTGGAAACAATGGTCTTACCCACTTTGCTGTAGCCCTTGACCCTTTGTGCACTAATCAACTACATAAAGATCATCATCATCATCATCATCATCGGTGGAGAATGGGGTCAGTGTAGTGGCTGAGCAAGCTAATCTGCCTGCAGCACTGGCATCCCATGTGAGCACTGGTTTGTATCCTGGCTGCTCCACTTCCCATCCAGCTCTCTGCTAATGGCCTGGAAAAGTAGAAGATGGCCCAAAGCCTTGGGACCCTGTACTGACATGAGAGACCTCTAAGAAGGTTTTCTGGCTCCTGGCTTCGAATCAGCTCAGCTCTGGCCATTGCAACTCTTTGGGAGTGAATCAGTGGATGGAAGATCTCTATGTCTCTTTCTAGCTCCGACTTTCCAGTAAAACAAATCTTAAAGTGGGAGGGATAGAGATTAAGGTAAAGTTTGAGAATAGGGTATGGTTCTACCCTGCTTACTTATTTCTGTCCATCTCTAAGAGTGGTGCTGGTCAGGCAAGCCATTGGGTATGGTTGAGGTGTTTGTGCCTTGCACAAGCCCAGGGGGCTGCCATTCATAATGTTACACAAGATCTAGACCATTCCTGCGAGAAATCTACCTTACTTGAAAAACAGGTGCATTGGGAAGGAACCTTATGGTATTGATTCATCTGAATTCCTATTTAAGGGGATTATTACTTTTGGGGCCCCCACTGGGTGGGTGGGAAGGCGGGTGGAAGAACTCTGGGACTCAGTGATTCACATGTACTGACTATATATAGTACTTCTTCCAAAGCTTTAAAGCAATCTCAGACATTTCTACTTATAATTAGGAAAGTCAGCTATATATAAATTAGATAAGAAGTTTGATGCCCTTCAAATCATTTTTGAGAGCATTTTGACTTTGAGGTTAGGTTTTGAAAAGCTTTTGCAGAGAAGTTTGAATCGTTTGAAATAACACAAATAGTAAACAATCTGTAACGTGGGCATAGTAGGCTTTCCCGTCATATTGACTCCTTTGATACTCACTTCAAGGCCAAGATTATCACCTCATTTGATAGAAGAGGAAATCGGGGCATTGAGAACGAGGCAGCTTACTCAAAGTGAAACAGAGAGCAGGAGGTTGAACCTGAGTTTTCACAGACTTTCTGGCTCGGGAGACTATCCACACCCCTGGGCAAATCCACTGGGCAGGTGGTTTCCAAAAGTGGTCTAGGAGTGTTGCTGACTACTTGGTACCAAAATGAGAGAGGTGGATATGATAACCAGAGCCCTCAGCAACATTTTCTCCTTTCTCTACATTCGTTGATTCTACAGAGATAAGGTTTTAGAGTATAAAGAATATATTGAAGCATTAAAACCCATTTGGGATGGATTACAGAAAGCTGATTTGAATCATAAAAATTTAAGAAAGTTAATACAGAGAAAGTGCGAAACATTTGGAAGCAACGCACACTTAATTATGTGGGCAAACACATTTACAATCGTTCAATGTTTACGTTGGGACTTGTGCATGGAAGATTTGCTGCAATACCACAAATGCTGTGGATGGGTGCCATTTTAGATTCTTGACTGACTTTGAGATCCACCTGATTGGGCTAGATTTTCAAACATTCTCAGAACTGATATGAAAAATTTTTGGCTCCTCCTTTTAAGGGACATTCAGTTTCTCAGGGTTGTTTGTTGTCATGGCCACATGGCCAGTCACCCATGTCTGTCCTAAGTCTACATGAGATTAAAAATTATCTGTTCTTTGTCTTTCCTTCCCTCTGTAGATCTGCCTTTCCAATAAAAAATGAAAAGAAAATCTTTAAAAAGAGGAACTGGCTAAAGCCTTGCCTTGCAACTGCCAGGATCCCATATGGGTACTGGTTCGTGTGCTGGCTGCCCACTTCCCATTCAGCTCCTTGTTTGTGGCCGTTGAGGCCAGCTGGATAGTGAACCAATATACAGAACATCTTTTTCTCTGTCTCATCTTCTCTGTAGATCTGCCTTTCCAATAAAACAAGGAATCAATCTTTACAAAAAAAGTTAACTGCAGCTAAATGCAAAGCAACTTGGCTTACATACAACACTAGTAAATAGCATGATTTCTAAAAGGCAGAATTAATAGATTTTGTAAAGGTCAAATTGACAGGTAGGCAGGACAGTTAGGGGTTCATTATTATTTTCAGAGGTATGTGGAATTTTTTATTACATCTCTTAAAGATGCTATTGGGAAAATCAACCTTTATAATGTGCGAACAAATTCAAGTTTCCTAGGGGATTGTGACCAGCTGTTTTGCAAGACAGGAGAAGTCAACATCCAATGGTGTGAGTGGGGTAGGGATGTTACCATGATGGCTGTTTGAGTGCCTGTGTGAGCGATCCCTCACCTACCAAAGAATTATCAATAAAGGGAAGGAATACTCTGGTTGGAAGAAAAGTTTGAAGGTGACATTATAAATCCATGTGGCAAGTAAACATTAATTAAGCATCTGATACAAGCCAGGTACTGGAAAAGGGGTTTTCAAACCAGACACATATCAAGCAAGGAACTGCTTTCAGGGTTTGCCTGAGAAGACAGATCAGGGTGACAAAGGGGTTTTCCTAATAATACCAGGATACAAGTTTGGGGGTATAGAGAACTCCAGGTTGGAGGGAAAGGTGTGGGAGTTAGTAAGTGACCTTTGGAGTCAGTCTTGTGGTAGAGTAGATTAAACCATTGCTTGCACTGTCAAAATTCTATATAGGAATGCTGGTTCAAGACCTGGCTTACTCTGTTTTCAATCTAGCTTCCTGCTTATACACCTGGGAAAACAGCTTCAGAAGATACCCCCAATTATTTAGACCCCTGTCAGCCATGTGGGAGGCCAGATGGAGTTTCTAACTTTTGGATTTGGTCTGGTCCAGCTCAGCCATTGGAGTCATTTGGAGGAGTAAACCAGAGGATGGAATATCTTGCTGTGTGCCATCTTGCCTTTCAAATATGAATAAATGAATAAACCTTTTTTTAAAAATGATCTTTAAGTTCACTATTGAAATATGAGGTTTCCTAGAGAGACAGGATGTCCTAAATATTTTAAATATTCACCATAGAATAAACAGAAATGCTGCAGGTGACACACTGCAGCACAACACAAACCAGTAGAGCAATCGTTAGTAACACGTGGCGATTGAACAAAATAAAAATTCAGCACTTTGGTTGCTCTAGGCACATTTCATGTGTAAATACTCATTTAGTTACTACTTATACATATTTGCCTATATTTCCACTAAAGTCCTACTGATTTTTATATGTTACACCTCTTATTCAGTGAAATATTAAGCCTTTTGCTCTAAAATCTAAAACATGCTATCTCAAAAGATAAGAAAGAAAAGAAAGGGAGAAGGAAAAAGGATGCGAAGGAAAGAGGAAGGGATGGAAAAATAATTACGTTCTTAAAACTGTCTATAAATCACATTAAATTGGTTAAAAAACTAATTAAAAGTTAAAATAAGAGTCACATGTGACTGGTGGCGGGCACTGGACAGAACAGATCCACAACATCTTTAGCGGCTATTGTGCAGTTCTGGTATATCACTAGTGGTCACACGCCACAGAGCAAAGGTTTAGGAAGATGTGTGCAAGAGCAGGCCTGGGGATAAAGTGGTGGCCTTACATGTCCTATAATGGAAGTCAAGCTGTATCCACCAGGTCAGGTGTCAGCAGAATACTTCTGTAAAGGACTGGAGGGTAAATAGTTTTGGCTTTTGGTGCCACATCATCTCTGCTGGACCTGTACAATTATATTGTTATTGCCTGAAAACAGCCGTGGATAACGCACACAGCATGCTCACCAAACCACTTCCCTTGTAAAAATTTACAGTGAGCTGGGTTTAGCCTAAAGGCTAACCTCTACACTGGGTTTTTCAAAGTCTTTGAAAGTGTTGAAGCCAGGAAATATCATCATTAGATGCATACTAGAAAAAGGATCCTACTAGCGAAATAGGGATGGAGTTAGAAGGTATGGGCTACAATTCTATAATAGCCTAGTCACACAGAATAAGAGCTTGAACTTATAACAAAGCCTGTTGAATATGGTTGGAAAGAAGGCCATATTATGTGTTAATAACTTGGGTTTCACGATGCTGGTAGCCATGGAAAACTATCAAATGGCATAGAAGATGGTAGTCATTTTCCTCAAGTGATAGACAAAGATGATGGCATTTGAGATTCTGGACACACAAGTCAGCAGTACAGAGCTGGTGACTGGGGCCAAGAGGGAGTTGAGAGGGTCCAGGGAGGGCAGCTGAGCACCTGGGAGGTGAGGATGAATCCTTGGGTATTACTAGAACACAAGGAGTACCTTTCATGGGGACGCAGAATGAATCAGCAGCAGGGTAGGGAGGAGAGCTGGGGAAGAATGGAAGTGTAGAAACCCAGGAAAGACTTTCACATGCTGTTGTAAAAACTAAAGAAAAAACAAAACAAAACAAAAAAGAAAAAACCCAAAACAACACTCATCAAGTTTGGCCATTAGGAAACATATTTGGAACATTACTCAGAATATATTTTATAAGAAAATAAAATAAAAAGATCACAACCTCCACAGTGCCTGGAATCTCATTATTTAAAAATAATATCAAGTGGACTTACAATTTTTCATGGTCTTGTTTCTATCTTTAGGGGCTGAGCCTTAGGCTTACTTGTCAGTAAAGAGATTTTGGGGAATCCTTGAATCTCACCTTGTAAAGTACATGGACCAGCAATCATTCTTTTGGGGGAAACAGGGCAGGTGAGGTCATGTCTAGTCATCTTTAGTGTGACCTTTTTGAAACTTCTTGGGGAAGCTTCATCCTTGGAATGTTGTGAAGTGACTTGATACCTTCTTCGAAGTGATTTCAGAAAAGTAAAAATCAAAATGGTGGATTCTTAAGACTGGGGACCCTGGAAGTGCTTTCATAACCACTCTTGATGTATGTCAATGTTTTATCTGGACATTAAATAAAGGTACTAACAGTTTCAGATAGAATCGTGTGATTTGTGAGTGCTCCATTTCACAAGCTAATGGCCAAAGGACTAGTCACTGCATCAATGGAAGCATTTAAGGTACTGATTTATAGCCATCTTTGAAGAGGTTGACATTAGGAAAATATTCTACATGCCTTGTGGATGAATACACCTCACTCAAACTTTGAATGACTTGCTTAACATTTTGTTTTGAAAACATGGAAAAATTGACATAACAGGTTCCTGGTTTGTGCGACTGTTTCTTTTGGAGAGAGTGAATATTGGTGTTAGATCCTGAAGGAATTAGTTAATTTGGAGCATACAAATCTCATGGACACATATTTCTGGACACTTCAATTTCATCTCTATAAATCAAATTAAGGGAAAATCAGATTGAGTGGCAATAGCAATAGCAACAGCAATAATAACATGAACGGTAAATACAAAATAACAGACTTCTTCATTCCCAGTATCATATGAATTCACCAGGTGGGAGGAGGTTTTAACTGGAATTCATTTTACTATGTGATGACTTGACTTTCTGTGTGCACGGGTCCCTCACTAAAAAATCAGCCTGAGAACATGTAGGAGGGACTTTCTCAAAAGGGCCCAGTGTCAAAAGTCAGTGAAACACTATGTGGAGCAACACTGAAAGAAAGCTGGATGCTGTTCATAACCCATCTTTAGACAGCAAGGTAATAACTGCAGCTAGCACCACCATGAGACTTTTAAAGGAAATTTTAATAATTTTAACTCAGAACATTTGCTTAGGAAAAATAAGATGAGAAAGGACATGAGCAAATATGACAAAGAGGGACCATGAAGGAAAGGATGATGGAGAATAGCTCCCCTGTATCAGAATATGTTAGAATAATGGAACAGCTCTGAGAATGAGGCCAACATAAAATACAGATGACACGAAAAGGAACTTAATACACAATCATCTCATAATGACAAAATTTTGGAAATATCTAAATGTATATCATCATACTTTGATGCTCAGTTCCTCCCGTGATTCAGGATAAATTCCAAAAACATTAAAGGAAGAAGTCAGAAGAGTACAGACCACAGAACGTATCTTAAAATGTGTTAGTTTTTTACAGAAATGATACCAGGGAACATTATCTTACATTGGAAAAAAACATGCGCAACGTAAAACAATAGCAATAAAGGAAAATGTAAATGAAAATATGTAAGATATCTGCACAACTAAGGCCAATGCATGCTAATATCAAATAAGAATCTAGATGAGACTATCACTTAAATGTCAGCAGCTAAGATCCGCCACCTAAATCCTGTGAAAGAAAAAATATATAAATATTAGCCTTACTCCATTGTTGGTGGGAGTATAGGCTACTGCGGTCACCATGGAAGTCAGTATGGAGAGTGCTCAGACAATTGAAAAAGAATATACTGCATGACTCAGCTATCCCACTCCTGAGAATATATCCAAAGGAAGTGAAATCTGCATATGAGAAAGTGAGCTGCAACTGTATAATTATAACAGCACAATATCAAAGATATGGAAACAACTCAGATGTCCATCGAAAGAGGAATGGATAAAGAAACGGTGGTATAGCTATTCCATGGAATACTATAGCTATAGAAACGGTGGTATAGCTATTCCTTGGAATACTATAGCTATAGAAACGGTGGTATAGCTATTCCATGGAATACTATAGCTATAGAAACGGTGGCATAGCTATTTCATGAAATACTATTCAGTCATTAAAAGGAATGAAATTCTACCATTTGCAACAAAGTGGTACCAACTAGAGACCATTATGCTCACTGTTACAAGCCAACTCCAAAAGGACAAGTATCATATGTTCTTTCTGATAGAAGACAACCTTCAAGCAAATAGACACTGAGGTAGACATGTATATACACATATTCTCAAAGCTGAATGATACAATGGAGACTAGCATAGTGGGAAGTAAAGATACACTGCAGTATGTATATTCCTAATAAAAAGAAGACTCCCAACGAAATTGCTAAATACACTTTGATAAAACGATACTAAAATTTCTACCATTGTCTATACCACAATGTCATGATGCACTTAAATAGCAGAATGTTGGATTTGTGACTGTTGCTGAAGGACTCTACTATTTTAATATGGGGAATAATAGCAGGGGGCTAGAAAATGGGGAGGGAGAAATGGGAGATAGAGGCAAGAATCCCTATACCTATGAAACTGTATCATGGAAAATAATAACAAAAAATACAAAAAAGAATAAAAAACAATATTAATCTGCTAGAACTGAGTGCTAAATTCAATAGTCATTAAATAAAGTGGATTTAAAATAGCTTTTTAGTATTTAATTTATTATATAACCAATTTGGAAAATATTAAACATCTCCTTCTGTCAGGACATATATCTCTAAATAAAAATCTGTTTTTGATCATTCCTAATACCTTATTAGAATGAAAGCATACATTTGGACTCTATGTTTGGTATATGCTTGCAATGAGGGAATCTCAACTGAACTTGAACTGTGGTTATGCAACAAGGTGGAAGAATCCACCATGGGGGGAGGGTTTGGGGAGGGGTGGGGAGAATCCCAGTACCTATGAAACTGTGTCACATAATACAATGTAATTAATAAAAAAAAAAGAATGAAAGCATACAAAGTAAGAAAATAATTATCAAGTAAAAGTGTAAAACTGTTTGATTCTCGTAATAGGAAAGATCCTGGCAGCGACAAAAATAGTGGAGTAAATTCTGACATCTTGGCTTTGTGGAGTGTATTGAAATCATATCAGTATTATGAATAGTGTTAGGGAAAGTATCCGTGCAAAGCATACCAGCTTGGTGTTTTGGTTACTTTAAGCTGACATCACTTGAGGAACTCTAACTTCCAAAGAGGTTAGTGGTCTTAACCTACAAGCAACAAGCCTTAAAGACTTACAAGAGGAGTGTCTGTCATGTCCCAAGACTGGAAAATGGCCTCAAACATCCAGGACTGGCAAGTGGTGATGCCAAGGACCTGAAACTGTGGGCTACACCCTTACTTTCCACTGACTTCTGCATTCCTCTCCCCCCAAATAGGTCTTAGTTATATTCCTAAAATTAAAAACTCTGGTCTATATCTCCATTCATTCTGTCATTCCTTCACATAACTACTCTTAAAAAACATAAAAGCATCATTCTTTTATCATTTGTTCAGACTACCATCTCTTAAGATCATCATAAACATGTGAAATGATGAAAGCCATTGCTTCTCTCTTGCAAATCACTCTGGTAACAATGAAAGTGATTTCTGGATCCAGCCAAAGGACTCATGGAAGAGCTGAGAGGTAGGAGGGGTTCGTCATAAAAGAATGTCCACAAATTATTAGCATCAAGAGGAAAACTGCTCTGATGAATATATAAAATGCATCTACGTATGGATAAAGATTAAGTGGTCACCTGCTGCCAGGGAAACAGCTATGGGTGTGGACTGTTTATTTTTAGGATTTCTTTAATATATTCTGGATGATAGATACAAAAAGAAAAATATCTATTGTGCAAAAGAGAACAAGAAAGTAGAAATATCAGTGTAAATCCATACCATTTCATTTGTGAAAACGCTCCCAACACATGTTTTTAAGAGCAGGGCACCTAGAATCAGTTTAGCACTGTTTAACAATAATTGATACTAAGCCAGTAATACCTACTCAAAGGCTTATGGGGCGACTAGCTAATGTTTCAACTGTCCACATTTTATTGTAAAGAATTTTGAGACAAATTAAAACCAAAGTTGAAAGTGAACAACAATATTCTCCCATTAAGATTCCACACTTGGTAGCTTTGTGCTCTGCTTTTTACCTTATCACGTGTATCCAATTATTCATTCACAGGTTTTGGATGCATTTCAAACTAAGTTGCAGACATCAATAATCCAATCATAGCAAATGCTAACCATGTCTGCATTCCCCCTGTACACACAGTCAACACCCTTCCAGAAACTCCCCTGAGGCTGTGAAACAATTATGTTAGATCTCATTTCCCATGACAGTGTATGTCAAACAGATCCAAAATTGGCTGCCTACCTGAAGGCAAGATTTACCCTATCTTACTCTGATTCTTTCTATTCATATTCACAATTGTATACTTTGTTCAACCGGCAGAACATAAAAGCCAGAAAGCCAAACAGTCTGGCAGTGGGCAGCTGTCTCGCTGTCAGACAGCCACATGGTGCATTAGGTATCTGAGTGTGACTCCTGGCTCTACTTCACTGTAATGCAACAGTGGGAGGCAGCAGTGATGGCTTGGGTAATTGGGTTTCCATAGTCATATGAGAGACCTGGATTTTATTCCCAGTTGCTGTCTTTGGTGTGGCTCACACCTAGCCATTTGTAGGTATCTGGAGAGAGAAGCCGTGACGAACAGGGCATGCTTTTTGTCTCTCCCTCTCAAACAAATAAATAAAAGTGCAATATATTTCAAATATATGAAAGAGCAGAAAGAAGAAAAAGGAACCCTCTTCTCTGGGACCACCAGTTCCAAAGTTTTCAGGAACTAAGCTGATAACATCTAAAGTGGGTTTGTGTAAGATAATTGGGCAAGTCTGGTAGAGGGAACTGACCCAGGTTCAGTGTGATGTGACAAGCAGGAGTAACAGAGCTACATAGAAAGCCCGAGAAAGTTGAACATTTACTACCAAGACATGGCTTCTACACTCATCCCGCCTGGGTCTAGGGCACTTAAAGGAACACATCCACTAGAAAAACCAACACTGCGCAATGTCAAACAGAATCTTTAGTTACAACCGTTTATGAATGCAGTATTTGAAAGCCATTCATTCAGTTAACTATACAACAATGGAAACTAACACAGATATTACAAAAGCAAGGATATGTTACGGTTCTAGTTTTTGCAGTTTCTTCAACCAACAAAGATTGAGTCCCTCCCCCTCTGGATTGATTACATGTTTGTAAAGCTGAGAGAAACCAGTTTTCTCGCTGAACAGAGGCTAGGTCTAGCATCATTCCTTAGGAATGTGCTGGCTGCCTCATTTTGGGTGTGTGCATTTTGCAAATTAAATAGAAGGACTTACCATGTGGAAGGGTAGATGAGTGAGAAGAATGGGGATGGAGAAGAGTCACGATATGTGGAATAGTAATAACTTTTTTCATGCCTAATTAATTAGCCAGCTAACATTCTGATTGTTTTCCAGGACCTCCTTCTTTCTCTCCTTGCCTGGATTATCCAGCATGCAGGTTGGCTAACTTTTACATCAGAGAATTGAAACTCTCTGCAGTAGGCATGCTGTCTAGCTACAGGTGGACTTTGCTTAGAAATCAGAAGTTACAGCAATTCCACCCTCACAGTCTTTGTTTGCTTGGTGATGAACAGTTTGGAAATTCCCCACCTCCCCTTTTCCCACCTCCCGGTGACTAATTTGAACAGTGTATACTCATATCTCATCCCTATTGTGTTGGGTAGATATATTCTGATGTTTTTTTTAAAAAAAAAAAAAAAACCTTCAATCCAGTCCTGAAATGCAGTCTCATGCAGTTGTGGGTATGTGTAACAAAATTAGCTTCTCTTGGATGCATGTCCTCTTATGATAAATTCAGTTCCTTTTCCTTGAAAGTTGTGATGACTAACATTGCTACTAGTCCTTCTGGACTACGCCCAGACCTTGACAAATCAAAATGTGTACGTGTTAAGTTGAACTTATCAAATGTCTATTAAAATGATTTTTTAGACCAGATTTCACTCATTTTCATCGAAACGTCTGTCATAAATCAAACTTAGCAGGTGTTTCTTTCACGTCCACTTCTTTTCCTCTCTGCTGGAGTTCCCTAAGTGTTGGATATACTGCGGGTATACCAGTTTTTGTAGCTCAAAATCTTAGTACAGAAGCTCTACTTAGTTCTAAGCCCGGATTCTAACATTTATAGCTGTTTTTTAAAAGGCACATAGTAAAATTCCAAGAATTTTTATTAAAGAAGTCCATTTTTAAGTTTTTAAAAGAACATATATGAGTGGGAGGGGAATAGTTTATGAAATAGAAGAGCACAATTTGCAAAAAGAAAACATTCTTTAAATACATTTTTTATATTTTCCTTCCCAAAACAATGATTTCAAGTTAGATTATTTCATAGGATTTACGTATAAAACAAATATTTAGGGAGCAGGTCCAATAGTTTAACTGGCTAATCCTCTGCCCACGAGCGTCAGCATTTCCATATGAGCACTGCTTCGTGTCCTGGCTGCTGCACTTCTTATCCAGATTCCTGCTTAAGCATGGGCAATGTGAAAATGGCCCAAAGCTTCGGGGCTCTGTATCTGTGTGGAAGGCCCGAAAGAGGCTCCTGGCTTTAGATCAGCTCTGCTCTGGTTGTTGTGGTCATTTGGGGAGTGAATCAGATGATGGAAGACTTTTCTCTCTCTCTCTTCCTTTCTGTAAATCTGCCTTTCCTATAAAAATAAATTTTTACAAAAAACCCCAAATATTTAAGAATAGTGCTGTATAAAACTTGCTGTGTGATAGGTATTATTCTGAAAGCATTTTTATATAAACCCATATGATTTTTCTAACCAGTCTTATTAGGTAAGCATTGCCATCTATGCCTTTATACACAAAACGAAATGGAGGCACAGAGAACATACATTGTTCATACTGATAATGAGCAAATCTGAGCTTCAAATCCAGGAAATCTAGCTCCCAAATAGCTTATTTTCAACTTTGTTCCCTAAAAGTTAACCATTTTCCTCTAACAATTCCAGAAACATTGGCATGCATGAGGACCAAAATGCACTAAGCAGTCAATGGATAACTAGAGCAAACTTTGGATTTTTGCATCATTTCCAGAGTCAAGAAAAAAAAAAAAAAAGAAAGTAACCCAAAAAGCTCCTCTGAAAACCTGAACCAAACCAAACCAAACCAAACCAAACCAACCAACCCCCGCCCCAAAATACCCCGAAACACAGCTGAGCCCCCAAGCCAGCGGAATCAGAATCTTTGGTGGAGGGACTTCAACAGCCGTTTCTTCTAAAATCTAACAGGCAGTTCAAATGTGTGGCCAGGCTGAGTCACAGACCCAAATACTTTTTCGCTAAGTTTTAGCTAAAGATAGGAATAGGAGAGAGGAAATAATAGAAGAGAGGAAACTTCATCATGGATCAGAATCAAGTTGGAGGGCTTGTTAACAGGTGGCTGACCCTACCCAGCATAATTTTTTATGAACAGGTATGGGGTAGAAGCCAAGAAACTAATAAAAGTCCCTAAAGCTGTTGATGCTGCTGGTTTAGGGAGTACACTTTGAAAGCCAATGTCTTAACAGATTGGGCATCAGTGAAGCATGGTGATGTAGACCAAGAAGGAACTGGATTAATTCTGCCAATATCTCACCAACTCCCATGCTGGAATGTTTCCCCTACCTCACTGATTTATTTAATTGCACTTAATAAGGATGAAAAGAGAAGAGAGAGGGGAAATATGTGAAACCAAAAGGAAGTGATGGAAGAGAGGTAAAGAGGAGGGATTAATTCCTCCTGGCTCTATGAAAGCTTTGTGGCTTACTCATGAACTCGACCACACACTGATGATAGATTTAATGGAAAATGAGAAAAATATAGTTACACTGAAAAAAAAAATCCTTTCATACCAGGAAGCAAACAAAACTGTAAGCCAATGAGAAGTATTGGATGATGGGAGAGATGGCCATTGGAAAATTTATTAGTTCTATTCTTACAGCCTAACCCGGAAACCTGAGCTAGGATCACTCTTGGAAATCAAGGGCAGGGGGGAGATACATATTTTCCCTCCTCCATGCCATTCAAGTAGATTAAACGATCTGCTGCCATGGCTACACTGGGATATATAAGTGGTCCTCAGTGTGTGTATGTGGAGGGACCTGTCTTCCTCTTATACCACTGATATTTAGTTTTCATTTTGTAGTTGAAAGTGTTTACAGTTGTCACAGTGAAAGGTGGGATTGGGTCACTGTCATATTTGTTACAGTATAACTGCTTAACGTACTGTAATACACAACAGTGAGAATGTTGGACATGACTAGATTAGATTCAACCTGAGCCAGGACTTAGGTCAAGATGCCACTGGACCTGGTAATGAACATTGCAACTTCTAGTATTATGATTCTAAACCACTCAGCTGTCATTACAGACGCCAGGCCAAGCTGGAAGCCACAACAGGTAGTAAACACAGAACCCAAGAGAGGGGAAGGAGGCAGGCAGAGAGAGAACACTAATCAAGCCATCAATAGAACCTTCTCGAATGTTGTCTATAACCTAATTCTGAAGTCCATTTCCCAGCTCCAACTTCCTACCAGTGCAGCTCCTGGAAGGCAGAGATGAGGGTTTAGTAATTGGGCTCCCACCACCCACATGGAGGACCCATGCTGAGTTCCCAGCTCTTGGCTCTGGTCCCTTCTCAGTCTTGGTCACTGTGGGCATTTGGGGAATGAACCAGCAGACGGGAGTCCTGTCTGTTGTTTCTCTGCCTTTATGATAAATATAAACTTTTTTATGTATTGAAAGATCAATCAAAATCATGGAGGAAGGAATGGGACTCTTATTAAGCAGGAACTCTAGATAAAGTAGGTAGGAGGGCATGATAATCATTTTTGAAGATACAATATCTGAAATACTAAGAATTAAAGAACATTAAAGACAAATGTGGCCTGTGGGGGTGCGGGGGGGCAAATGTACTCTGCTCCCCGTTTTCTTGAAGCATAGTCACACTATTTATTCATGTTCTCCCTAGAGCTGTTCTCATGCTACAGTGGGGTTGTTTAATCACAACAAACAGCATAGCACCAGCACAGCTTAGAACATCTAGAATATTCACCATCTGGATCTTTAGAGAGAACGTTTAAAGATTCTTGCTCTACATTGATACTTTGAGTAGTAAGCAGGGTAAAATGAAAATAAACTCACATGTCTATGAAGTATAGCCAAGTCGTATAATACAAAGAAGCATCTTCAGGAGAAAGGCAGAATTTCACTCATAAGCAGTGATAATTAGACTTGAAGAGTCTCTTATATTAGTACAATAAAGGGAAGAACCCAATGGAGTAAGTCTATAAAGGTCTGAGGAAAGCAAACTATTAATTTGGAATATTTCTGATCAACTAAATGACCATTTAAGGGTCAAGGTTTTTAGTTCTCTAATGGCAGCTATCACACATAGCAGGTAGAAGGCAGACAGCTGCAATGACTTTAAAGAACAATTCGTTAATAATCAATATCATTGTACTCCATGTAAAACATAATCTATCTTTTTAAAAAAGATTTTATTTTTATTTTTTGTTGGAAAGGCAAATATACAGAGAGGAAGAGAGACAGAGAGGCCAGGAGCCTCTTTTGAGTCCCATGTGGGTGCAGGGTCCCAAGGCTTTGGGCCATCCTCAACTGCTTTCCAAGGCTACAAGCAGGGAGCTGGATGGGAAGCAGGGCCACTGGGATTATAACTGGCATCCAAATGGGATCCCAGTGTGTGTAAGTTAAGGACTTCAGCCACTAGGCTATTGCGCCAGACCCTAGCACCGTATTTCTGAGTAGATCTTGCTGCAAACAGAAGGAACTCCTTTTGCAGCAGAGGTTGATGTACATCAGCCCAGGGTGACAGAGGAGGAAGAGCCTTGCTAGCAACAGAACGGATTACTTTTTTTCCCCTTGGGTGCTGGGGTTAGGTGCAGTTTGGGGGGTTATGATTCTATCACGAAGGACTGATTGACAACATCAATGACAAAGTTGAAGGAAAAAGTCCCCTCTCCATCAAGCTACTAGCCTGCAGGCCTCTATAAACCTCTACCATAGTGACATGTTGAAAACAACTTTAAAAACTTAGGATCTGGTGGGCTTGGTGCAATAGCCTAGTGGCTAAATCCTTTCCTTGCATTTGCTGGCATCTCCTATGGGTGCCGGTTCGTATCCCAGCTGCTGCACTTCCCTTCCGGCTCCCTGCTTGTGGCCTGGGAAAACAGTAGGGGATGTCCCAGAGCCTTGGGACCCTGCACCTCTGTGGGAGACCCAGAAGAAGCTCCTAGTTTCTGGCTTCAGATTGGCTCAGCTCTGGCTGTTGCAGCCACTTGGTGAATGAACCAGCCAAGGATGATCTTTCTTTCTGTTTCTCCTCTCTGTAAATGTGACTCTCCAATAAAAATAAATTAATCTTTAAAAAAAAAAGGAAAACCTTAGGATCTTGTGTATTTGTCTTCATGAAACACCTTTGGGCTCCTTTTGTGCATGCTCCATTGGTCCTCTTACCCTAAAGTTACAGGGACAAGGCAGTAAGGGACGCACTTCCTGGTAACTGCCTGGGTCCTTCTTTGGTGCTACTCATGGGTCCAACTGGTGGAGGTGGGAGCACAGCACAGGAGCTTGGGGAGGTGAAGTGTTGAATGGTTTGATCCCTTTTCTTGAAGTGAAGAGCCATGAAGCCAGACAGCCTTGGGGATCCCATCCACATGGTCTGCTCAGGCGTTTGATGAAGTGAATGCTATGAAAACTGGAAACCTGTAGTAGCTCCACTGAGGCAGTCACCATAGCTGGTTCTCTGCGTTTCCAGGCTGGGCACCTGCCTGAGGAATGTCCTCTGGTACTGCTCAAGACCAGTCCTGGGATTTTCTTCCACCACCATTCTTATGGATCTGCTTTTTTTTTTTTAATGGATGGGGTATAATATAGAAAAGATCAGGTTCTGAGCAGACAGAATTGTACTGCCATTCTAGTCCCAATCTTTTGTAGCTATATGATTGTGGCACGTTACTTAAGCCTAAGACTTAATTTACTTAACTTGGAAATGGGATAGTAACAACTAATTGTGGGGATTGTTATGGGGATTTAATGAAGTCCTGTATGTGGTAACTGCCAGTATCATGCTCCTCCTATGTTCACTGCTGTTTCTATGCCTCCTTAGGAATGGTTTAGGATTAGGAGGAAAGATGCCAGCATTCACCTGGGGTCTGGTGTGTGCCTGCGTTAATGTGGGCCCTTTACAATCGACACTTTACTGCCTATGGCAACCCAGGGGGATAGCTATGGCGCTCCTCATCATTAGCATCATCGCCACATGAAGGAACAAACTCAGAGTTTAAGTACCTGTGGGAAAAAGTATAACCAGTGCCAGCATCCCGCATGGGTGCCAGCTCATATTCTGTCTGCTCCACTTCCAATCAGCTCCTTGCCAATGGCCTGGGAATGCAGCAGAGGATGGCTCAAATCCTCAGGTGCCTGCACCTACTTGGCAGACTGAAGGAACTCCTTGTTCCTGGCTTTGAGTTGGTTCACCTCCAGCTGTTGTGGCAGTTTGGGGAGTGAGGCACAGGGTGGAAATCTTTGTCTCTCTTCATCTAACTCTGCTTATCAAATAAAATTTAATAAATCTTTAGAAAAGGTGCAATTAAAAAGACTAGCTAATGCCTAAGAAACCAGAGACATGGCCTTTTGACTATACTGCACTATGTTTTGTAATTTTGTTTTTTGAGTATCTTTCTGCTACCTCTTCCAAAATGTAGGAGGCACTGCTGAGGACAATAAAAGTGTGGGGAAAAAAACGCTTTCTTTGGAAGTTAAATCTTGACAACTTGAAACTACAGGCAGTCATCTACAAAGATAAACATGCAGGAGAGTATTTAAAAAGTCTCCATGGACAACTGGGATTAAAAGATAAGTTTATGTTGGTGCAAAATAACTTTGAAATCTGTACATCGTTTTTTCATAATATGCATTCTCCATGAACTTTTTGAAACTCTCTTTTGTATGTCATAATTACACAAAGAAATTCACTTAAGGTGACAGCATGAATAAGCAAATTTTAAAATATGTTGTATTAAAAACTTTAAGCATATGACTTTTCATTTAACTGTTTTTAATATTTGTATAGATGTAAAATGTGAATATTTAAACATATAAAATTTAAATAAGTCATATAAATGAGATGTATACATTTGCATACACACATTACATGTCTCTCTATACATATATGTAAATCCCTGAGTCTTGTCTGTATTACCAAAAGGACAAAAAAAAAAAAAAAGAATGAAAATGTCCAACTCTTACCACACAGAAAAGAATAAAACAAAGTGGCCCACCATGAAAATGACTGTCCCTTAGGTAACAGAATTATATAAAAGATTTATTATCTTATTTATGCATATCTATATT
This sequence comes from Ochotona princeps, assembly GCF_030435755.1. Classification (NCBI taxonomy): domain Eukaryota; kingdom Metazoa; phylum Chordata; class Mammalia; order Lagomorpha; family Ochotonidae; genus Ochotona; species Ochotona princeps. The sequence goes on along the minus strand of NC_080854.1, from coordinate 19,926,382 downwards.
TCTAAGAAACTTTTTGAATAACATATTAAGAAAACAGTGATCTCTTAGGAAAATCATTATTTACAAAACGATGCTGGTGTTCGGATTCAGTTCAAGCCAGGTAAATAAACATGATTTAATCTTGTTAATAGCAATGAGTTTTGACACCTACATGTTAAATGTTTCATTAATTGAATGTGTTTTTGCTTTGAAGATGAAGGAACAACACCTGATAGAATAGCACAAGTAACAGGACCTCCAGATGTGTGTCATCCTGTTAAGCTTTTTCTTTGCTATTACCATTTCTTTTCCCCTAAGAAAGTCTAAGCACCTTGGCCATCTTCTGGTGATTGGCTAGTAGAGGGTGCAGATGGCGTGGCACACTGGCTCTCTTCTAGGCTCTGGAAGAGAGCCTATTTAGGAGCCTTTTTTTTTTTTTTAAATAGAAACAATGGGAAATGAGGATGCTGACGGCTAGTGCTGTACTTTAGCTGCCATCTACCAACCAAGCTTTTATGGCACAGCTGCAAACCACTTAAGCATGCTTCAACTAATGACTTTTAATTAACTTAAAGAACGCAACCTGTCCTATGGTTGGAACCATTTGCCTTTGATTTAGTTCTGTTAATTAAAAGAACAAAATGCGTATTTTCCAATAATAAAACTACTATTGCAACATTTACTGTACTAGCAAAATTACAGCCATCATCAGCAGTGTCGCCCCATTAAATCGTCCCTGGAATCATGTTTGGGGACCCCAATTGTCCACGGTAGAAAATGTTGTTACATGAGTGCTTTTCCACAAGCTTGTGGCCAGTGAAACTAAAGGATGTGTTTTCTTCTGCTGTTCAGAAACCTTGGAGTCCACGCACGGCTTTTTCCTAAGGGTTATTTCCCCTGAATTTTATGAAGACCTACTGTGAACCTGGATTTCAAAAAAATGTTACACCACACAAGCTCCTCTGTCAATTTCATTTTCCACAAGCTTTTGAAAAGTTTGCTGGTCCACGGCTCAGCTCTCTCAAAAGGCAAACGCAAAGAGTGCAACTTTGCTTTCCGCAAGACCTAACTCTTCCTCTATTTCAAAGGCTAGAGCACAAAAGGGAACTCCCGGAGCTGTTTTCTTAGAGTGGGTAGACTAAAGATTCAACAACTTCCTGAGCACCCGGAACAACCATGAGACAGGGACAGGCAAACATTCCAAAGACTCAGAGGACCTGACTGCAAGGCACCCCAACGCCTCTCTTCTCCACACAGAGAAAATGGGCACGTTGGCCTGGTGACCAAGGAAGAGTCATAAAACCCATTACTCACCATTCTCACGAACAAACTGATGTGCCTGGCAGCCGGCAGTGCTGTGACTTGGACAGTGAATGTGCAAGTTGGCTCTGCTGGGTGGACTTCCTTCTCTGCTGTGCGGTTTATCCAGCCTTCACACGCTGATAGGTGCGGTGGCATTTGCATGTTATCTCGGCTCTCAGAGCGTTTGGAGCGTCCGCCAGGTTTGTCTTGTTATTATACTTAGAATCAAGCAAAAGCAACTACACCTGAAGCTTGGAAGGCTGAAACGTCGACCCAAATTTTTAAAGTGATTGCGTATTGACTTTATGCATTAACCTGTTTTATACAGTCTGCATTTAGAGATGCATTTGTGTATCCGCCTCTCTCCTCTCTCTCTCTCTCTCTCTCTCTCTCTCTCTCTCTCTCTCTCTCTCTCTCTCTCTCTCTCTCTCTCTCTCTCTTTCTCTCTTTCTCTCTTTCTCTCTCCCTCTCTCTCCCTCTCTCCTCTCTCTCTCTCTCTCTCATCGTGCCTCTCATCGTGCCTCTCATCCTCTCTCTCTTTGAAGGATTCATGCTGCAATGTTAGTAGCATTGACTTGGATGGAAGTACTATCACAGATACTCTTAGTTTAGACTTGACTGATTTTTGCATTTTGAATTTGTAGCACTTGCATAAAAACCTGGCTCTAGGGGTCAGCACTGTGGTGTAGTATATCAAGCCTCCATTTACAGCCCCAGCATCCCAAATAAGCACCATTTCAAGTCCTAATTGTTCCACTTCCCATCCAGTTGCCTGATAATGCATTTGGGAAAGTAGTGGAAGATGGCCCAAGTGCTCGGGCTCCTGCAATGACACGAGACCTGGAAGGGGCTCCTGGCTCCTGGATTTGTATTGGCTCGGCTCTGTTGCAACCATTTGAGGAGCAAAGCACCAAGTAGAAGATTTTCTCTTTCTCTGTGTTTCTCCTTCTCCTTAACTTATTTCAAAGAAAAAACAAATAAAAAAAAACTGCTTCAATCTTTTTTTTAAAAGATTTATTCATTTTATTACAGCCAGATATACAGAGAGGAGGAGAGACAGAGAGGAAGATCTTCCGTCCGATGATTCACTCCCCAAGTGAGCCACAACGGGCCGATGCACGCCTATCCGATGCCGGGAACCAGGAACCTCTTCCGGGTCTCCCACGCGGGTGCAGTGTCCCAATGCATTGGGCCGTCCTTGACTGCTTTCCCAGGCCACAAGCAAGGAGCTGGATGGGAAGTGGAGCTGTCGGGTTTAGAACCGGCACCCATATGGGATCCCGGGGCTTTCAAGGCGAGGACTTTAGCTGTTAGGCCACGCCGCCGGGCCCAGCTGCTTCAATCTTAAAAACAAAAGGATCATGAGATTTTGATCAAAAACTTCAAATTGTCATTAAAGGCATCACCAATGTTGAGATGGTAGAAGTTTCACCAGGTTGTATCACTCAGAAAATAAGGTATATGTTAATCTAAGTTCATGGGTCAATTTTGGGCATTGTTTTTAGCAGCAGCTGCCTCAGTCTCTTATCCAGGTGAATTGGATGAGCATGTTTGACCTTGGAGAGCCAGGCTTGACAGCCACCCCATAGTACCTCTCAGAACATTTTCTGATGGATGCACTGGGCTCCTTGAGTATACAATGGGCACAAAAAATAAACTCAAAAGCAGGTCATTTTTGTTTCTTATTACAAAGAAAGGGCAACAGATAATTCAGTTTTGGTGTGTATCTTGTTCTAAGCAGTGTATTTAGTTTATCATCTATTTTTGTTTTAACCTAGTATTGAGTGAATGCCAACTACTCCCATGTCCATACAAAATCCTTTTCAAAACAGATGTTTCCTTCCTGACTGGGGACATGGGGTAGTGTATAAAGTCACTATCTCTGCTGCTAGCATACCCTAAGGGCATGGGTTCATGTCCTGCTCTGCTTCTGATCCAGTTTCCTGCTACTGGCCTGGGAGAAGTGGTGGAAGGTGGCCCGAGCATTGGGGCCTTGACCTCCCAGGGAGGTGACTTGGATGAAGGTCCTGGCTCCTGACTTCAACATGGTCCAACACTGGCCTTGTGGCCACCTGGGATGTGAAACAGTAATTGGAAGATCTCATTCACTGTCTCTCCATCTCTCTATATAACTTTGATATCCTTAAAGTTCCTTGTTTTGTTTTATTTAAAATAAAAAAGGGTTTTAAAAAAATCAAGGTGTGATTAGAAATATAGATATAGCATCATTGCTGAAACAAGACAGATAGCCAGGGTTAATTTCTGAGGTGGAAAGGAATTTAAAGGAAGTATATGGTGCAGAATCCCAGAATCCCATACACAGAATCCCAGAAGTCAGGAATCTGAAGTTGGATCTCTAGAATATAATAAATGCTCAATGCATGGAGGAGGAAGATCTAAGCAAGAGAACAGTATTAAAATGAGGCACGCCTTTGACGCCTCCCATTTTTCAGAAGACCTCTGAATGGAAAATTCTTTGCATTATCTACTATCTGTTAAAGCAGAGACTATCACAGTACAGGTTCAGTTTAGAGTCAAAAGTAATTATTCCAGCTCCCAGCTTCATACCACACTGTTGAATCAATCTCTAGGGTTAAGAGCCAGACATCAGTACTTGATAAAGCTGCCAGGTGGTTCAAAGACAAAAACACACTGGGAAATTCAAACCCTACAAGAGCAGCAGCTGATCCATACCAGTGTTGTGTGAACAGATCACTAGACCAACCTTGTAAACAGAAATGATCTTGACACTATGACACTAGTCACTGTTAAATTTATCAATATATTTTCACCAGTCCTACATAATAATTGTTCATTCTTGATTATGTTTTTTCTCTCTGTGCCAATAGACTGAAAGAAATAAATAAATCTAGCAATTGTTTAGTTAACAATAGAGCTGATTAGACAAATCTCTGGTTATGAGATCTTTAATTCATTCATATGATGTTTATTTCAGTTTGTGCTTAATTACTAGTGCAGATTAGAGTAGTTTTGGGGTTGTTATGCAAATAAATTCCACAGTCTCTCATGTGTGAATGAACAACATTTGGGGTAGGAAAAGAACGGTAAGGGCTGAAGCTCCCAACTTTAACTGATAAGCCATCAATAGGTTTCTGTTTTAGTTTTTGGAGATAACTACTTTGCTTTTAAGTACATATACGTGAAATTTCACATATGAATATATTTCCTGTAATGTCAATTAGGTTGACAAGTCGCTGAACAGGAAGTGGAGACAGGAAATGCCACAGCGATGTCAGGCAGCATAGTGATGGCATTGTGCCTCGGTGCCTTGCAGGTATTCCCGGCAGCAGCAGAGAGCAGCTCAGAGAATGCAAAAGTGGTTGTAATTCTTTAACTAACCGAGCCTACCTTCTCTTTCCGAAAATTTTCATTCTGGAAAACTGTACTTCTTCATGCAATAGTGAAGTGAGTATAACCCTCTGGTAGGCATCTGGGTGGAGACTGTGAAGACTGTGGGCTCTGGGTGCTTGGAGGAAAGCAATCTTGTTAAATGTACAGGTAAATAACAAGAGAGCACTAATCAAATGCAAGTATCCTACCGACCCATCTTTGAAAGGATACTCTGTATCTCATATCAGCATTTTAAAAGAATATTTAAAATTTTTAGTATGAAAGGTTAGAAAGTTATAAACAAAATGTCATCTGTTTAACTCAAATGACTAACTTTTTAGAGAAGAAATGAATGATTCTCTATTTGACCAACACTGATACAATGGACTTCAAAAAGACTCTATCCCATATTGAGAGTGTCCAAGAGTAAGTCCCCCCTCTGCTACTGATCCAGCTTCCTACTAAAGCACATGAGACCGCAGATGAAGACCCCAGTACTTGGGTTCTAGCTCTCACGTAGGAGACCCAGATGGAGCTCTCATCTCCTGCCTTTGGCCTGGCCCTGCTCTGGCTATGGCTTGCACTGGGGGAGTGGTGCAAAGGGAAGATCTGTTTTACCCCGCCCCTTTACTCTGTCATTCTACTGTTCAAATGAACAAATAAAACTTACAAATTTTAGAAGTTTATGGAAAATGGGATTGTAAGATGCTCATTTTGGTATATTTTTTGAAATCGATAGTTTTCAAAATAACGCATTTTCCATGAATTTTTTGCACCCTCCCAAGTATGGATTTCAGTTCTTTTGTACCCAAATGTATTTATCTTGAAATTCTATTTTCACAAACTTTCAAAAACAAAATTTATCTATTTGAATCTCAGGGAGACCAAGAAGCAGCAGAGAAACAGACACAGAGATCTTTCATCCACTGGGTCACTCCCCAAATGACTGCAATGGTCACCACTGGGCTAGGCCAAAATGAGAGCCTGAAGCTCTTTCTGGGTTTCCCCCACGAGCGACAGGAGCTACCACAGCTCAGGTCAGTAACAGTAAGTTGGGTTGGAAGTGAAGGCAGGCTTCTGTCCCAGGCTCTGATAGGAAGTTCAGGCATCACAAGTGTCACTCACGTCTTCCGCACAAACTTTCTGAAGTTCCTTTTGTGCTGGGTAAGGATCTGTCAGAGCACAGGGGTAAAGAGACTCACCTCCTCTAAGAAGGCTTCTCTGTTTCACGCTCACCGACTTCCACGTTGCTGGCCTCAAAGGAAGCACTTTAATATATTTGCCTTTTACAGCTCTCTAAAACATATCAGATGCATTCTATTGGCTCCCCCATTGCATCTGCAACTTTTTAAACAAGAACCATCTTTCATATATTTCTCTTGCCCCCCCACCAAACATATATAACAAACCTGTTTGGGTTCATGAATTCTCTTTATAATCTGATGAATACAATATGTGCTTTATATTCTAAGACTGCACTTGTCCAGCCTCCCTTAAAGGCATTCAATGATGGGTAAGAGAATCCATACCTAACGTCACGCCAAGCAACATGAGCTGCTCACTACACTGCTGCGCTTTGATCCACGGACTCAAAGAGCAGGCGTGCTAGATGACTCAAGTTTCCAGACGAGACACCAGTCAGTTAAAACCGCAGTGTTTTGTAAACGTGTCTCTTTTTATCAAAAAGCATTTGAGCAATTCAGACTCACAAAGTTAATAAATTTCAAGCGAAGGCTAGTGGTCCTGCTTGGCTATGTGAGGACCAGGGAAGAGAGCTGCGTAGTTGCGTGCATGGGGGAGGAAGGAGGCCTTGTGCAGCAGGAAATGGGAGCTTGATTTGGGTCATTTCTCTTGCACTTTTTTTTTTTGTTTGTTTTAAACACAAAATGAACTGTTTTGTGTATGGACTTTCTATTTTTGGATGAAAACTGGTCTTCATTTTTTTTTTCAGAACATCAGTGACCTGGAAATGATAACTTTAGCAAAGAATTAACGCACTTTTCAGTTGCAGAGCACTCATTCTATTTTTATAGGATAACTGAATTGTATTTACACTGGAGTGCGGCAGAGGACGATTTTTCTGACAACCTACAACCAATTCCAGAAAGAGAAGAGTTCTATAAAAGAACTACTCAACTTGGACAGTGGGAAAATAATCTGCAGTTTCCTTCAGGAGTCTTTTATTAAGCCAATTGAATAGAAGAGCAGAGGAAATGTCAAAGCTTATGGAAGAATTCTATTTATATAGTTTTGTATTCCTTTGCAGTTAGGGCCAAATTTTGTATCTTAACTCTTCTTGGTTCTCTGGGAACTCACGAAGTTCTGTGGGTCTGCTCAGTCCTGCTATTTTCTTCTCGTGGTTTCCATTATTATCTTTTTAGCTTCTCACCCTTTGGAAGGTTGCATGTTCTTCTCAGAAGCAGAATCTGATCGGAAACCCATTCAACTGGCTGGCTTTCCGAGCCAAGGTGATTTAATTGACACACAGCTTCATGGGGATGGTTATGTTTTTGTGAATTTACTAACAACACTTTCTCCTTTAATGAATATATGGAACATCCCATATGAAGCAAGGGTCTATCTTTACTCTCTTATTTTCCTTTCCTCCCTCCCTCCCTCCTTCCTCCCTTCCTCCCTTCCTTCCTTCTTTCCCACTTTCTCTCTTTCATTCCCAGTTTCATGGCCAACAGGAAGATGAGTCCATAAATGTTGAAAACAAAGGGAATTTTTACAGACCCAGAGAACATGACAAAGGGGAAACTGATCACTTCCCATTTCTTAAATTCTTTCCCCTTTCATGTCCAATTAATAGCAGGTGCAAATGGGCTCATTGTCCTAGTCTGCCTTTTCATTTGATTTACTTTTTAAAATTGTTATTTTAACATTATTTGAAAGATAGAGTTAGAGACAAAGAGGGGTGGACACAGAGAGATCCTCCATATGCTGGTTCATTCTGTAAGTGCCTGCAACAATTAGGACAGTGCCAGGCTGAAGCAAGGAGACCAGAACTCAATGAGTGTCCTGTGTGGAAGGCAGAAATCCGAGCACTTAGTCTCACCATGGTCAACCAGGGTGCACACCAGCACAAAGCTGAATTGGAGGCAGAGTAGCTGGAGGGTATGATATGAGCGACCAGTGTTCCCAGGGGCAGCTCAAGTGCTGTGCCAAATGCCTGCCTCCAACCTTTTAATTTAAAAGTAGAATATTTCCATTACAGCATAGTTGGGGAAGCCTTATATGTATTTTTGGTATTAAAGAATATGATTTCAAAGTTATTTAAGACAGCCCATTTTAAAACAACTCTTGATTTTAGTTTTTTTCCTTGATTTTTCTTTCTCTTCCCTTAGAATGATCTATTCTTTCCATTTAAAATTATTTATGCTTACTCTTCATTTTTGATCCTATTGTTCACTTTAAGGTTTTTAGACAGAAAACTCTCCTCAATACAAAATCACCTGAAATGTATCCTTACCAGCATTTAACCTAGTGACAGCCATTGTGGTCATAAGAGCAGGGATGTTTCTTTTTTTTTAATTCCACAGTACATTTTGATACATAATGCTACTATTAAACACTACTACTAGCTAATGATGTTACTGGAAGAACTAAGAACTGATTTATTAGAATGTAACTTGTCTAATGATTCTATTCAATGTTACTACCCTCTTTTCATTTGTCCCTACTGGCTAATTAAAGAGCAGAGACTAGCCTATGGCTTAAAAAATTATTAATCATTGCAAATGATGCTGGAAAAACTGAATAGCCACTTGCAAAAAAGAATTTGAAACCTGCCTGTACACTGTAAAGATACAAAGGCCTAAAGAGAGGAGCTAATAAAAGCTATAAAACATTTATCAGAAAACCTTGGAGAAAAGTGTCCTGTTATTGACATTTAGATCCAATGAGTTCTTCAAGATGATACTGATTACATAAGAAACTAGGCATATTGAACTTAATTAATATTAAAAAGTTTGTGTAAATCAGAGAATACTATCAAAGGGTAGGTGGTTGGCCCAGCAATTAAGAAATGGCTTGGGATGCCTGTACCCCATATCAGAGTACCCAGGTTTGAATCCCAGCCCTGTTCTGGATGCTAACTTCCAGCTAATGTGCATGCTGGGAGGCAGGAGGTAATGGCTCAAATTGTTGGATAAACGAAACCCACGTGGGAGGCCTGGAGTGAGTTCTAGACTCCTGGCTTTGGCTTGAAGCTATGGGCATTTGAGGAGTGGGTGGGAAATTTGTCTTTCTGTTTGTTTGTATTAAAAACAAATGTCTAAACTTTTTCCTTTTAAAAAATGAACATTACCTAGGACGCAAATAGATAATACTCAGATTGAGAGAGAATATTTTCAATGCAAGTATCTAATAAGAGACTAACATCCAGAAGATCTTCTACAACCCAACAGCAATACAACCTGGCTGAAAAATGCACACACTCATAATTCCTTATGAAGGACTACACTATTGTAACAAAATGGGAAAAATCTGATGGGGGGTGGGAATTTGGGGGGAATCCCAGCCTTTACATAACTGTACCACATAATTCAAAATTCAAAATAAAAATACATTAAAATGCAAAACATGAACTCTGTTGGCATCTTAATCTTGTATTCAAAGCCTTTGGACCTGAAAAAAGAGATTTCTGAGGTTAAACTGAACCTGTATTAGAAGAGAGCACTGCCTTGCCATGTACCAGCTCCTCCTCAGTGCTTTAACTTCATTTTCTTGGCTGTCTAGGATCCAAGTTAACACTTGGAAAGATTTAGATCAGTAGGCTTTTACACTACTAACACCTACTATTTATTGCTTTAAAAAAAAAATAAGGTATGAAGATCTTAAACAAATGACGCTAGTAACTCAAGATAGCACACCATTCTCTTCTCTTGTGCCATCTTGCTGTTCTTAACTTAGTGGTAGGTAATGGACTTAAAATAGGGGTGAAAGGGTAGACTGGGGAAAGCGAAGTGATAGATTTTTCCCTGTCCTGTGAATCATATATATATATATATATATATATATATATATATATATATATACATATATACAATTTTTTAACATACAATTTTTAACATATATATATATATATATGTTAAAAATTGTTTCATTATAAAAAATTAGCTGAGGGGCAGGGTTGTGACACGGCAGGGGAAACTGTCACCTGTAATGTCATCATCCCACATGGATGCTGGCTTGAATCCTGGCTGCTCCTGTTCCAATCCAGCTTTCTGCTACTTGCCTGGGAAAGCAGCTGAAGATGGTTCAAATGCTTACACCCCTGAACCCTTTATGGGAGGCCCAGAAGAAGCTCTTGGATTTTGGTTTCGACACAGCCTAGCCTTGGCTGTTGTGCCCATTTGGAGAATAAACCAGTGGCTAAAATCTCTGTCTGTTCCTCTTCCTTTTTCCCTCTCTGTAACTGCCTTTCAGTTAAATACATAAACCGTAAAAAAAAAAAAAAGAAAGAAAGAAAGAAATGAACTGAGATTACTCAGGTGGTTTTTCATAAAAACCTACTGGGAGACTGACTCAGGAGCTGCTAGAGTTGGGTCACATGACAAAAAGGGCTTCAGGAGGAAGACGATGGTCTAAAGTCAGAGTGAGGACGTTGACCTTCGCCTAGAACTTTAATTAGTTGAGCAGCGTGTGCCAACTCTGTCATCAGCAGAATGAACAGAGCAGTCTGACTTTTTAATATGAAAAGGCACAACTCTGAAGCCACCTTTGCTGATCTTACCAATTTTACCCACCGAGCTTCTCCAACTCTTTTCGAAAATGGCTTCAGTTGATAGCAGTTCAGTGTGACAATCTGAAGCCTCAGAGGACCATTGTCCCCCACCAAATGTCCCTTTCTTTGAAACTCCACTTACACACTGCACTTTGCTGTAGCTACATCTGCTTTCTGCAAATTCTCAGAGCTGAGCCCTTAGCACTTGCTGCCATGAGGTCCCTATCCCTTCTAAGGGAGAGTGAATTCTCCCAGGTCTAAGCTTAGAGACTTCTCTGGGCAGGTTACTGCAGGGAAGTTTGTGGTGTCTCAATGGTGCACCCTGGTGGATATGCTCAGCCAGAATGCCCTCTTTGGAGGACTGAGGCCCTTGCGGTGTGCACCTGGACTGGTCATGCCATCACCAGGAGAGAGGATTCTGATCAGCCACATTTCACTGGCCCCACAGCTTAGTTCTTCCCCTGTTGGATGTTTGTAGTTCACAAAGGGTGGAGGGTCAGGTGTCTCTGCAGGTATTCTAACACTACCTCCTCACTCCAGGTATTCCACATCAAATGCCCTCCATACTGGATTAAGAGCAGAGGTCAGCCCTTAACGTACATTTAGCAAACAGTAATGTTTCTGTGATTCATTCCATGTTTTGCAGGGCAGGGCATCAAACTTATGGCAAGCTCTAAGACTCCAAAGGACTTGAGCACTTTGGTCTTTAAAAGATGATCTCCATATCATTTATAACATATTAAAAGGCATACCATACCCAACAATCCTTGTCTCTGCTAATAAAAGCACTTTAAGCTATTTTTCAAATTGTATTTTTGAAATTATTGGCCTATAAATATCTTATTATTTTTCTAGTCATGTGCAGTCTTTAGAATTTGTGATGGGGGAAAGCTAGCAACATTTATACATGAACAAAATGTTCATTAAAAAGCAAATGGGATTATCATAACACATCGAGAATTAAACATATATATATGGATTTTACATTTTAATTTTTATATTAAGATTTTTTTTTCTCCTTTTTTCCCCTGGTTTTAAAAAGTTCTCAGACTTACCCAAAAACACAGGACCTAAGTTCCTGTGAGTGAACTTGTGGAGTTTGTTTGCTTTGAGAGACAGATGATGTCTTCCATTTTCTGGTTCACTCCTCACATGTCCTTGATTGGGGCTGGGCCAGGCCCAGGAGTCAGGGACTTAGTCCAGATTGTCCACCTGGGTGGCAGGACCCTAACTTCGTGAGCCACTGCTGCTGCTCCCCAAGATCTGTGGCCACAGAACACTGGAGCCAAGAGCCAGAGGGAGGACTTGAACCCCAGCCTGCTGGCATGGGATGCTGGTGTCCAAACTGACAGTTAATTTGCTTTGCCAAATGCCTCCTTTCCTACTTGTAGTCAGTTTCTTCTATTTTTCTTAAAGATTTATTTATTTTTATTGAAAAGTCAGATTTACAGAGAGAAGGAGAAGCAGAAAAAAAGATCTTCTGTCTGCTGACTTGTTCCCTAGTGGTCGAAACAGCTAGAGCTGAGATGATCCAAAGCCAGTTGCCAGGAGCCTCTTCTAGATCACCCATATGGGTGCAGGGTCCCAAGGCTTTGTGCCATCCTTTACTGCTTTCCTAGGCACAAGCAGAGAGCTGGGTGGGAAGTGAAGTAGCTGGGATTTGAACCAGTGCCCATACACTATCCCAACACATGCAAGGTGAGGACTTTTGCCACTAGGCTTCTGCACCAGGTCCTATAGTTAGCTTCTTATGTGTATAGTCTTACCTGGTTCATTTAACTTATCAAGCTTGTTAAACTGAACCTTATGAAATTGCTTTTTTTTCTGGTAAAAACATGATTAGAAGAAATTTCACATGATTTAACCTAATAGTTTTGGCTCACAAATACAACACACATTTCCCCTTGAGCACACAAAGTCAAACTGGAGCAGCACAACTAGTAAGAGCAGAGTTGTTCATGTGATAGGTGCCCAGTGGAAATATTTGCTGATCAAATGTGTGCACATATACATGAGTAACCAAACAAAACACCACTCACATAAATAAGAGTCAAATTGCACAGTTCTGAATTGTGGTCATGGAGCTTGTGGAATATATTAATCATACAAAGCAGCTTGGCAGTTACTTCAAAGTCTTTGAAACCAACATTCTGTTTTAAATTTAATTTTGTTTTATTAGCAAAGGACTGGCAGTGGCTGGTGGGAGAAAAGAGTGCTGGCACAGCTCACTGGTGTCCCTTCGTTAGGGAGCAGAGAGTGGAAACATTACAGGAGTGGAAGGAGCAACACAAGCATTACCGACCAAAGCGAGAGGAGCCTTTAGTGGCTGGCTCAGGTTTTCAGAAAGCATGTTTCTTTCCACAAGGCAGCGAGCACTTTCTCCAGGGAAGGAGCTTACTTTGGAAGGTCCTGGGTCTTTTTCTTCCGTTTAATTCCAGGGACACTCAACAGCTCCAATTCTGGGGATTTGGAGAATGACAATTCTACAGAAAACAAAAGATGATCAAGTCTGAATAATTCATAGGTCTTCAATTTTGGGTCTGTCCATGTAGTCACCTCTTCTCCCTGTTGCACCATGACATAGCACACTGTGCTGGGACTAGAATGTGGTTTAAGACATTAGGTTTATTTCTGTGCTAGAGAAACATTCACCTTGTGCAGGGAGAGTTTAGGTGATTAGTGCTGGAAAAGAACAGGGGAAAGTACAAAGGGAGTATGGACAGAGAACTGATCCCTGGGGAAACTAGAGGAGGGTTCATCAGGGATGCTGTGCCTAGAATAGATGCTATTCAGCTGTGGTTCTACATTAAAATAACCATGGATTATAATAAGTGGGAGAAAAAAATATCGTGCCCTGGTAGGATTCACCAGAGGTTCTGTTTACATTGGCCTGAGATAGACATCTATTTGTTTTATTTTATATTAGTTTTGATGCTTTTCCTCTCATCTCTGTTTTTAGGGAAAAAAGCTGAACTGGTAAATCTAATAAGAAATCAGGTTGAGAGACGCTGGCAAAGGAGTGGGAACACAGCAGGTGCATGAAGCCAAGTGATGGGTTGGTTGTGGGAAGGCAGAGTTGGAAGCCCACCGGGCTAAAGAAATGGTTTGGAAAATGGGAAGACGATGTGTTAGGACTGTCAACTTCATGATAAGGCCAGGGTCTGTTTAGGTGAGAAGGTGGAACTGAATACGCCACAGTAAAAGGAATGCCTGGAAGACACCTTGATGAGATTCAGCCATAAAGATTTCACCAGCAAAGAAACGTTGGACCATCCCAGCTCAGTTAGCAAAGGGACACCTGCAGATTTTTGGCTACAAAGTAAAATGTTATGTAGGCTGTGGGAAGAAATTTGACATTTTAAAAAATTTACAAAACACAAAATGTGTGACCTGAATCAAGAAATGGAGATGGGGAGCTCCTAGCTCCAGCCTTGCCCAATCCAGGCCATTGCAGGCATTTGGAGGGGGTGATCCAGTGGATGGGGAGAAGAAGGAGGGAGAGTGAGAGAGAAGGAGACAGAGAGTCAGAAGGGCGGGGAGAGATCTTTCATCTGTTGGTTCACTTTCCGAAGGGCAACAATGAGCTACCCTTGTCCAAAGCTGAGAGCCAAGAGCTTCTTCAGGTCCCTCGTGTGGGAGTAGGGGCTTAAGCACCTGGGCAGTCCTCCACTAGCAAGAGGCTGGATCAGAAGTAGAGCAGCCAGAACTAAAACCAGCTTTCTCTGCTATGCTAGTTTATAATTAAAACTAATATAATTACAATTTACTCTGTGATTATAATTTTATCTAAACAAAGAAGACATTAAAATGATACATAAAAGTGTATTTTTCCATTTTCCCTGTTCACTCAAGTTTTATCTTCTGCTTTCATAGGTACTCTAGCAAGTAAGTGCAAATTAATGCAAAAACTAGTTTTCAAATGAAACAACTCCTATTGCATATTTTGTCCTCGTTAACATTGAAGAAATTGTTCTCACCTTAACCCATTTTTTGCTTCTTGCTTTCACAGGCAATCCCGTTGAACATAACTGGGCAGGAACACAAACACCCTCCATCCATCAGAATCACAGTCCCCCCATTGTGGCAGGGCAGGCACTTTCTGGTGCTGTATTCATTGAGATAATCTCCAATTGCTCTTTCTAGATTTTGTTTCTTTAGGTGTGCATCTTTTTCTTTCACTGGAATCAGGTTATAAATGGGGGAGAGCTGCAAGAAAGCAAGGCATTTAATGTTAGGTCTGTCAACTTGTAAAGTCTTTGCAAGACTTGTAAAATGCTGTTTATTGAATCATTAATTTTGTTCATTTATTAATTCAGTGCTAGCTGACTGAATGCTTTATTTTGGAAGATATGATATCTCGTAAGAGTATGCTAGTGATCTGAGCTAGTCATGTCTACTCTCATGGAGATCACGATTGTTGCGGGAAGGAAACTGCTATTTATGAAGCCATCACACAGATGAGTTTAAGGCAGAAACTGTGATGCATGTGATAAATAATAGGTATGTATGCTTTAAAATAAGTAACTGAGGATATAAATTTATCAGATAATTGATGGACATATTATTTCTTGATTCTTATGCACAGACTTATTGCAGACATGGAAAGCACTGGACTTCTAGTGACCATGTGACCTTCAACAGTAAGGTCATCAGGACTGACTGCGATGCACTCACGACTGACATATGGGTTATTCCTTTATCCTGAACATGTGAATCAGGATTCCTGTACAGTGTTAGAAACAGGGAAGGACTGAACTCCATCTGACAAATGGATGAAGAAT